>NC_053389.1:656562032-656866310 GCF_905171765.1 Bufo bufo
TTCGGATTTCACTGGTCATTTTTTACAGAATTTGATTTCAAACTCCTTACCACACATTTGGGCCCCTAGAATGCCAGGGCAGTATAACTACCCCACAAGTGACCCCATTTTGGAAAGAATAGACCCCAAGGTATTCGCTGATGGGCATAGTGAGTTCATGGAAGTTTTTATTTTTTGTCACAAGTTAGTGGAATATGAGACTTTGTATGAAAAAAATAAATAAAAAAATCAGCATTTTCCACTAACTTGTGACAAAAAATAAAAATTTCTAGGAACTCGCCATGCCCCTCACGGAATACCTTGGGGTGTCTTCTTTCCAAAATGGGGTCACTTGTGGGGTAGTTATACTGCCCTGGCATTTTCCAGGGGCCCTAATGTGTGGTAAGTAGGTAAATGACCTGTGAAATCCTAAAGGTGCTCTTTGGAATATGGGCCCCTTTGCCCACCTAGGCTGCAAAAAAGTGTCACACATGTGGTATAGCCGTATTCAGGAGAAGTTGGGGAATGTGTTTTGGGGTGTCATTTTACATATACCCATGCTGGGTGAGAGAAATATCTTGGCAAAAGACAACTTTTCCCATTTTTTTATACAAAGTTGGCATTTGACCAAGATATTTCTCTCACCCAGCATGGGTATATGTAAAATGACACCCCAAAACACATTCCCCAACTTCTCCTGAGTACGGCAATACCAGATGTGTGACACTTTTTTGCAGCCTAGATGCGCAAAGGTGCCCAAAGTCCATTTAGGAGGGCATTTTTAGACATTTGGATACCAGACTTCTTCTCACGCTTTGGGGCCCCTAGAATGCCAGGGCAGTATAAATACCCCACATGTGACCCCATTTTGGAAAGAAGACACCCCAAGGTATTCAATGAGGGGCATGGCGAGTTCATAGAAATTTTTTTTTTTTGGCAGAATTTAGCGGAAATTGATATTTTAAATTTTTTTCTCACAAAGTCTCCCGTTCCGCTAACTTGCGACAAAAATTTCAATCTTTCATGGACTCAATATTCCCCTCACGGAATACCTGGGGGTGTCTTCTTTCCGAAATGGGGTCACATGTGGGGTATTTATACTGCCCTGGCATTCTAGGGGCCCTAAAGCGTGAGAAGAAGTCTGGAATATAAATGTCTAAAAAAATTTACGCATTTGGATTCCGTGAGGGGTATGGTGAGTTTATGTGAGATTTTATTTTTTGACACAAGTTAGTGGAATATGAGACTTTGTAAGAAAAAAAAAATAATTCCGCTAACTTGGGCCAAAAAAATGTCTGAATGGAGCCTTACAGGGGGGTGATCAATGACAGGGGGGGTGATCAATGACAGGGGGGGTGATCAATGACAGGGGGGTGATCAATGACAGGGGGGGTGATCAATGACAGGGGTGGTGATCAATGACAGGGGGGTGATCAGGGAGTCTATATGGGGTGATCACCACAGTCATTGACCACCCCCCCTGGAAGGCTCCAGGGAGACGCCTGTATGTGTTTTGCAGATCCGATCCATCTATCAGTGGATCCGTAAAAATCATGCGGACATCTGAATGGAGCTTTACAGGGGGTTGATCAATGACAGGGGTGTAATCAATGACAGGGGGGTGATCAGGGAGTCTATATGGGGTGATAACCACAGTCATTGATCATGCCCCTGTAAGGTTTCATTCAGACGTCCGGATGCGTTTTGCGGATCCGATCCATCTATCAGTGCATCCGTAAAAATCATGCGGACATCTGAATGGAGCTTTACAGGGGGGTAATCAATGACAGGGGGGTGATCACGGAGTCTATATGGGGTGATAACCACAGTCATTGATCATGCCCCTGTAAGGCTTCATTCAGACGTCCGGATGCGTTTTGCGGATCCGATCCATCTATCAGTGGATCCGTAAAAATCATGCGGACATCTGAATGGAGCTTTACAGGGGGTTGATCAATGACAGGGGTGTAATCAATGACAGGGGGTGATCAGGGAGTCTATATGGGGTGATAACCACAGTCATTGATCATGCCCCTGTAAGGCTTCATTCAGACGTCCGGATGCGTTTTGCGGATCCGATCCATCTATCAGTGGATCCGTAAAAATCATGCGGACGTCTGAATGGAGCTTTACAGGGGGGTAATCAATGACAGGGGTGTAATCAATGACAGGGGGGTGATCAGGGAGTCTATATGGGGTGATAACCATAGTCATTGATCATGCCCCTGTAAGGTTTCATTCAGACGTCCGGATGCGTTTTGCGGATCCGATCCATTTATCAGTGCATCCGTAAAAATCATGCGGACATCTGAATGGAGCTTTACAGGGGGGTAATCAATGACAGGGGGGTGATCAGGGAGTCTATATGGGGTGATAACCACAGTCATTGATCATGCCCCTGTAAGGCTTCATTCAGACGTCCGGATGCATTTCGCGGATCCGATCCATCTATCAGTGGATCCGTAAAAATCATGCGGACGTCTTATGGAGCTTTACAGGGGGTTGATCAATGACAGGGGGGTAATCAATGACAGGGGGGTGATCAGGGAGTCTATATGGGGTGATCAGGGGTGATCAGGGGTGATCAGGGGCTAATAAGGGGTTAATAAGTGACGGGGGGGGTGTAGTGTAGTGTAGTGGTGCTTGGTGGGACTTTACTGAGCTACCTGTGTCCTCTGGTGGTCGATCCAAACAAAGGGGACCACCAGAGGACCAGGTAGCAGGTATATTAGACGCTGTTATCAAAACAGCGTCTAATATACCTGTTAGGGGTTAAAAAAAACACATCTCCAGCCTGCCAGCGAACGATCGCCGCTGGCAGGCTGGAGATCCACTCTCTTACCTTCCGTTCCTGTGAGCGCGGGCGCCTGTGTGCGCGCGTTCACAGGAAATCTCGCGTCTCGCGAGATGACGCATATATGCGTGACTGTGCGCAGGGCTGCCACCTCCGGAACGCGATCCTGCGTTAGGCGGTCCGGAGGTGGTTAAAGGGTTTCTGTCACCCCGCAAAACTCATTATTTTTTTTTTGGATAGTTAGATTCCTCATAGTGCGATATAGGAGAATATAATGCTCTTACTTACTTTCATGCGGCCGATTCTTTATAAAAAGAACTTTTATAATATGTAAATGAGGGCTCTACCAGCAAGTAGGGCGTCTACTTGCTGGTAGCTGCTGCAGAAATCCGCCCCCTCGCCGTGTTGATTGACAGGGCCAGCCGTGATCTCCTCCTCCGGCCGGCCCTGTCAGTAATTCAAAAATCGCGCGCCTCGCGTCATTCGGCGCAGGCGCTCTGAGATGAGGAGGCTCGTATCCTCAGCACTCCCTAAGTGCGCCTGCGCCGATGACATCACCGAAAGAGAAGACGTCATCGGCGCAGGCGCACTGAGGGAGTGCTGAGGAGACGAGCCTCCTCATCTCAGAGCGCCTGCGCCGAATGACGCGAGGCGCGCGATTTTTGAATTACTGACAGGGCCGGCCGGAGGAGGAGATCACGGCTGGCCCTGTCAATCAACACGGCGAGGGGGCGGATTTCTGCAGCAGCTACCAGCAAGTAGACGCCCTACTTGCTGGTAGAGCCCTCATTTACATATTATAAAAGTTCTTTTTATAAAGAATCGGCCGCATGAAAGTAAGTAAGAGCATTATATTCTCCTATATCGCACTATGAGGAATCTAACTATCCAAAAAAAAAATATGAGTTTTGCGGGGTGACAGAAACCCTTTAAAGGGATTCTGTCATGAGATTTTACCCCTATAACCTAAACATATGCCCATGTCCGTACTAGGCTCAGCCTGATGTGCCCGTGCAGACTCCTGGCAGCGGCTTCGTTGAGCGAAGTGCGCATGCGCCGGCCTGATGCGCTTGCGCACTTCGCTCAACAAAGCCGCTGCCAGGAGTCCGCACGGGCACATCAGGATGAGCCTAGTGCGCACGCGTGGGATCTGGCAGAGGGACAGGAGGATTGCGGAAGCGGCGCTGAGGTGAGGAAAGCGGCACTGTAGACAGGGGCGATTAAGACAGGGAAGGCGGCGCTGGGCACCAGACGGCGATGGGTGCGGCCGGGCACCCTGTATTAACGGACGTCCCTTGGGCACCTTAGGTAGGTGATTGACAGGTTATAAAAAACAATTTTTTGGGCTAATAGAGCCACAAGCAGGTTTAATAAGGCCAGCTTAGGATTCATGTTATTAGTACGGACATGGGCATATGTTTAGGTTATAGGGCTCAAATCTCATGACAGAATCCCTTTAAAATAAAAATACTTAAACAATAAAAAAAAAATAAACATCATGGGCATCGCCGCGTGAGAAAATGCCCATACAATTAAAATATAACAATATTAATGGCATACGGCAAATGGCGTAATGGGAAAAAATAATAAAAACAGTCAATTTGCCATTTTTTGTCACTTCAACTAACCAAAAATGTATTTCTAAAAAGGTATCAAAAAGTCACACACACTTCAAATTGGTATCACTGAAAAGAACAGATTGTCCCGCAAAAAATGAGCCCTCATACAGCCCCGTACACCTACGGTAACTACAAAAAATAGGGGTCAGAATATGGTTCTAAATTTTTTTTTTCCTCAAAGGTTTTCATTTTTTTTCTGTATTAAAATGCAGGAACAATTATACAAGTGTGGTATTGTTGTAACCGTACTGACCAGGAGAATGAAGGTAACAGGTCAATTTTACCACATAGTGTACAGTGTAATAAAATAAAAACCTTTATCAGAATTGCGTTTTTTTTCACAATTCTACCCCATTTGGATTTATTTTTCTGCTTCCTACTACATGGCATGCAGCCGTAAATGGTGCCATTAGAAAGTACAACTTGTCCTGCAAAAAATAAGCCCTCAGTACTGAAGGGGTTAAATTAGTTAATTACAGCATTGTTGACATTAATCCCAGGTGCCTGCTCTTTAACCACCTCCGGACCGCTGTACGCACAGACGCGTCCTGGAGGTGGTTGATTCATTCCTCCTGGACGCGCCGGCGCGTCCTCTCGCGAGACGCGAGATTTCCTGTGAACGCGCGCACACAGGCGCGCGCGCTCACAGGAACGGAAGGTAAGAGAGTTGATCTCCAGCCTGCCAGCGGCGATCGTTCGCTGGCAGGCTGGAGATGTGTTTTTTTTAACCCCTAACAGGTATATTAGACGCTGTTTTGATAACAGCGTCTAATATACCTGCTACCTGGTCCTCTGGTGGTCCCATTTGTTTGGATCGACCACCAGAGGACACAGGTAGCTCAGTAAAGTCCCACCAAGCACCACTACACTACACTACACCCCCCCCCCGTCACTTATTAACCCCTTATTAGCCCCTGATCACCCCTAATCACCCCTGATCACCCCATATAGACTCCCTGATCACCCCCCTGTCATTGATTACCCCCCTGTCATTGATCACCCCCCTGTAAAGCTCCATTCAGATGTCCGCATGATTTTTACGGATCCACTGATAGATGGATCGGATCCGCAAAACGCATCCGGACGTCTGAATGAAGCCTTACAGGGGCATGATCAATGACTGTGGTGATCACCCCATATAGACTCCCTGATCACCCCCCTGTCATTGATTACCCCCCTGTCATTGATCACCCCCCTGTAAAGCTCCATTCAGACGTCCGCATGATTTTTACGGATCCACTGATAGATGGATCGGATCCGCAAAACGCATCCGGACGTCTGAATGAAGCCTTACAGGGGCATGATCAATGACTGTGGTGATCACCCCATATAGACTCCCTGATCACCCCCCTGTCATTGATTACCCCCCTGTCATTGATTACCCCCCTGTAAAGCTCCATTCAGACGTCCGCATGATTTTTACGGATCCACTGATAGATGGATCGGATCCGCAAAACGCATCCGGACGTCTGAATGAAGCCTTACAGGGGCATGATCAATGACTGTGGTGATCACCCCATATAGACTCCCTGATCACCCCCCTGTCATTGATTACCCCCCTGTCATTGATCACCCCCCTGTAAAGCTCCATTCAGACGTCCGCATGATTTTTACGGATCCACTGATAGATGGATCGGATCCGCAAAACGCATCCGGACGTCTGAATGAAGCCTTACAGGGGCATGATCAATGACTGTGGTTATCACCCCATATAGACTCCCTGATCACCCCCCTGTCATTGATTACCCCCCTGTAAAGCTCCATTCAGACGTCCGCATGATTTTTACGGATCCACTGATAGATGGATCGGATCCGCAAAACGCATCCGGACGTCTGAATGAAGCCTTACAGGGGCATGATCAATGACTGTGGTGATCACCCCATATAGACTCCCTGATCACCCCCCTGTCATTGATTACCCCCCTGTCATTGATCACCCCCCTGTAAAGCTCCATTCAGACGTCCGCATGATTTTTACGGATCCACTGATAGATGGATCGGATCCGCAAAACGCATCCGGACGTCTGAATGAAGCCTTACACGGGCGTGATAAATGACTGTGGTTATCACCCCATATAGACTCCCTGATCACCCCCCCTGTCATTGATCACCCCCCCTGTCATTGATCACCCCCCCTGTCATTGATCATCCCCCCTGTCATTGATCACCCCCCCTGTCATTGATCACCCCCCCTGTCATTGATCACCCCCCCTGTCATTGATCAACCCCCCTGTCATTGATCAACCCCCCTGTCATTGATCAACCCCCCTGTCATTGATCAACCCCCCTGTCATTGATCAACCCCCCTGTCATTGATCAACCCCCCTGTCATTGATCACCCCCCTGTAAGGCTCCATTCAGACATTTTTTTGGCCCAAGTTAGCGGAATTATTATTTTTTTTTTCTTACAAAGTCTCATATTCCACTAACTTGTGACAAAAAATAAAATCTCACATGAACTCACCATACCCCTCACGGAATCCAAATGCGTAAAAGTTTTTAGACATTTATATTCCAGACTTCTTCTCACGCTTTAGGGCCCCTAGAATGCCAGGGCAGTATAAATACCCCACATGTGACCCCATTTCGGAAAGAAGACACCCCCAGGTATTCCGTGAGGGGCATATTGAGTCCATGAAAGATTGAAATTTTTGTCCCAAGTTAGCGGAACGGGAGACTTTGTGAGAAAAAAATAAAAAATATCAATTTCCGCTAACTTGTGCCAAAAAAAAAAAATTTCTATGAACTTGCCATGCCCCTCATTAAATACCTTGGGGTGTCTTCTTTCCAAAATGGGGTCACATGTGGGGTATTTATACTGCCCTGGCATTCTAGGGGCCCCAAAGCGTGAGAAGAAGTCTGGTATCCAAATGTCTAAAAATGCCCTCCTAAAAGGAATTTGGGCCCCTTTGCGCATCTAGGCTGCAAAAAAGTGTCACACATCTGGTATCGCCGTACTCAGGAGAAGTTGGGGAATGTGTTTTGGGGTGTCATTTTACATATACCCATGCTGGGTGAGATAAATATCTTGGTCAAATGCCAACTTTGTATAAAAAAATGGGAAAAGTTGTCTTTTGCCAAGATATTTCTCTCACCCAGCATGGGTATATGTAAAAAGACACCCCAAAACACATTCCCCAACTTCTCCCGAGTACGGAGATACCAGATGTGTGACACTTTTTTGCAGCCTAGGTGGGCAAAGGGGCCCATATTCCAAAGAGCACCTTTCGGATTTCACTGGTCATTTACCTACTTACCACACATTAGGGCCCCTGGAAAATGCCAGGGCAGTATAACTACCCCACAAGTGACCCCATTTTGGAATGAAGACACCCCAAGGCATTCCGTGAGGGGCATGGCGAGTTCCTAGAATTTTTTATTTTTTGTCACAAGTTAGTGGAAAATGATGATTTTTTTTTTTTTTTCATACAAAGTCTCATATTCCACTAACTTGTGACAAAAAATAAAAACTTCCATGAACTCACTATGCCCATCAGCGAATACCTTGGGGTCTATTCTTTCCAAAATGGGGTCACTTGTGGGGTAGGTATAATGCCCTGGTATTTTAGGGGCCCAAATGTGTGGTAAGGAGTTTGAAATCAAATTCTGTAAAAAATGACGAGTGAAATCCGAAAGGTGCTCTTTGGAATATGGGCCCCTTTGCCCACCTAGGCTGCAAAAAAGTGTCACACATCTGGTATCTCCGTACTCAGGAGAAGGTGGGGAATGTGTTTTGGGGTGTCATTTTACATATACCCATGCTGGGTGAGATAAATATCTTGGTCAAATGCCAACTTTGTATAAAAAAATGGGAAAAGTTGTCTTTTGCCAAGATATTTCTCTCACCCAGCATGGGTATATGTAAAAAGACACCCCAAAACACATTCCCCAACTTCTCCTGAGTACGGAGATACCACATGTGTGGCACTTTTTTGCAGCCTAGGTGGGCAAAGGGGCCCATATTCCAAAGAGCACCTTTCGGATTTCACTGGTCATTTACCTACTTACCACACATTAGGGCCCCTGGAAAATGCCAGGGCAGTATAACTACCCCACAAGTGACCCCATTTTGGAAAGAAGACACCCCAAGGTATTCCGTGAGGGGCATGGCGAGTTCCTAGAATTTTTTATTTTTTGTCACAAGTTAGTGGAAAATGATGATTTTTTTTATATATTTTTTTTTTTCATACAAAGTCTCATATTCCACTAACTTGTGACAAAAAATAAAAACTTCCATGAACTCACTATGCCCATCAGCGAATACCTTGGGGTCTATTCTTTCCAAAATGGGGTCACTTGTGGGGTAGGTATAATGCCCTGGTATTTTAGGGGCCCAAATGTGTGGTAAGGAGTTTGAAATCAAATTCTGTAAAAAATGACGAGTGAAATCCGAAAGGTGCTCTTTGGAATATGGGCCCCTTTGCCCACCTAGGCTGCAAAAAAGTGTCACACATCTGGTATCTCCGTACTCAGGAGAAGGTGGGGAATGTGTTTTGGGGTGTCATTTTACATATACCCATGCTGGGTGAGATAAATATCTTGGTCAAATGCCAACTTTGTATAAAAAAATGGGAAAAGTTGTCTTTTGCCAAGATATTTCTCTCACCCAGCATGGGTATATGTAAAAAGACACCCCAAAACACATTCCCCAACTTCTCCTGAGTACGGAGATACCACATGTGTGGCACTTTTTTGCAGCCTAGGTGGGCAAAGGGGCCCATATTCCAAAGAGCACCTTTCGGATTTCACTGGTCATTTACCTACTTACCACACATTAGGGCCCCTGGAAAATGCCAGGGCAGTATAACTACCCCACAAGTGACCCCATTTTGGAAAGAAGACACCCCAAGGTATTCCGTGAGGGGCATGGCGAGTTCCTAGAATTTTTTATTTTTTGTCACAAGTTAGTGGAAAATGATGATTTTTTTTATATATTTTTTTTTTTCATACAAAGTCTCATATTCCACTAACTTGTGACAAAAAATAAAAACTTCCATGAACTCACTATGCCCATCAGCGAATACCTTGGGGTCTCTTCTTTCCAAAATGGGGTCACTTGTGGGGTAGTTATACTGCCCTGGCATTCTAGGGGCCCAAATGTGTGGTAAGGAGTTTGAAATCAAATTCTGTAAAAAATGACGAGTGAAATCCGAAAGGTGCTCTTTGGAATATGGGCCCCTTTGCCCACCTAGGCTGCAAAAAAGTGTCACACATCTGGTATCTCCGTATTCAGGAGAAGTTGGGGAATGTGTTTTGGGGTGTCTTTTTACATATACCCATGCTGGGTGAGAGAAATATCTTGGCAAAAGACAACTTTTCCCATTTTTTTTATACAAAGTTGGCATTTGACCAAGATATTTATCTCACCCAGCATGGGTATATGTAAAATGACACCCCAAAACACATTCCCCAACTTCTACTGAATACGGAGATACCAGATGTGTGACACTTTTTTGCAGCCTAGGTGGGCAAAGGGGCCCACATTCCAAAGAGCACCTTTCGGATTTCACTGGTCAGTTTTTACAGAATTTGATTTCAAACTCCTTACCACACATTTGGGCCCCTAGAATGCCAGGGCAGTATAACTACCCCACAAGTGACCCCATTTTGGAAAGAAGAGACCCCAAGGTATTTCGTGATGGGCATAGTGAGTTCATGGAAGTTTTTATTTTTTGTCACAAGTTAGTGGAATATGAGACTTTGTAAGAAAAAAAAAAAAAAAAAAAAAAATCATCATTTTCCGCTAACTTGTGACAAAAAATAAAAAGTTCTATGAACTCACTATGCCCATCAGCGAATACCTTAGGGTGTGTACTTTCCGAAATGGGGTCATTTGTGGGGTGTTTGTACTGTCTGGCCATTGTAGAACCTCAGGAAACATGACAGGTGCTCAGAAAGTCAGAGCTGCTTCAAAAAGCGGAAATTCACATTTTTGTACCATAGTTTGTAAACGCTATAACTTTTACCCAAACCATTTTTTTTTTACCCAAACATTTTTTTTTTATCAAAGACATGTAGAACAATAAATTTAGAGCAAAATTTATATATGGATGTCATTTTTTTTGCAAAATTTTACAACTGAAAGTGAAAAATGTCATTTTTTTGCAAAAAAATCGTTAAATTTCGATTAATAACAAAAAAAGTAAAAATGTCAGCAGCAATGAAATACCACCAAATGAAAGCTCTATTAGTGAGAAGAAAAGGAGGTAAAATTCATTTGGGTGGTAAGTTGCATGACCGAGCAATAAATGGTGAAAGTAGTGTAGGTCAGAAGTGTAAAAAGTGGCCTGGTCTTTCAGGGTGTTTAAGCACTGGGGGCTGAGGTGGTTAAAACAACAGGCACCTGGCAGCTATGGCGTCAGCTCAACTCGTGAGTGGGCACCATCTTTAACCTCTTAGGGACGCATGACGTACCGGTACGGCATGTTTCCCAAGTCCTTAAGGACCCATGACGTACCGGTACGTCATGGGTTTAAACCGCGATTGGAGGGGTTAATCGGAACAGGATGCCCGCTGAAATCATTCAGCGGGCATCCTGTCACAACGCCTGGGGGGGGGTCATGTGTCAATTCAGACCTGCGGTTTGCGGCTTTACCTTCGGTTGCGGCGGCTGTGCGGCGGTGCCATCGGGTCCCCATGCGGCTGCCTTCCGGTGAAGAGCCTGTGAGATCCAGCCCCCTGGATCTCACAGGCCCGGAAGCTGTATGAGTAATACACACAGTATTACTCATATAGCCAATGCATTCCAATACAGAAGTATTGGAATGCATTGTAAAGGAATATACCCCCCAAAGTTCAAGTCCCAAAGTGGGACAAAAAAGAAAGTGAAAAGAAAAGTTAAAAAAAAAAAGTTTCCCCCCCAAAAAATTTAAAGTAATTTCAAGTAAAAATAAACAAAAACGTCATTTTCCCCAAATAAAGTTTTAAAAAATTGGTAAAAATTAGGGGGGAAAAAAAGTATACATATTAGATATCGCCGCGTCCGTATCGACTGGCTCTATAAACATATCACATGAACTAACCCCTCAGATGAACACTGTAAAAAATAAAAACTGTGCTAAATAAACAATTTTTTGTCACCTTACATCACAAAAAGTACAACAGCAAGCGATCAAAAAGGCGTTTGCCCACCAAAATAGTACCAATCTAACCGTCACCTCATCCCGCAAAAAATGAGCCCCTACCTGAGACAATCGCCCAAAAAAAAAAAAAAATATGGCTCAGAATATGGAGACACTAAAACATAATTTTTTTAGTTTGAAAAAAGCTGTTATTGTGTAAAACTTACATAAATAAACAAAAAGTATACATGTTTGGTATCGCCGCATTCGTATCGACCGGCTCTATAAAAATATCACATGACCTAACCTCTCAGATGAACACCGTAAAAAATAAAAAATAAAAACTGTGCTAAATAAACCATTTTTGTCACCTTACATCACAAAAAGTGTAATAGCAAGCGATCAAAAAGTCATATGCACCCCAAAATAGTGCCAATCAAACCGTCATCTCATCCGCAAAAAATGAAACCCTACCTAAGATAAACCCCCAAAAAACTGAAAAAACTATGGCTCTCAGAATATGGAGACACTAAAACATGATTTTTTTTTTGCTTCAAAAATAAAATCATTGTGTATAACTTACATAAATAAAAAAAAAGTATACATATTAGGTATCGGCACATCCGTGACAACCTGGTCTATAAAAATATCACATTATCTAACCTGTTAGAGGAATGTTGTAAATAACAAAAAATAAAAATGGTGTCAAAGCAGCTATTTCTTGTTACCTTGCCTCACAAAAAGTGCAATATAGAGCAACCAAAAATCATATGTACCCTAAACTAGTACCAACAATACTGCCACCCTATCCCGTAGTTTCTAAAATGGGGTCACTTTTTTGGAGTTTCTACTCACGCATCAGGGGGGCTTCAAATGGGACATGGTGTCAAAAAAAACAGTCCAGCAAAATCTGCCTTCCAAAAACTGTATGGCATTCCTTTCCTTCTGCGCCCTGCCGTGTGCCCATACAGCAGTTTGCGACCACATATGGGGTGTTTCTGTAAACTACAGAATCAGGGCCATAAATATTGAGTTTGGTTTGGCTGTTAATCCTTGCTATGTAACTGGAAAAAAATTATTAAAATGGAAAATCTGCCAAAAATGTGAAATTTTGAAATTGTATCTCTATTTTCCATTAATTCTTGTGGAACACCTAAAGGGTTAACAAAGTTTGTAAAATCTGTTTTGAATACCTTCAGGGGTGTAGTTTACAGAATGGGGTCATTTTTGGGTGTTTTCTATTATGTAAGCCTCGCAAAGTGACTTCAGACCTGAGCTGGTCCCTAAAATTTGGGTTTTTGAAAATTTCTGAAAAATTTCAAGATTTGCTTCTATACTTCTAAGCCTTGTAACATCCCCAAAAAATAAAATATCATTCCCAAAATTATCCAAACATGAAGTAGACCTATGGGGAATGTAAAGTAATAACTATTTTTGGAGGTATTACTATGTATTATAGAAGTAGAGAAATTGAAACTTGGAAATTTGCTAATTTTTCAAGATTTTTGGTAAATTTGGTATTTTTTTATGTAAAAAAAATTTACTTTTTTGACCCAATTTTAGCAGTGTCATGAAGTACAATATGTGACGAAAAAACAATCTTCGAACGGCCTGGGTAAGTAAAAGCATTTTAAAGTTATCAGCACTTAAAGTGACACTGGTCAGATTTGCAAAAAATGGCCAAGTCCTTAAGGTGAAATAGGGCTGAGTCCTTAAGGGGTTAAAGTCCTGGCTAGCGCCGTACATTTAGTGCACTGGTCAGAAAGGGGTTAAACACACTTAGTGTTATAGGGAAAGAAACTGTGGCGTGTTGGTACAAGTGTCCACAAATTATGCCTTAATAGGGGCAAACCAGAGATGAGAGAACCTGTCAAGGCTCGTTCAAGTTAGTTGAATTTTTTTTAAAAAGTGTGTTTCAGACCAGAACTAATTTGGGCCATTTATCACAGGATATTCATCACAGACTGGCCAGATTGTAGGTAGGCCTGAACCCGGCTTGCTGATTGACCTCAGCTTGACGCGGCGCGTGAAAAAACTATGTTGAGGAGACTGAACTAGCTGCTGCTGCTGTGGCTTCTGCTGGTTGTGGCGGCGGAAGAGGGGTGACTCTGAGGGGGGGCAGAGAGGGGCCTCAGCTTCTCTTTCAGACACACTGGTGGCAGGGTGTCTGCTCGCTGAAAGATGTGGCAAGCTGCGTACACAGTGTTTCCTGGTAATAACGTAATTTGGACAACATTCCTCCAGTTTTGTTTGATAGTGAGGGTCTAAAATCATGGCTAGCCAGTAATCACCAGACTGCTTGATGTCAATGATATGCCTGTCATGGTAGTAAGCAAGTAAGTATACAGGTCGTCATTCTGGCTAGCATGCCCCAGGAGCCAGTTATTTTCAATTCCATCCTCCACGATTAAGTGTCATGGCAGATGTCACTGTCATCATCATCATCATCCTCTTGCTCTTTCAAATCTGACTCCTCTCTCTCTACCAGTGGGAGCACCTCATCCAACTCCTCCTCTTACATGGGATTTTCTCATTTTGTGTCCCCAACAGCTACAGGGCAGACAGCAAGATGTGTTAGCTGTTCTTCTTCCTTCTTTGCCCTCTGCTCCATGAGCATCAGCGTTAAGATACATATGAGGGGGATGAGAGACATAACAAAATCTTTTATGGCTTTCTGCTGCTCATGCAATTGCTGTAACATAGCAATATTGAATTTCAGCGGGTTCAAACTTCACAAAATAAGCGTTGTAGCTGCAGACCATTCTGTTGCTGCACGTGTTCATTACCACGTGAGAATGGCTGAAAAGAGGAACAGTATCCTGGACACTGCCTGCACCTTACTTTTTTAAGAAGCCATGCAGGGAGCATGTGTTATTTCCCCTAGATTCATTGCAGCCAGGATGTTGCTGCCATTGTCTCTGATGTTGTAAGTTGGAGTCAGCAGGGTGACAGCCATTGGGATGTTTTCTGCTTGATGTACTTTAGCAACAGCTTGCCTGTGTGGCTACTCTGGCTCAGGCCGATCAGCTGCAACACCCCATGGTAAAAATTGACTTCACATGTGATAGGAAGGAGGGGGAGTGGGAGCGATGCTGTGCCCTGCTGCTGTTGTGGACAGGAGCATGTCTATGGAGGAGGTGGAGAATATGGATAAATGCCTGCTGTTGGAGCTAGGCAGATGCCTAGATCATGGGGTTTAAAAGGACATGGCAATGTTGCCGCAAAAAACATTGACCCAGTGAGCCATGAAAGACATCTACTGTCCCTGCCCATAACAGCTGCTCAAGGTAAACCGTGGAGTGCAGCTTGCTGCACAGCAAAAATCACAAGGAGTGGCCCATGTTCTCCACCACGTGAGAGTACAAAGCACTACTAAATGGTACAGCAGCAACTGCACCAGCAGCATCATGGTCAGGTCGGCCAACTTGTACATGAGCTAATTGCTGTTCAGGAAAAGTTTTTTCATGGCCAGTCGTTAACATTCTGTTATAGATGTCTTATGGTGGAGCAAAGGACAAGGAGGTGTATTATCAGGAGAAGACGAAAGTGATGATTACACTGATGACAAAGACACTGTATTGCTCAGGGATGCAGTTTGGCTGCCACAAAGAGGACCAGGAGAAGAAGGACAGACTTTTTTGAAATGGGAATGCTGGACAGTTATAATTTCCCAAAGGATTCAGTGTTGCCGCCTCATATGCTGCAATAGATCTCTGGTACCTATGATTGTGTTTGAATGCTCACAGCTTATTTTAATCCTGCACCTCTTGCACAAGGCTGTGGTTTTGTGTACCTGTCTTGTGGAGAAAAAATACCATACGTGAGTTGCTCGCACAGAGCTTGAGGCAGCTGAGCTTGGCTTAGCTCTAGCTCATTTTGGGCCTAAAGCACTCACAGTGTCAGCAGCATCACCAGATTCCCAAGCAGACATGGCCCTGACTGTTCTTTGGGAGGTACATCGCCTCTGAACTATATTGGTGCCACTTTCACCACCTCCTCCTTAAAACCCATATCCAGCATCTAGGTCCTGTCTAACACACAATTGTCTTCGGAGTCCTTGCCTACCCTGCCAGTCAGACTGTGAGATATCATGGTGGGCTCCTGGGCCCCCCTCCCCTGCTCTGCATATGGCCTCGACTGCAATTGTCGCTGCTCCCACTGCCAATGCGTGGTTACGGGTTCCGTATTCTTGACATTTTTGGGCCTAAATGTACACAGTCACGCAAAGTATGAAACATATTGCAAACAGATTTGGGCCTAATGTCTTTGATTGTCTTTGTTGAAATACACAGATTAAGAAAAAACTTTCTCTAGTGTAGAATACAAGTTCTCAACCTATTATGTGATTATTCCCCACCACCACCACCACTACTTCAACACTTGAACTGTCTGGAGATGCACAAACATGGATTTTGGCCTAGTACAGTGGTGGTGAACCTATGGCACGTATGCCAGGGGTGGCACTCAGAGTCCTCTCTATTGATACACAGCTCTGTGTGGGACATGTGTAAGGTTGCCACCTGTACACTATTACTAATTAGCAATATGTTCAGCAGACCATATCCAGTTTAGCATTGCTAGACTAGTCCCCCCTCCTCTTTGAGCAGAAGTGGGCTGTCCCATGTCCTGTCTCATGGGGAGGAAGGAAAGTTCTAGTTTGTGTACCAGCCCCCCTGCTTGGGGAAGGCTGTGTTAGTAGGAGCTCCCAGAAACAGGGATCCCAACCTAGGATCCAGCCTCGGCTGAGGCCAAGGATCACTCTTCCCAGCCTGAGTCTTCTACCTCAGCTGGTGACAAAGCAAGCAGCATCTCCAGATCTACAGACCTCCAGGACAAAATATACCCTGCGAGCAGAACTGTGAGTGTTTATCCAGAGTCCAGGAGAAGCCAAATACCTCCTCAGCTAGTCAGGCCCATACTAAGCAGAAGACAGAGCAGAAGATAGATACCTGCCAGATTCTCTAGGCATATGAATAGAAACAGAATATATATTGATTCCTGCCACATATTGCCAATACCTGCTGGGACCCAAGACTATTGCTGTACTCGTATGGATTCAAGCTGCCATTAAGTAAAGACAAGTTGAATTATATCTCAAGTCTGGATCTCATTTACTTCTACTACAACCCTCAATTACTCCTACTAACAACACTCAATTTATTGCAAGTGAGCCAGGATCCAGGAGTCCAGCCGTACCAAGGTAGAAGACACCGTTGACACAATACCTACTACACAGAGACATTATTCCCCTCTGGCATTCCTCACCTGGTACGTGAGTTATTACATCTTAAAGGGCCCTGTCATAGTACCTGCGCAAGCTGCAATCGGTGTCAGAAACTACCCCTATACTTATATGCACATATCCTGACCCACTGCATCATTGGCCACCGTACCAGTGTCCTGCTCATTGCACCTGCAGATGCACCCACACAGATTTTGAAGAAATATTGCACTTTGCTAACTTTACCAACTGGCTGTGTGGCTATTTTCACTCAGGCTGATCAGTTCTAACACTGCATGACAACAGTTCACCGTACACATACGATAGGAGGGAGAGTAGGAGCTATGCTCTGCCCTGATGTTCATGGAGGAAGATATGAAGGAGGAGGATAAGCACCTGGTGTGGGAACCAGACTAAGGGTCCATTCACACGTCCGCAATTCTGTTCCGCATTTTGCGGAACGGAATTGCGGACCCATTCATTTCTATGCGGACCTGCACTTCCGGGTCCGCATTTCCTTTCCCGAAAAAAATAGAACATGCCCTATTCTGTTAGTGCCGGCAATGTGCGGTCCGCAAAATGCGGAAAGCACATTGCTGGTGTCCGTTTTTTGGACGTGTGAATGGACCCTAACAAAAACGTGGAGATGTCAATAGGAAGGGCTGGCCTTGTTGCTGCAGTGCTGCCTCGCCTCGAATAACATTGATCCAGACATGTACTGTCCAGGTCTCCACTATGGTATGCACCATACAGTGAAAATTGTTTTTATGTAAAAAGGTTCTGGGCACTGTTCTTTTTTTTTTTTTTTTTTTTACATGATTTGTCTCAAATGAATTAGAGATTTCTTTTTTTGTGAAATTCATAATGAATCTGATTCATTTAGAATAGATCCACTCATCTCTAAAATGCACATAATTGTCCAACTGCAATTAAGTCATGATTCACAAAATTTACATTTAAATTCTTGCTGTAATTGTATACTTTGATTTGTTCAGTTAACAACACCCACAATAACCTAGATTTTGTTCTTGACTTGTGGGTGTTTGCTGACTAATAGTGTCATGTACATATGGCTGCATTAAGTAGTTCCATTATACTACTGATAAAACCTTATTATAGAAAAACTGGTGGAGTGGTGTAAGTGCTAGAATTCTGTGTGCAAATCTGTTTTGTATAATCTGTTCCAAAGTAGGAGAAAAGTTCTGAAACACTTTTCTTTTTTACTTTAATATGTTTAACTAAGTGACACTTTTGCAATTCTCTTTTAATTGCTTATCAAGCATCACTTTAATTTCTTGATTTCATTAATACTCAGAGAGATAGTAAATTACAAGCGGTAACAGTAAAAGGGGTTGGCCACTTTCTGGATACTTTTGACCAATGTGCAGGTAAGATGACTATATGACACTAAGGCCTCATGCACACGACCGTTGTGTGCATCCGTGGCCGTTGTGCCGTTTTTCTTTTTTTTTCGCGGACCCATTGACTTTCAATGGGTCCGTGGAAAAAACGGAAAATGCACCGTTTTGCAGCCGCATCCATGATCCGTGTTTCCTGTCCGTCAAAAAACCTGTCCTATTTTTTTGACGGACGACGGTTCACGAACCCATTCAAGTCAATGGGTCTTTGAAAAAACACGGATGCACACAAGATTGGCATCCGCGTCCGTGGTCCGTGGCCGTAGGCTACTTTCACACAGACGGATCCGCAGATCCGTCTGCATAAAAGCTTTTTCAGAGCTGAGTTTTCACTTCGTGAAAACTCAGATCCGACAGTATATTCTAACACAGAGGTGTTCCCATAGTGATGGGGACGCTTCAAGTTAGAATATACTTTGAACTGTGTACATGGCAGCACCCGATCTCTTACAGGGGGCTGTGATCCGCACAATTAACCCCTCAGGTGCTGCACCTGAGGGGTTAATTGTGCGTATCATAGCCCCCCGTAAGAGATCATGTGCTGCCAGGCAGGAGGGGGCACACCCCCCTCCCTCCCCAGTTTTAAATTCATTGGTGGCCAGTGGGCCCCTCCCTCCCTCCCCTGTAGTTAACACATTGGTGGCCAGTGCGGCCGGTCCCCCCTCCCTCCCCTGTAGTTATCACATTTGTGGCCAATGCGGCCTCCCCCCCCTCCCTCCCCTGTAGTTAACACATTGGTGGCCAGTGCGGCCGGCCCCTCCTCCCTCCCCTGTAGTTAACACATTGGTGGCCAGTGCGGCCGGCCCCCCTCCCTCCCCTGTAGTACTGTAGATTCATTGGTGGCCAGCAGTGGGCCCTCCCTCCCCCTCCTAATTAAAATCTCCCCCCTATCATTGGTGGCAGCGGAGAGTACCGATCGGAGTCCCAGTTTAATCGCCGGGGCTCCGATCGGTAACCATGGCAAATTTTAGAAGCATTATACTTACCTGCGAGCTGCGATGTCTGTGACCGGCCGGGCGCTCCTCCTACTGGTAAGTGACAGGTCTGTGCTATAAGCAATGCGCCGCACAGACCTTTCACTTTCCAGTAGGAGGAGCGCCCGGCCGGTCACAGACATCGCAGCTCGCAGGTAAGTATAATGCTTCTAAAAATTGCTAATTAACCATGGCAACCAGGACTGCAGTAGCATCCTGGTTGCCATGGTTACCGATCGGAGCCCCAGCGATTAAACTGGGACTCCGATCGGTACTCTCCGCTGCCACCAATGATAGGGGGGAGATTTTAATTAGGAGGGGGAGGGAGGGGGGGCCCACTGGCCACCAATGAATCTACAGTACTACAGGGGAGGGAGGGGGGGCCGGCCGCATTGGCCACCAATGTGTTAACTACAAGGGAGGGAGGGGGGGCCGGCTGCACTGGCCACCAATGTGTTAACTACAGGGGAGGGAGGGGGGGGCGGCCGCACTGGCCACCAATGTGTTAACTACAGGGGAGGGAGGGGGGGCCGGCCGCACTGGCCACCAATGAGTTAAATACAGGGGAGGGAGGGGGGCCGCACTGGCCACCAATGAGTTAAATACAGGGGAGGGAGGGGGGCCGCACTGGCCACCAATGAGTTAAATACAGGGGGGAAGGGGGGGTCTGCCCCCTGCTGCCTGGCAGCACCTGCCAGGCAGCAGGGGGCAGTCATGTACACAGTTCTTTTAGTATATTCTAACCTGAAGCGTCCCCATCACCATGGGAACGCCTCTGTGTTAGAATATACTGTCGGATCTGAGTTTCACGATCTAACTCAAATCCGATGGTATATTCTAACATAGAGGCGTTCCCATGGTGATGGGGACGCTTCAAGTTAAAATATACCATCGGATTGACGAAAACTCCGATCCGATGGTATAAAAGGGACTCCTGACTTTACATTGAAAGTCAATGGGGGACGGATCCGTTTGCAATTGCACCATATTGTGTCAATGTCAAACGGATCCGTCCCCATTGACTTGCATTGTTATTCAGGACGGATCCGTTTTGCTCCGCACGGCCAGGCGGACACCAAAACGACTTTTTTTTCATGTCCGTGGATCCTCCAAAAATCAAGGAAGACCCACGGATAAAAAAAACGGTCACGGATCACGGACCTACGGACCCCGTTTTTGCGGACCTTAAAAAAAAACGGTCGTGTGCATGAGGCCTAAGTCAGAGACGGAAGAAGAAAAAAGAGGGTTAGTTGCTGGGCCTTCAAGACGAGGGTCCAGGAATAACTTCGCAGGGTGCCAAAGGGAAGGCAGACAATCTAAAAACAAGGTGCAACTCGATTGGACAAAAATATATTGTACAAAGTTATTGGTAGAGTAAAGGGGGTGGGGGGGAGGCTGCCAATGGTCTCAACCTAACCCTGATGTCCTCAGGGTAGGTGATAGGAAGGAAAAAGTGATGTTGCGTCGAAACGCTAAAAAGGATTATTTTTGGTCCTTTTTAGCGTTTCGACGCAACATCACTTTTTCCTATATGACACTAAGATAGTGTTTGTTGATTTTCTGTGCCATGTGCCATATTTCATGTCTTGTTGTTAGGCAAATCTTCTGTGTTGTTCACACAGAGGACCTGTCCAGAGGATGGTTGCTGATGGGGGGTTGTGTGACCAGACAAAAAACTCGAGACACATCACTCAGTCTTCTCTACTCAAATACACCACATCTGTCCTTGCAATGTTAAAGAGTTTCTCTCACCAAGATTTAACCCTATTAAACTAGCTGACATTAGCGATGTGCTAATGTCAGCTGAACCTAGCTAGCCTATTCCTACTTTTATCTATGCCCTCGTTACTCCAGAAATATAATTTTTATAATATGCTAATTAGCCTCCAGGTGCAGGGGGGGGGGGGCATTACCCCTGCTCCTAGATGCTCCGTTCTACCACCTCTGGCCACGCCCTGCTACACAAGATTGATAGGGCCAGGCAGCCTTCACCTCCAACTGCTGGCCCTGTGCACTGGGGAAATCTCGCGCCATTCAGAATTCGGCGCAGGCACAGTGAGGAAGCCGGCGAGCGCCCATCACTCACTGCGCCTGCGCTGAATACTAAACGGGACGGCGCAGGCGAGATATTTACATGGCAGACAGGGCCGGCAGTAGGAGACCAATGCTGCCTGGCCCTGTCGATCTAGTGTAGCAGGGCGTGGCCAGAGGTGGGAGCCTCTAGGCAACCCCCCCTGCTCCTAGAGGCTAATACGCATATTATAAAAGTTATATTTCTGGAGTAACGGGGGTATAGATAAAAGTAGGAATAGACTAGATAGGTTCAGCTGACATTAGCACAATGCTAATGGAAGCTATTTTAATAGGGTTAATTCTGGTAACAGAAACCCTTTAAGAGTTTAGTGCAGGTGCAGTGTTTTTGAATGAAGGAGACTGAGTGATTTGCCTGGTCTCATGACCCTCCACCAGCAGCCATTTTATGGACAGGGCCTCTGTGTGGACAGCACAAAAGACTTGACCACCAAGGGAGAATACCTTATGTAATGCAGAAAATGGCACAGCATATCAACATAGCACGCTGGTAGACGCACTCCTGAGAGCATTCCCGACTGACGCCGGGGGACAAGTGGAAGCACAAGGCGAAGGCAGGGGAGGAGGAAGAGGTCGCCAAGGCAGCTGTGTCAGCGCCAGCACCCCATAAGGCAGGGTTAGCATGGCCGACATGTGGAAAAGCTTTGTCACCTCGCCGCAACAACCGGCCCCAAATGCTGATATGGAGCGTGTTAGCAGGAGGCAGCATTTGAACAATATGGTGGAACAGTACCTGTGCACACGCCTACACGTACTGACTGATGGTTCTACCCCATTCATCTTCTGGGTTTCCAAATTGTCCACATGGCCAGAGCTTGCCCTGTATGCCTTGGAGGTGCTGGCCTGCACTGCAGCCAGTGTACTCTCTGAACGTGTATTTAGCACGGCAGGAGGCGTCATTACAGACAGACGCAGCCGCCTGTCCACAGCCAACGTGGACAAGCTCACGTTCATTAAAATGAACCAGGCCTGGATCCCACAAGACTTGTCTGTACCTTGTGCAGAATAGACAGTTCTAACAGCCTCAACCATCCATCCTTGTACTCAAGTGCACTTATTCCTTTTTCTTTTTTTATATGTCCCAATATTTTGGGGGATACCCTTATAGAAAAATGCTAAATAACACACATCTGTGTTGGCTACCTATTCCTCCTTCGCCGCCGCTTCCACCTAGACCACCACGTGAGCCTACACGGCCACATCCACCCATTTACCGCCTCCTCAACCTCTTCCTCCTACATCATTCCTAATTTTAATTTTTTTAAGGTCTTTTATGTTTTTTTTATTAATTTCCCTATCCACATTTGTTTGCCGAGCATTTGCCATGCTCTTAAGCACATTTTGCTGCCTATTGCAGCCCTCTAGCTCTTTCCAGGGCTATTTTAGAGCCATTTTAGTGGTCAAAAGTCCGGGTCCCCATTGACTTCAATGGGGTTTGGGTTCAGAGTCAAGTTCGGGTCAAGTTTGGGTCCCGAACCCGAACTTTTTTTCAAGTTCGGCCGAACCTGCCGGACCCGAACATCCAGGTGTCCGCTCAACTCTAATCTTGAACTATTTAACGGTGGTTAAACCTTTAACAGACATGACTAGGAAGGGTGCTGATATTTCTTTCTGGTCTTATGCGGCATTACAGGCCTTTTCTGATGTGAAAGAATGTTTCGCTTCGGCCCCTATTCTGGTGCAACCGGACATGTCTCAGCCATTTATTGTTGAGCTTGACGCGTCCGAGGTAAGGGTAGGAGAAATTTTGTCGCAGGGTCCTTCACCCAGTAAATGGCAACCATGTGCTTTTTTCTCTAAAAATCTCTTGACTGATAAAAGGAATTATGATATGGGGAATAGGGAATTGCTGGCCATTAGGTTGGCGTTCGAGGAATGGCATCATTGGTTGGAAGGAGCAATTCATCCTATTATGGTAATTACGGATAACAAGAATCTGGCCTACCTGGAGTCGGCTAAGCGACTGAACCCAAGGTAGGCCAGATGGTCATTATTTTTCACTAGATTTAACTTCATCATCACTTACCACCTTGGGGTTAAGAAAGTCAAGGCGGATGCTTTGTCTTGTAGCTTTCCTAGAGTCTAATGACCCTAGTCCCATTTTATCTGAAGGAGTAGTCATATATGCTCTTTATCCTGATCTCGAGGCCAAGGTGTTGGAGGCACAGGAGGATGCTCCGGACTCTTGTCCTCCAGGTAAATTGTTTGTTCCCTCCAAATTACGTCACAAGTAGAGTTGAGCGAACACCTGGATGTTCGGGTTCGAGAAATTCGGCCGAACTTGCCGGAAATGTTCGGGTTCGAAATCCGAACCCGACCCGAACTTCGTCCCGAACCCTATTAAAGTCAATGGGGACCCGAACTTTTCGGCAGTAAAAAGGCTGTAAAACAGCCCAGGAAAGAGCTAGAGGGCTGCAAAAGGCAGCAACATGTAGGTAAATCCCCTGCAAACAAATGTGGATAGGGAAATAAATTAAAATAAAAATAAAAAAAATAAAAATTAACCAATATCAATTAGACAGAGGTCCCATAGCAGAGAATCTGGCTTCACGTCAGCAGAGAATCAGTCTCTTCATGCCATAGCAGAGAATCTGGCTTCATGTCAGCAGAGAATCAGGCTTCATGTCATAGCAGAGAATCAGGCTTCACGTCACCCACCACTGGAACAGGCCACTGTCACACATTTAGGCCCCGGCACCCAGACAGAGGAGAGAGGTCCCGTAACAGAGAATCTGGCTTCATGTCAGCACAGAATCAGTCTTCATGTCATAGCAGAGAATCAGGCTTCACGTCACCCACCACTGGAACAGGCCACTGTCACACATTTAGGCCCCGGCACCCAGACAGAGGAGAGAGGTCCCGTAACAGAGAATCGGGCTTCATGTCAGCACAGAATCAGTCTTCATGTCATAGCAGAGAATCAGGCTTCACGTCACCCACCACTGGAACAGGCCACTGTCACATATTTAGGCCCAGGCACCCAGGCAGAGGAGAGAGGTCGCGTAACAGAGAATCTGGGTTCATGTCAGCAGAGAATCAGTCTTCATGTCATAGCAGAAAATCAGGCTTCACGTCACCCACCACTGGAACAGGCCACTGTCACATATTTAGGCCCCGGCACCCAGACAGAGGAGAGAGGTCCCGTAACAGAGAATCTGGCTTCATGTCAGCACAGAATCAGTCTTCATGTCATAGCAGAGAATCAGGCTTCACGTCACCCATCACTGGAACAGGCCACTGTCACATATTTAGGCCCCGGCACCCAGACAGAGGAGAGAGGTGCCGTAACAGAGAATCTGGCTTCATGTCAGCAGAGAATCAGTCTTCATGTCATAGCAGAGAATCAGGCTTCACGTCACCCACCACTGGAACAGGCCACTGTCACATATTTAGGCCCCGGCACCCAGACATAGGAGAGAGGTCCCGTAACAGAGAATCTGTCACGGCTGTATGTGAGCAGCAAGAGCATACACAGTAAATAGAGCTACTGACCGGACCCAAACTAGGGAGGATAAAGGGTGACCCCTGTCAGACCCTCAAAGCTCTCCCTATGCTGCTAAAGCACATGCCCGGATCCAAATGGTGGAACGAGGCATGCCCGCGTACCTAAGACTGATGACCACTGTAACCCCTACAATAGTGGAAGGGGCACGGCCACCGGTGCCCTGCTCAGTATATGGAGGGAACCGTGGTCACCTCAGATCCAGTCAGAAAATAAACAGATACACTACAATGTCTGCACACTTAGCTGAAGGAGCTGCAGCAGCAGAGAAGACGGATCCAAAGACAGCTGGCAATATCCGGAGTACTTGCTGCAGCAGAACACAGGTCCAGTGAAATGATAGCTTACAAGTGAAGATACTCAAGCAAGAGCTACAACTCAAATGAGAAATATAATCCACACCCTACAAAGGAGGAGGTGTGATTTAAAGGCAGGGAAATCAAACGCAGGAGGAACAGCTGGGAGGAAGGAAACAGAAAGTAAAAACCTCATCACAGGGGCGGAGAAACAGAACAGTGAGAACTCCTCCAAGCTCTAGTAGTGACATCATCACAGGGGTGGAGAAACAGAGCTGTGAGAACGTCTCAAAGCTCTGGTAGTGACAGAATCTTGCTTCATGTCAGCAGAGAATCAGTTTTCATGTCATAGCAGAGAATCAGGCTTCACGTCACCCACCACTGAAACAGGCCACTGTCACATATTTAGGCCCCGGCACCCAGACAGAGGAGAGAGGTCCCGTAACAGAGAATCTGGCTTCATGTCAGCACAGAATCAGTCTTCATGTCATAGCAGAGAATCAGGCTTCACGTCACCCACCACTGGAACAGGCCACTGTCACATATTTAGGCCCCCGGCACCCAGACAGAGGAGAGAGGTCCCGTAACAGAGAATCTGGCTTCATGTCATCACAGAATCAGTCTTCATGTCATAGCAGAGAATCAGGCTTCACGTCACCCACCACTGGAACAGGCCACTGTCACATATTTAGGCCCCGGCACCCAGACAGAGGAGAGAGGTCCCGTAATAGAGAATCTGGCTTCATGTTAGCAGAGAATCAGTCTTCATGTCATAGCAGAGAATCAGGCTTCACGTGACCCACCACTGGAACAGGTGACTGTCACATATTTAGGCCCCGGAACCCAGACAGAGGAGAGAGGTCCCGTAACAGAGAATCTGGCTTCATGTCAGCACAGAATCAGTCTTCATGTCATAGCAGAGAATCAGGCTTCACGTTACCCACCACTGGAACAGGCCACTGTCACATATTTAGGCCCCGTCACCCAGACATAGGAGAGAGGTCCCGTAACAGAGAATATGGCTTCATGTCAGCAGAGAATCAGTCTTCATGTCATAGCAGAGAATCAGGCTTCACGTCACCCACCACTGGAACAGGCCACTGTCACATATTTAGGCCCCGGCACCCAGACAGAGGAGAGGTTCATTCAACTTTAGGTTGCCCCGCAATATAATGGTAAAATGAAAATAAAAATAGGATTGAATGAGGAAGTGCCCTGGAGTACAATAATATATTGTTAAGGGGAGGTAGTTAATGTCTAATCTGCACAAGGGATGGACAGGTCCTGTGGGATCCATGCCTTGTTCATTTTTATGAACGTCAGCTTGTCCACATTGGCTGTAGACAGGCGGCTGCGTTTGTCTGTAATGACGCCCCCTGCCGTGCTGAATTCACGTTCAGACAAAACGCTGGCCGCCGGGCAGGCCATCACCTCCAAGGCATAAAAGGCTAGCTCTGGCCACGTGGACAATTTGGAGACCCAGAAGTTGAATGGGGCCGAACCATCAGTCAGTACGTGGAGGGGTGTGCACAGGTACTGTTCCACCATGTTATTGAAATGTTGCCTCCAGCTAACACGTTCCGTATCAGGTGGTGGTGCAGTTAGCTGTGGCGTGGTGACAAAACTTTTCCACATCTCTGCCATGCTAACCCTGCCCTCAGAGGAGCTGGCCGTGACACAGCTGCGTTGGCGACCTCTTGCTCCTCCTCTGCCTTCGCCTTGGGCTTCCACTGGTTCCCCTGTGACATTTGGGAATGCTCTCAGTAGCGCGTCTACCAAAGTGCGCTTGTACTCGGGCATCTTCCTATCACGCTCCAGTGTAGGAAGTAAGGTGGGCACATTGTCTTTGTACCTGGGATCCAGCAGGGTGGCAACCCAGTAGTCCGCACACGTTAAAATGTGGGCAACTCTGCTGTCGTTGCGCAGGCACTGCAGCATGTAGTCGCTCATGTGTGCCAGGCTGCCCAGAGGTAAGGACAAGCTGTCCTCTGTGGGAGGCGTATCGTCATCGTCCTGTGTTTCCCCCCAGCCACGCACCAGTGATGGGCCCGAGCTGCGTTGGTTGCCAGCCCGCTATGAACCTGCTTCATCCTCATCCTCCTCCACCTCCACCTCTTCCTCATCCTCGTCCTCCTCGTCCTCCAGTAGTGGGCCCTGTCTGGCCACATTTGTACCTGGCCTCTGCTGTTGCAAAAAACCTCCCTCTGAGTCACTTCGAAGAGACTGGCCTGAAAGTGCTAAAAATGACAACTCTTCCTCCTCTTCCTCCTGGGCCACCTCCTCTTCCATCATCGCCCTAAGTGTTTTCTCAAGGAGACATAGAAGTGGTATTGTAACGCTGATAACGGCGTCATCGCCACTGGCCATGTTGGTGGAGTACTCGAAACAGCGCAACAGGGCACACAGGTCTCGCATGGAGGCCCAGTCATTGGTGGTGAAGTGGTGCTGTTCCGCAGTGCGACTGACCCGTGCGTGCTGCAGCTGAAACTCCACTATGGCCTGCTGCTGCTCGCACAGTCTGTCCAGCATGTGCAAGGTGGAGTTCCACCTGGTGGGCACGTCGCATATGAGGCGGTGAGCGGGAAGGCCGAAGTTACGCTGTAGCGCAGACAGGCGAGCAGCGGCAGGGTGTGAACGCCGGAAGCGCGAACAGACGGCCCGCACTTTATGCAGGAGCTCTGACATGTCGGGGTAGTTGTGAATGAACTTCTGCACCACTAAATTCAGCACATGCGCCAGGCAAGGGATGTGCGTCAAACCGGCTAGTCCCAGAGCTGCAACGAGATTTCGCCAATTATCGCACACCACCAGGCCGGGCTTGAGGCTCACCGGCAGCAACCACTCATCGGTCTGTTGTTCTATACCCCGCCACAACTCCTGTGCGGTGTGGGGCCTGTCCCCCAAACATATGAGTTTCAGAACGGCCTGCTGACGTTTACCCCGGGCTGTGCTTAAGTTGGTGGTGAAGGTGTGTGGCTGACTGGATGAGCAGGTGGAAGAAGAGGAGAAGGAAGCTGAGTAGGAGGAGGAGGAGACAGGAGGCAAAGAATGTTGCCCTGCGATCCTTGGCGGTGGAAGGACGTGCGCCAAACAGCTCTCCGCCTGGGGCCCAGCCGCCACTACATTTACCCAGTGTGCAGTTAGGGAGATATAGCGTCCCTGGCCGTGCTTACTGGTCCACGTATCTGTGGTTAGGTGGACCTTGCCACAGATGGCGTTGCGCAGTGCACACTTGATTTTATTGGATACTTGGTTGTGCAGGGAAGGCACGGCTCTCTTGGAGAAGTAGTGCCGGCTAGGAACAACATACTGTGGGACAGCAACCGACATGAGCTGTTTGAAGCTGTCTGTCTCCACCAGCCTAAATGACAGCATTTCATAGGCCAGTAGTTTAGAAATGCTGGCATTGAGGGCCAGGGATCGAAGGTGGCTAGGTGGGAATTTACGCTTTCTCTCAAATGTTTGTGAGATGGAGAGCTGAACGCTGCCGTGTGACATGGTTGAGATGCTTGGTGACGCAGGTGGTGGTGTTGGTGGTACATCCCATGTTTGCTGGGCGGCAAGTGCCAACGTCCCTCCAGAGGCGGAGGAAGAGGCCAAGGCGGCGGCAGCAGCAGAAGAGGCCGAGGCGGCAGCAGCAGAAGAGGTAGCAGGGGGAGCCTGAGTGACTTCCTTGTTTTTAAGGTGTTTACTCCACTGCAGTTTATGCTTTGCATGCAGGTGCCTGGTCATGCAGGTTGTGCTAAGGTTCAGAACGTTAATGCCTCGCTTCAGGCTCTGATGGCACAGCGTGCAAACCACTCGGGTCTTGTCGTCAGCACATTGTTTGAAGAAGTGCCATGCCAGGGAACTCCTTGAAGCTGCCTTTGGGGTGCTCGGTCCCAGATAGCGGCGGTCAGTAGCAGGCGGAGTCTCTTGGCGGCGGGTGTTCTGATTTTGCCCACTGCTCCCTCTTTGTCTTTTGCTACGCTGTTGGCTCGGTCTCACCACTGCCTCTTCCTCCGAACTGTGAAAGTCAGTGGCACGACCTTCATTCCATGTGGGGTCTAGGACCTCATCGTCCCCTGCATCGTCTTCCACCCAGTCATGATCCCTGACCTCCTGTTCAGTCTGCACACTGCAAAAAGACGCAGCAGTTGGCACCTGTGTTTCGTCATCATCAGAGACGTGCTGAGGTGGTATTCCCATGTCCTCATCATCAGGAAACATAAGTGGTTGTGCGTTAGTGCATTCTATCTCTTCCACCCCTGGGGAAGGGCTAGGTGGATGCCCTTGGGAAACCCTGGCAGCAGAGTCTTCAAACAGCATAAGAGACTGCTGCATAACTTGAGGCTCAGACAGTTTCCCTGATATGCATGGGGGTGATGTGACAGACTGATGGGCTTGGTTTTCATGTGCCATCTGTGCGCTTTCTGCAGAAGACTGGGTGGGAGATAATGTGAACGTGCTGGATGCACTGTCGGCCACCCAAGTGACTAATGCCTGTACCTGCTCAGGCCTTACCATCCTTAGAACGGCATTGGGCCCCACCAAATATCCCTGTAAATTCTGGCGGCTACTGGGACCTGAGGTAGTTGGTACACTAGGACGTGTGGCTGTGGCAGAACGGCCACGTCCTCTCCCAGCACCAGAGGGTCCACTAACAGCACCACGACCATGTCCACGTCCGCGTCCCTTACTAGATGTTTTCCTCATTGTTACCGTTCACCACAATAAGAAAAATATTATTCGGGCCAATGTATTGAATTAAAATTCAGGCCTTTTTTTACAGACACCTAACACTGTCTGGCTATCTATTTAGGTACCGTATTACACTAATACAGGCACACCAGTAATGACAGATTTAGCTGAATATAAATGTGAGGCCTATTTTTTAGGCGCTGTGTGACAGGTATACGTTTAATCACAGAATTAGACTTGTATCTGCACTGTAGCGTGTGTGTTAAGTTTTTCAGAATGACCCTATCAGCACCTTGAATCTAATATACCCTTTTAGGGATAGATTTAAAGTAGGCCTGATACAGCAGAAAACACAAATTTTGAGAATAGCAAATTTGGGAATTGTTTTTCAACCCAGAACAAAAACTGTGCTTTTACGGTCACTAAAAATAACTTGACCAGCTAAAAATGTACTGATTTGGAGGAATATAAATGTCAGGCCTATTTTTTAGGCGCTGGGTGACAGGTATACGTTTAATCACAGAATTAGACTTGTATCTGCAGTGTAGCGTGTGTGTTAAGTTTTTCAGAATGACCCTATCAGCACCTTGAATCTAATATACCCTTTTAGGGATAGATTTAAAGTAGGCCTGATACAGCAGAAACCACTAATTTTGAGAATGGCAAATTTGGGAATTATTTTTCAACCCAGAACAAAAACTGTGCTTTTACGGTTACTAAAAATAACTTGACCAGCTAAAACAGTACTGATTTGGAGGAATATAAATGTCAGGCCTATTTTTTATGCGCTGGGTGACAGGTATACATTTAATCACAGAATTAGACTTGTATCTGCACTGTAGCGTGTGTGTTAAGTTTTTCAGAATGACCCTATCAGCACCTTGAATCTAATATACCCTTTTAGGGATAGATTTAAAGTAGGCCTGATACAGCAGAAACCACAAATTTTGAGAATGGCAAATTTGGGAATTGTTTTTCAACCCAGAACAAAAACTGTGCTTTTACGGTCACTAAAAATAACTTGACCAGCTAAAACAGTACTGATTTGGAGGAATATAAATGTCAGGCCTATTTTTTAGGCGCTGGGTGACAGGCTCAACTTGCCCCTGATGTAGTATATGGCCAAAAAATAACCACACTATTGATGGTTAAATGCAATTGGGTGACACAGGCTCAGCCTGCACCTGATGTAGTATATGGCCAAAAAATAACCACACTATTGATGGTTAAATGCACTTGATGAAAGCTTGACCCTGATGTAGGATATAGCAAAAAATAACTACACTATTTATGGTTAAATGCACTTGGGTGACACAGGCTCAGCCTGCACCTGATGTAGTATATGGCCAAAAAATAACCACAATATTGATGGTTAAATGCACTTGATGAAAGCTTGACCCTGATGTAGGATATAGCAAAAAATAACCACACTATTGATGGTTAAATGCACTTGGGTGACACAGGCTCAGCCTGCACCTGATGTAGTATATGGCCAAAAAATAACCACACTATTGATGGTTAAATGCACTTGATGAAAGCTTGACCCTGATGTAGGATATAGCAAAAAATAACCACACTATTGATGGTTAAATGCACTTGGTGGTAGCTTGTGCTGGCGCACCACAAGCCACAAAATGGCCGCCGATCACCCCAGGAAAAAGTGATATAAAAACGCTCTGGGCAGCCTAAAAAAAGTGAGCAATTGAATATCAGCACTTCAATGATCCACAGCTGTAGATCGATCACTGAATGAAGTCTTTTGGAGGAGTTAATCTGCCTAATCTCGCCCTAACGTCGCAGCTGCAACCTCTCCGTACGCTTGTATCAGCAGAGTGACGTGCAGCGCTACGTGACCCAAGCTTATATAGAGGCTGGGTCACATGCTGCACTGGCCAATCACAGCCAGTAGGCAAGGCTGTGATGGCCTCTTGGGCAAGTAGTATGATGCTTATTGATTGGCTGCTTTGCAGCCTGTCAAAAAGCGCCAAGAAAGCACCGAACACCGAACCCGAACCCGGACTTTTACGAAAATGTTCGGGTTCGGGTCCGTGTCACGGACACCCCAAAATTCGGTATACAGTTCGGGTTCGCTCATCCCTAGTCACAAGGTGTTCGAGGAATATCACTATACAGTGCTTGTTGGGCACCCTGGGAGCAGATCGACTGTCAATCTCATCTCTCGCAGATTCTGGTGGCCGGGGTTGCGTAAGTGTGTTGAGGACTATGTGTCAGCCTGTGGTACCTGTGCACGTGCTAAGGTGACACATACTCGGCCTTCCGGATCTCTGCTTCCATTGCCCATCCTGTCCAGACGTTGGACCCATTTGTCTATGGATTTTATCACAGATTTACCGAATTCTTCTGGAAAAAACGTGATTCTGGTGGTTGTCGATCGTTTTAGTAAAATGGCACACTTTATTGCATTACCTAGTCTACCCAATGCTAAAACTCTTGCACATGTTTTTGTCGATAACATTGTGAAACTACATGGCATTCCCTCTGATGTGATGTCCGATAGAGGGACTCAGTTTGTTTCCAGATTCTGGAAAGTTTTCTGTACTCGTCTGGGTGTACAATTGTCCTTCTCTTCGGCTTTTGATCCTCAGTCGAACGGACAGACGGAGTGCACTAATCAGAATCTGGAGACTAACTTGAGATGTTTTGTTACAGAGAATCAGGATGAGTGGTCTTCATTTTTATCGTTAGCTGAGTTTGCTATAAATAACCATAGACAGGAATCCACTGATAAGTCTGCATTTTTCGGGGCATAGGATTTTCCTCTTCTGTCATCTATTTGGTGGAAAAATCCAAAATAACTTGAAAAAGATAGGCAACAGGTATAAGCGTGCGGCTGACAGGAGACATATCAGTGGCCTGGACCTGAGAGTGGGTGATTCTGTGTGGTTGTCTACAAGAAACATTAAACTTAAGGTACCTTCTTGGAGGTTGGCCCAAGATTTATTGGTCCATATAATATCACTGCCATTGTTAACCCTGTAGCCTTCCGTCTTGAACTTCCTCAGGCTTTGAAAATCCATACCGTAAATCGTTGTTAAAGTAATGTTTCGAACCTGTTGAGCCGTCCTCCTTACCTCCCGCTCCTGTCATGGTGGACGGCAATTTAGAATTTCAGATCAGCAGGATTGTGGACTCCCGAGTTCTCCAGAGATCCCTCCAGTATCTCGTTTATTGGAGAGGGTACGGACCAGAGGAGAGGATGTTTGTTCCAGTGACCAATGTTAATGCTAGTCGTCTGGTGAGAGCATTCCACAGAGCTCATCCTGATAAGGTTGGTCCTGGGTGCCTGGAGGTCACCCGTAGAAGGGTAAAGTCTGACTTTACCCATCACTCCTTGCTCTGGATAGCTTCATTAGGTTTTGGAAGAGCTGAAGTGTGGTTCTTGTTGAAGTTCTGTTCATCCATCATCCCCAGAAGTTAAGTGTTCCGCTTGAAGTGTTTTGTATTCCCCCCTCCCCCCTGGTTGTTTACTAGGCCTCAGCGAGATGCTGGTTCCTTCACCAGGGAAGGAACAGGTTGTCTCTGCCCTGTCATTACCTTTAGGGCATCCGAGGGTTACCAGGGTTTACCAGGTTCCTGTGTATGGGCATCTCTACCATCGAAAGAGGCCCATACGGATATGAGTTAGGGCGAAGAGCAGGGTTTTATAGGTGGTGACCCTTTCCTTCCCCAGCAGCTGTATATAAATGTGGTATCATTCAAATTGTACTAACCCAGAAAATGAGGAACATGGGTCAGTTTTACCGTAAGAGCAAAACCCATAAAACTGGTGGAATTAAATATATATTTTTTCCAATTCCATCCAATTCCAGGAATTTTACTTGTAAAAATAGTGTGCCAACATTTACCTCAAATATAATATTCCTCTGCTTGAAGACCTGCAAAATCCAGTTATTTACAGTAAACTGTCAATCTTCAATGCTCCTTAGAATTGAGACTCTGTCTGAGCAGTGACTATCCATCTAGTAACACAGTTTAAGAACCTTTCAGAATCAATCAAAGGATTTTCTTAATAGATACAGGATCACACATCACATCTGTGTCCCGCAACATCCTATTAGACCAGTGACATTTTTGCCGAAAACATTGACTTATTATTCTCAGACTTTGCAGTAACCTTCAGTAGGTCACATCTGATGTTATATGTCTGTTTTGATTCACTGTCTTTTAATGAAAAAACTTTATTTTCGAAAAAAGGGAAATATCTCATATTCAATTATAAACATAATTTATAATAAAAACAAGGAAAGATCATAAAAATGAGAATTAAGGTTTAAAATATGTGCATAACTACATAGTAAAGAGGCAGGTTTATTACAGTCTAAATTCAGTAATTGGGCTCATCCAGGTATATTATTTGCTTAAGCTATGTGATTTAGTTTTGCCTGACTGGTAAATACAACATCTTTAGCAAGTCATGCCATTAATACATCACATCTAGGGATATGGATATTAGCACTTTGCTAAACAACCCATCTCATTACCATCTCACACATTCAGTAAGATGATTTTTTTCAGTTGTGTCAGAGTTGTTTTTTTATACTTTTTATATAATTTTTTTACCTATAACATAATAGACAAATTGGGCCTGATGTACATAAAATACTAGTCCAGGTTAGAATACGGAATAACTGATCAACTTTTTTTATGTGCCTTTTTTTTTCTAAATAGTCACTTTTATCCCGACTCTATCATAAACAATTATTATTATTATTTTAATTTTTGCCTCTCCCTCCCTGCTTTACAAAATAAATCAACGTATGAGGGCTTCTAGTAGTGGGGAGCTGTGGAAATCAAACTTTAAATGGGTTGGAAATGGAAAATATTGCAATTCCACTATTGTTTTATGGGTTTTGTTTTTATAGTGTTCAAATGACACGTGGTTTTTATTCTTTAGATAATACTCCAGCAATACCAAATTTATATACAGTGGTACTTGAAAGTTTGTGAACCCTTCAGAATTTCCTATATTTCTGCATACATTTGACATTAAACTAAATGAGATCAAACAATAACATGTGAGTTTAAAAATGTTAGACTAAAAATGTTAGACTTGGTCATTTATTTATTGAGGAAAATAATCCAATATTGCATGTCTGTGAGAAAGGAAAATACCGCATTCAAACATAAAAACCTCATCCGATCTGTGAAACACTTTGCTGAAATTATCAAGGGTTGGGCATGTTTTGCTGCATCTGGTCCAGGATGGTTTGCCATCATTGATGGAACAATTAATTCTGAATTATACGAGAAAATTTGAAAGAAAAACATCAGACTTATCTGTCTGTGAGCTAAATCTCAAGAGAATATGGGTCATGCAGCAGGACAACAACCCTAAGCACACATCATTCTACCAATGAATGGTTAAATAAGAATAAAGTTAAGGTTTTGGAATGGCCAAGTCAGTCCACCAACATAACAGAGTTGAAGTTTGGAAGATTGGGCTAAAATTCTCTAGCAAATACCCAGTTTCCTGACCCCATAGATTTCTGGGAAGGAACTGGAACAGTACGCTCTCTTTCTTTCCCAGCCTCTAGTGTAATCTCGGAGATGGTTTTTCAGAGCCACATCGGGCGTTGTGACACCCAAATGAACCAAGTTGTCCTCTGCCAGTGTCAAAACATCACATTGTCAACATGAACCAAGCCTGGATTGGTGAGAATTTTCTCTTCCAGCTAAGGCCGAAGAATAGACCTTGCCTTGTTGGTGGTGCCCCATTTTGCCACTGTTGTTGTCTGCTTGGCTGCCAGCCTACCTCCATCATGCCACTGCCGCCATCACACCACTGCGGCCTGCCTACCATTGTTTTCTGTACAGCTAGTGCTGTTGACTCCAACATGCCACCGCGGCCATCATGGTACTGCTGCAGACTGCCAGCCATCACATTCTGTAAGGCTACTGCTGCCTCCATCATGCCACTGCCATCTTCATGCCACTGCTGCTGCCTGTCTACCATCATCTTCCGTAAGGCTGGTGCTGCCTGCTGCCAACATGTATATACCATATGGCTGCTTCTGCCACTGCCACCTCAGCTGCTGCTCCTCACTGCTAATCTCCTCCTGCCACCACTATTAAGGCATCTGCCACTACTACCACTACCACCACTACTACCAGTACTACTACCGATATATAGCTGACCTACTGCCTTGTTTGTTCCATGCTATGCTACTTCTTCTGCCACTACTATTGCAGCCATATGCCTCTTATTACCCTATCCTTTCCACATCCACACTGCACTGCTGCTGCTCCAAATTAAAATTGAGAGTTTTTATAGGCTTGTTCCCAACAAGTCATTTTATCTTCTGACAAGCAACACTTGTGCATGTCGTATGAGCAGGAATTCTGACCCTGTCAAGGGATAATTTTTGGATGCTTAGGAGGCAAAGCATTTAGCCATTTAGAATTTTTTCGGTTACTCTTTTTTTTTGTTGCAAAATTGTATTTACTTATTTACCTTATTTTTAGCCCCTTTAGGAGACTTGATTATTTGATAAATGGATTGCTTATATATCAGACAGATCTTGTAGCGTAGGGGAGAGGCGGCTGTTTGATCACTGGAAGCAGCCAACTCCTCAGATGTCATGGTTGCAATTGAACATGGTGTCTGACAGGTTAAAAGTCACAGATACTGGTGGGTGTATTCTCTGTAAAACAGCATGTACCCATCAGCTATAATGCCCACTCATCAATATCCAACTTCCACTACATGTACGGTGGATGTAGGCAATGTGTTAATTTATTGCACCTGTTTTTAAGCCTTTTCACTGTATTTTTTGAGATTTGAAGGAAAATGGTTTAATTCAGACTCAATACCCCAGTACTGCAATACAACAGCGCTAACCACTTGCCCACCATACTACTTATATACACATCTAATCAGATTTATATGATCTATTACTCCATTCAAACAAGAAACAGGTATTATTTACATGCAACTTACAAAGCACTGTGGCACTGAACAGATTTGACCTGGATCTACTTAACCATTTGACCCCTTTACAAGGTTCTGAACTCTGCTGCAGGGGGACCACCAGGCTGCTACTTCTTGAGATATGACCCAGGTGGGTCAATAGACACCAGTGTGTGGCACCAAGGTGACAGGCAAAATCATAGTCAGTGGACAAGCTGTGGTAAGAGCAGTCAGAGTTCATTCAATCCAGTTTGTGTCAGGCAGCGTAGGGTTAACACAAGAGTCAGGCAGAAGACAGATCATGCAGCCGAGGGTAAAATCTGGCAAACAGGTAGAGGTTAAACATGTCAGAACAGAATATAGTGCAGCTTTGCAGGGATTAGCAAGATAAAATACCTATTGCTAATGAACCCTTCCACAAGAGAAAGTCCTATAAATTCCCTAGAAAGACTAACTATAGGCTGGGTAGATTAGGATGTGCGCTGGCCCTTTAAGAACACGCCGTATGTGCATACAGAGGTACTAAAGTCAAAGGAAGTGGGCCACAGCCTGGCATTTAGGAGACAGAGCAGCATTACTCTGATGCACATGTCAAGCTTGAAGGAGCAGAGCGACAAAGGCCAGGTATGAACTGCTGAAGCACTGGACAACGTTCTGGTGGTTGTGCCTGCAGGGAGATGCCGATGGGCATGGCCTACCTGTATTACAATGTATATTGTTTGTCCAGTTGTCTTTTGTCACATGGAATGCTTTGGTTAGATATTAATAGAATGTATAATTAGAGATGTGCGAATTTCTCAAAAATTTGATTTGGCCGGTTCGCTGAATTTTCAGAAAAGATTCGATTCGATACGAATTTATTTGCGGAAAATCGCCTTAAAAGACAGCTATTTCCTGGCTGCAGAGAGCCTGTATAGGGGTGTAGAACACTGTGCCTTACTGTGGTAGTGAAACAATACTCTGAGTCAGTATGACATCCACATGACAGGCGTCACTTTTAGAATAACAGCACACTTAACTTATTTGGGCAGTTACGGGGACAAAACTGACCAAATAACTCAAGTTTGAACTCAGCCTTACAGGTACAGGTCGATGTTAGCGCCAGGTATAAAGAATTATGCAGAGGCCCAAGATACTTCTGTAGCGTGAAAGAGGGCACTCCTTTTACACCGCAGCAGCAGTGGAATGAGGATGCCACAGAGCGTCCCAGTGACATAGTGTGAAGTTAGCAGCAGCAGGAGGGGGCCACAGAATGGCAAGGTGACATAGTGTGGAGGTGGCAGCAGCATCAGTATGAGGCACAACGACAGAGTGTGGAGGTGGCAGCAGAATGAAGAGACTACAGAGTGGCCCAGAGACAGAGTTGTGAGTTGGCATCAGCATCAGCAGACCCCAGAGTGGCAAGGTGACAGAGTGTGGAGGTGGCAGCAACAGCAGCATAAAGAGGCCACAGAGGAACCCAGTGACATAGTATTGATTGAGCAGCAGCATGATGAAACCACAGAATGGCAAGATCACATAGTGTGGAGGTGGCAGCTGCATGAGATGGCCACAGAGTGACCCAGTGACATAGTGTTGAGTTGGCAGCAGCATGAGGAGGCCACAGAGTGGCAAGGTAACATAGTGTGGAGGTGGCAGTAGCATGAGGAGCCCACAGAGTGGCATGGTGACATAGTGTGGAGGTGGCAGCAGCAGCAGCAGCAGCATGAGGATGCCACAGAGTGACCCAGTGACATAGTCTTGATTTAGCAGCAGCATTATGAGAACACAGAGTGGCAAGGTGACATAGTGTGGAGGTTGCAGCAGCAGCAGCATGAGGAGGTCACAGAGTGGCCCAGTGACATAGTGTTGAGCTAGCAGCATCATGAGGAGGCCACAGAGTGGCAAGGTGACATAGTTTGTAGGTGGCAGTAGCATAGGGAAACCACAGAGTGGCACAATGACATAATGTGGCGGTGGCAGCAGCAGCATGAGGAGGCCACAGAGTGGCACAGTTACATAGTGTTGATTTAGCAGCAGCATGAGAAGACCACAGAGTGGCAAGGTGACATAGTGTGGAAGTGGTAGCAGCAGCATGAGGAGGCCACAGAGTGGCAAGGTGACATAGTGTGGAGGTTGCAGCAACAGCATGAGGAGGCCACAAAGTGGCCCAGTGACATAGTGTTGATTTAGCAGCAGCATGAGGAGACCACAGAGTGGCAAGGTGACATAGTGTGGAGGTGGCAGCAGTAGCAGCATGAAGAGGCACAGAGTGGCAAGGTGACATACTGTTGAGTTAGCAGAAGCATGAGGAGGCCACAGAGTGGCAAGGTGACATAGTGTGGAGGTGGCAGCAGCAGCAGCATGAGGAGACCACAGAGTGACCCAGTGACATAGTTTTAATTTAGCAGCAGCATGAAGAGACCACAGAGTGGCAACGTGACATAGTATGGAGGTGGAAACAGCAGCAGCATGAGGATGCCACAGAGTGGTCCAGTGATATACTGTAATGTTGAGTTAGCAGCATCATGAGGAGGCCACAGAGTGGCAAGGTGACATAGTGTGGAGGTGGCAGCAGTAGCAGCATGAGGAGGCCGCAGAGTGGTAAAATGACAGAGTGTGGAGGTGGCATCAGCTGCATGAGGAGACATTATTCAAATTTGCGATATTTTGCAAATATTTGGTAGAATATTCGTCATATATTCGAGAATTCGCGAATATGTTCTGCAAAAATCGGCAATGTAATATGCGCTTAATGCGAGCACATTACAGGCGTGGGTCACTGTTGCTACATTTTTCAAGCTGCTAGAAGTTTCCTGAGACTGGACAAAATGGTTGGCACGGCAGAACATTACAATAGCTTTATATGCAGATAGAGTGCTTCAATATATTCGCGATTGCGAAATCGGCACTAACGATGTGAATATTTTGGCGCAATACGTGCAACTTCATATTTTAACAGGTCTGACTACATGTTAGTGATTGGTGCACTAAGTATTGTTGTGAACTTGTGACATCACAGCACTATGTATGTACCGTATGTATGTATGTAGCATACCGTACATACATACAGGTGAAACTCGAAAAATTAGAATATCGTGCAAAGTTCATTTATTTCAGTAATGCAACTTAAAAGGTGAAACTAACATATGAGATAGACTCATTACATGCAAAGCGAGATATTTCAAGCCTTAATTTGTTATAATTTGGATTATTACGGTTTATAGCTTATGGAACCCCAAAGTCACAATTTTGAGGTACCCTTTGCTCAGGGGATATGGATTAATTAGCTGACTAGAGTGTGACACTTTGAGCCTAGAATATTGAACCTTTTCACAAAATTCTAATTTTAGGCTGCATTAATGCAATTCCTTTTAATTTGCATTACTGAAATAAATGGACTTTTGCACGGTATTCCAATTTTTCGAGTTTCACCTGTACATATATACATACATACAGGGCTTTTTTTCTCAGAGAAAAGGTGGTGGAACTCACCCCCCCTCCCCTGGCCACGCCCCTACCCAACCCTAGGAACGCCCCCCCTACCCACCCCTAGGACCGCCACCTAAAACCGCCCCTTTAGAGAACAGGGATGCAAGTTAAAAAAAATTTGGGGGGGGCTATAAAAGTCCAGCCCAGCAAAGAAACCCCCCAGATGGGGATGGCACTGTTAATGGGGGATCTGGGGATGGCACTGTTAATGGGGGATCTGGGGATGGCACTGTTATTGGGGGATCTGGGGATGGCACTGTTATGGGGTGGAGGATCTGGAGATGGCATCCACAGATCCCCCATCCTATAACAGTGCCATCCACAGACCCCCCCATCCTATAACAGTGCCATCCACAGACCCCCCCCACCCCATAACAGTGCCATCCACAGTCCCCTCCACCCCATAACAGTGCCATCCACAGACCTCCCCACCCCATAACAGTGCCATCCACAGACCCCCCCACCCCATAACAGTGCCATCCACAGACCCCCCCCACCCCATAACAGTGCCATCCACAGACCACCCCCACCCTATAACAGTGCCATCCACAGACCCCCCCTCCACCCCATAACAGTGCCATCCACAGACCCCCCACCCCATAACAGTGCCATCCACAGTCCCCCCCACCCTATAACAGTGCCATCCACAGACCCCCCTCCACCCCATAACAGTGCCATCCAGACCCCCCAACCCATAACAGTGCCATCCACAGACCCCCCCACCCCATAACAGTGCCATCCACAGACCCCCCCACCCCATAACAGTGCCATCCACAGACCCCCCATTGCCGCTCCAGTACAGTTATAAAATGTGTAATTAAATGAATAATGATTCATGCTGCCCCTCAGCAATATAACTTTCAATATAATGTACTCACAGGGCTACTGTTATCGTAATGCAGGCCAGCCGGGCAGACGAGCGGCAGCGTCACTGACTGATGTCACCTGCCTGCGCCACCTACTTTATGAATGAAGTAGGCGGCGCAGGCATGTGACGTCAGTCAGTGCCGCTGCCGCTCGTCTGCCCGGCCGGCCTGCATTACGATAACAGTAGCCGGCTGTGAGTACAATATATTGAAAGTTATACTACTGAGGGGCAGCATGAATCATTATTCATTTAATTACACATTTTATAAGTCTCTACTGGAGCTGCGGGGCCGGAGCACAGTGAACGTACCGGCCCCCAGCTCCTCCTCCCAGTCCCTCCCCGCTGATACAGCGCAACCTGCGATGTCAAAAGGTGGCGGAACGCCGTTCCGGTGCGTTCCGCCAGAAAAAAAGCCCTGCATACATACAGCACTATGTATATACCAACAAAAGAGAACAGGTACTATATACTACCCAAAATATCAAATCTTTATTAAGACATAAAAACAGAAATACAAATACATATATGTAGAGATAATACAAAGTGCCCACGGCGGCAGCTCACAACTACACTGTGGCAGAGTATTGAAAAATCACTGCGGTATCACAACAAGTGTGGGGACTCTGCATGCTATGTGTCTAGAACAGCATATCATTCATGTAAGCTGTCTCCAGCTGTCTTAGACACATGGTGCAAATATATCGGGTATGGATACCATCTATGTGGTCTGGCTAATTCGGTATTTAGATATACATTTCTATGCAGCAAAGGATGCAAATATTATGTTTTACCGAGGAAGTCAGAATCTCTCTCTTACCCGATATCTAGCAGTGTGTGAGTGGGCTGTCACTGTCTGGCGTGGTCCTCAGACTATGTATGTAGCATCTATGTATGGACAGCAGAACCTATCAGCTACACTATATCACTATCTAACCTACACTGACTATCTCCCACTAAGGGTACTTTCACACATACGGCAAAGGATTCCGACAGGCAGTTCCGTTGCCGGAACTACCTGCCGGATAAGGTAATCCGGACGAAAACGGATGGCATTTGTCAGACGGATCCGGATCCATCTGACAAATGCATTGAAATACCGGATCCGTCTCTCCGATGTCATCCAAAAAAACGGATCCGGTATTTATTTATTCTTTGCACTTTTAAAGGTCTGCGCATGCGCAGACCAGAAATCCGGGTCCATTATGCTGGAACACTTGGGAAATGAATGCTGGAATCGGCATTCCGGCAAGTGTTCAGGATTTTTGGCCAGAGAGAAAACTGCAGCATGCTGAGGTATTTTATCTGGCCAAAAAGCGTAAAAGGGACTAAACTGATGCATACTGAACAGAATGCTCTCCATTCAGAATGCATTAGGATCAAACTGATCAGTTTTTTTTCCAGTATTGAGCCCCTGTGATGGAACTCAATGCCGGAAAAGAAATACGCTAGTGTGAAAGTACCCTAACTATCTGTATTATATATAAATAGTTAATTAGCTTATCTAATGTAATGACACAGGAAAGCACAGAGCACAGCAATAACACTGCTGTCTCTCTCTCAGATATGCAAAATACTGCATACAAGGGCTGCTGGGGAGGTTCTTATATAGTAAGGGATAGGCAACTTTCCTATTGGTTGCTAGGCATGTTGCTAAGCTCAGACAAAGACATTGCAGCCTTCTCATTGGCCCACAAGCAAGAAGCAGGGAGGGATCATGTGTTCAGATGGAAAAAAATCTAGAATATTCGAAAATTACGAATATATATTACTATATTCTAAATATTCACAAATTCTCAAAGTGGCGATATTCGCGATTTGAATATTCATGCCCATCACTAGTAACTAATGCGCCTGCCGCACTAAACACCCAATCTGATGCCACACTACTGGCTGGCAGGCCAGCTTTTCCAGGGCAAATTCGTTCCGGTTGCTGCCACAAACCCAGTTTGGCTGCCCCAGTAGTCCAGCGGATCTTTGATGTGGGGTAGCAGGGTTCTGTCCAAGTATGCCACCACCTGCTGGTTCCGGTTTTACTCCAGATCTACATAAGCTGCTGCTGGTGAGTAGTTTCTTCATTAGGCGGGTTAAGAAAGCTGCTCATCATGGACTCTAGACTCAAGCTGATGATGGAGCTGGTACTGCTCATGCCACCCCACCCCTCCCCAGCAGCCATGGCAGTGAAACGTGAGCACAGAGGGCCCTTCCTGGTCAGACCTGGGAGAGGATGGACGATGGAGCAGATAGGCAGCCGCCAACTGACTACATAGGATGTCTCTATAGTGATGAGTGAGCTCCAAAGTGTTTGGGTGTTCGGTCCGAACACATCGCGATATTCCTGTGCTCGGACGAGCACCCGAGTATATTGGAAGTCAATGGGAGACAACCAGGCACCCCCTACTCGGATGAGGGGAGGGTGCCTGGACCATAGGAAAAGGTCTGAAAGTGATGGAAACACCGCTGAAATTGATCAGGAACAGCAGGAGGACCATGTCTGGATGCATCTTGGACACCAATGTCGCTGCTGGGAACCATGTTGTCCAATTTGTACGCCACTTTAACAGACTGAGAAAAAAACTGACAACCCCCCCCCCCCCCCCAAAAAAAATCCTTTTTAGAGGAAATATTGTTAGGAAACATTCTTCCCTGTAGATTCAATTGTATATACAGTGTAAGTGCTGCCAAAAATTACAAGGAAGAAGAGATGCAGCCTATATATCACATAAAGGAGGGCCTCATTCACATGGTGTAGCAATTGTTCAGGTAGTGGGACTCCTACACTCATAAAGGCTATGCATTAAGTGATAGGGCTGCCAAAAACTACAAGGAACTGGCACTACAATGCACCCTTTATTACACATAAAGGAGGGCATCATACACACCCTTTAAAAATTATCATTGATTGCCTGCTGGTGACCCTCAAAAACATTAGGAGCAAGGGCCTGCTGATCTGACCACCTAAGAAGTTAATTGACCCATTCAACACAGGCTACCAAGAAAGAATGACCAATTTCTAATCGTAATGTTCCTTTGGGTTCCAGAGAACGTCACATAGCAGAGTTAGCGCAGCGAATGGCGGTCAGCACAGGCTACCAAGAAAGAATGACCAATTTCTAATCGGAATGTTCCTTTGGGTTCCAGAGAACGTCACATAGCAGAGTTAGCGCAGCGAATGGCAGTCAGCATTTGTTGCCTCTATACATTATGGAACTGTACCACAATTACAAGCTGCTATCTGACTATCTTGAAATTCTATTGTCTACCCCAAAGAAAGATCTAGGGAAAGTGGCACATACATTGAAAAAAAGGAATACAATTGTAATTCCTCCAGGCCCCCAAATGCGAAAGGGTCTAATATCTCCTGTAAAAAGGCATCTGCAAAGGAGAGAGGAGAAAATGGAGTCAAGCATGACATATTTAAAAAAAAAACAACATTTAAATATTTACCCCTGTGACACTATATAAAAACCAGAATCCTGTAAAAAACACATGCGTGAAAGATTCACCACTGAAGGAAACCAAATAATGTTTCCTTCCAAGTCTGAAACTAGAAAATAATATACCATGTCAGCTGATCCCCCAAAACATTGTAGGTGAGGGCCTGCAGGTGAGCTGACCCTCCCTGAAGAGGGTAGAAAAAGGAGTGAAAGCAGCACACACGGTCTCATCGGGTCTCCAGAATGCATCAGCCGCCAAGAAGACCGCGGATCCACAACGGTTATATCAGAAAGTTGAAGTAGAAGAGTCACAGCAGCATCTCCGGTTTTTTCTTTTTATTGTGAAAACTTCACAGCATGTATACAAATGAAGTGCAACGTTTCGGCTGTAACCAGCCTTTGTCAAGCATAATCAAACAGTGACATATACCAACATTAAATAGGGTAACCTCCACCCTCCTCAAAAAACATCATCCAATAATATGTGTCCACCTGCACCACCCAGCCAATCATAATTGATCACAGTTACAATCCCTCTTTTGCATATATCAGCAGTCTCACCTGTGTAAGAGGGACATGAGGATATCTTATGCACTGATCCCCAACCTGGGAAGCTGGAAAGCCAAGCGTGGACAGCAGGACAGATGGGGAAGGGATCCACAGCACTGCAACAGGCTGGAAGAGGCTGTGTGGTGGCAAAAGGGAGAAGGCGGGCTACAATAAACAGGCCCGCAACTCTCCCTTGACAAGGGGTAGGTGTTCCGCAGTCTGGGGCTTTATCAAGGAAGGTGAGGACGATAAAAGAATTGGAATTTACTAACTGTAACTATGCTATACCTAAATAAGAAATCAACATTTAATAAATAACAATAACCATAACATATTTTACATCCTATTAATGAACTAACTAAAAACATAAAAATAAACACTCAAACACTGGAACATAATGGGGGAAGACTGTACACTGGAGGATAAATGAGTAGGGGTGGGAACAGTAGCAACCTCAACCCCACCAGCATGATTCGCCACATGGCATCACAGCACCCTAATCGGTGGGCCGAACCCCTGGGTCCACAATCAGTGTCTGTGGGTCACACCACTGCCTCCTCTTCCTCCCCAATATTACGTGCTGGCCAATCCTCTGTCCTAGACACAGGCCTGGATGACTCCCGCCCTGCAGCTGGGCCTTCACAAGCACCATCTGCTAACACACCCCTTTCTGTGTCCAATCACAGCGTACAGATGTCCCCAGGCCTTTGATCGTAAGCGCCAATACCCCGCCACCCACCCAAACACCCAAAGGCAATAGCACTAAATGCGCACCTTTCAAAATCTGTAGGCATGGAAATGTTACCATCTAGGCCTGTGGACACTGAGGCTTTCCTCAGCCTCACGGCTTCGTTACTCAGTCCCCAGCCGTTGCTATTTTTCACGGTGTGCCGTCCCAGCAATAGTGTGTGTGTCCCGTAACATCATCCGTGCCCTGACAAACGCAGTTATTGGGAAGGTCCACTTAACCACGAACACATGGACAAGTGGTTTTGGCCAGGGACGCTACATTTCCGTTATGGCACACTGGGTGAACCTTGTGTAGGCCGTTAGCGAGTTGGACCCTGGGGTGGCAGAGGTGCCATCGACGCCAAGGATTGAAAGGGCACTACTTCCATCAGGATTTCTGCCACCACCTACATTAGCGGCAGCAACCCCACCTTCTTCTCCTCCGCCTCCACCTCCTCCTCCACTGCAAACTCAGAATTCTCATGGGGAAGCGGCAACAGGCCTTGCTGAAATTAATTTGCTTGGGTGACAAAAAGCAAACCGCCGCAGAGCTGGGGCAGGGTATAAGGGACCAGGTTGGCTGTGTCTGATAATGGCCATAACAAGTTGTTGGCAGCTTTGTAGGTCAGCAAGCTCACACACATGGCAATCATACAGCATATATGTACCATGCACAACAAACATCCCAAACTTATACACTAATATAACTAAAAACCTAACAAACAAGAGTGGAGTTAAACCAATAGCATGAACTTTTTAAGAACTCATAAATAGCCAAATAATCATAACATATTTTATTTTACAGCCTAGTCTGAAAATCAAACTCAAACAATAACAATAAAAACATGAAACCCTGGAACATAACAGGCCCAGCCCTCAGCGAATCAGGGCCATCACAGGGGCAGAAAACAACCTCTGCCCAGTAAGGAAGGTAAAATTGTACATGGGGCAAATGCTGATATGGCCATGTGGATCCCACCTTAATGTCCGGGATCTGGCCATACATGCCTAGGCCACGTGTTTATCCCAACCTCCCCCATTTTGCCTGAGCTACTGGTGAAGGTGCACTGTGTGTGTGCCCATTTCCAAAAGTCATCTACAGCTGCCGTTGGTTTGGCAATGTTGCTGCAGCGCTTGCATTTGCCAGCTAACAGACTATTGTGCGACGTGAGCACGCGCTGGAACTCTACGTTCTACATGTGGTCCAGGCTTTGTGAGCAGCAGAGGGCAGTAGTGGAATACCAGCTGCAACATGCTCTTGTATGTCAGCCGAACCATACCACTTCTGTGTCTAGTGAAACGCTGGCTGCTAACGATGAAGGCGGACGCCTCACATGGAAGAGATGGAAATAGGGGGAAGACATTACACAGGGTGATAGCCAGAACACCATCAGTTCGGCTTCTCAGTGTGAATTGGATGATGATGAGGAGGAGCAAGAGACAGTTGCCTACGCTACAGAGGGTAGTAGCAATAGCAGGTTTATTCCATCTGTTCTGCATAGATTGGCAGTAGAGGAGGAATAGGATAAGGAGAATGAGAGTCATCCTCCTGATGACGACAGCAAAGTCTTGCCTGTTGGGAATCTGGCACACATATGCTGGATTACTGAATATATGGTTGCGGGCTAAACGCAGACACAGATGTGCCCAAAAGTATTGAAATTTGTCCCAAATAGAAATAATTCTCTGCTGAACTACTGTATATATGGTTGCGGCCTAAATTCACGCACAGAAGTCACCCAAACTAGTGAAATGTGTCACAAATAGAAATAATTCTCTGGTGAATAACTGTATATATGGTTGCTGCCTAAATTCACTCACAGATGTGACCAAAACTAGTGAAATTTGTCCCAAATAGAAATAAATCTATGCTGAATTACTGTATATAACGGTTGCGGCCAAAATTCACACACAGATGAAACCCAAACTAGGGATTTTTGGCCCAAATAGAACGAGAGCAACGGAGCGGGGCGCAGCATAGCGTAGTGCAACTTGACTTAGGGGGAAGTTGAAGGCAGATAAAGGGTTAAGGTTTATGTTGTGTTAGGGGTTGGGTTAGGAATTTCGCGGGCATTATATATGCCTGGGGGAGGAGTCACCTCTCACCGGCGTGCAGGGATTTGTCACGGTTAGTCGCATTATGGCTTCTGTGGAAGATTTAGTTTTGGCTGTGAGGGCTGCTGCTGAGCGGCATGGGCAAGACTGGCTGCAGGATTGTTTAAGGGTGGCTTTATCGGGTCCGGCCGGGCCCCCTGCGGCACCTGCAGCCAGGCCCAGGGCCAGGAGATCAGTGCCTCCTGAGCGCCTGAGCCCTGAGGCTACTCCCCGGGTGCGGCGGCGCTTAAGGAGCCCCGTCAGGGACCCTCCGCTGCCGCTGGCTGGGGCTGAGGCTGTTACCCCTTGCCGGCGCAGCGGGAGGAATCCTGCGCAGCGCGGGGCACCAGTGGGAGAGGGACGTGCTGGGCCGCGTCTCTCGTCCTCGGCGCAACAGAGGGGGAGAAGGTCTGGAGCGGTGTCTCCCTCTCCAGTGCCTTCTGGAGGGGAGCGAGCCGGCGGTCGGATCTTACCTGCTCAGCACGCGGGTAGGGTCCGATCTGTGAGAGCGGCGGAGTGTGCGGCCTCATCGGCGGTTGGTGAGGGCCTGTCCAGGAGCGCAGCTGCAGTGAGGGATCTAGGAACGCCGCGGCCTGCATCCTCTGGCCGGCGGCAGTCTGCATCTGCACAGCTGAGGAGCTCGAGGAGAGGAACAGCGATACTGCAGGTCAAGAAGTTTCCCAAGCGCTGGCAGTGGATTCTGGGTTCGAGTCCCCCATGGTGCAGCAGAGGTGTGTGACGGCGGCTTCTGGACTTAGTGCGGCTGCCGGTTTTCCTTCCGGCGAGCCTGGAATGGCGGACTTATTTCCTGTTGGTAGAGGTGCCCTGGGCAGGCGGCCATCAGGAGGTGGGCCGGGCGGCTGTGAGGACGGTGACTTGCGGCCAGGCCAGGTGGACGCTGGCCGTGGCCCCCAGGATTATGGTGCCTTTGAGGAGGGCGAAGTGAGTTTGGACGAAGGGGATGCGGACGGCGGCCTTGACGTTCCGGCGGGTGCCGGTCCTTCCTCAGCATCGGCGCAGAGCGGATCGTGGACGGGAGGATCTACAGGACGGTCGGCGGCTGCTGGGGGGACGTCCCAGAGACAGCCAGGTGAGCGAACTTCGTGTCAACAATGGACCCTTTGCGGGTCGGGGGGTGATTTGGGGGGGCTGTCTGGGTCTGAGGGTTTAGTGCGGGATTTTATGTCAGGGATGCTATCACTGATTGCGCGCTTGGGTTCGGGTGCTGACACGTCCCCGGCGGCGGTGTGGTCACCTGCGCCGGTGGTGGGAGGGGGTGTGTGTGCTAGGGCGGAGGCCGTTGAGAGCACGCCGGCTGTCACGGCGGGTTCTGTGGTGGGGGAGACGGCGGTGTGTGGGGGTAGCAGAGGCCGGGCGTGCGATGACGCCAGAATGGCGGATTCGGCAAAAGGGGAAGTGTATGTTTGCTTTGAAGGGCCTTTGGGGGCGCATTTGAAGGTTGAGGTCAGGGAAAGAATCTGGCAAGGGGAGTATGTTGAGATATTCTCGTTGCTGCCGTTGGAGAAGTTTAATTTAGAGAGGGGTAAGCCGGATGAAAGCAAAAAGGAGGAGGAGAAGCGGCGGTATAGGCTGATTCCGCGGACGTTTTTGAACTGGCTTCAGGCTTTTGCGATCTTTGCGAGTGTGGTGGGGGAGAAGGCGCCGGAGAATTGTTCAGCTTTATTTTGTTACATGGATGCAATTGGGGAGGCTTATAGGACGTATGGCGGGGTGGCTTGGCTCCGCTATGACGAGCAGTTTAGGCAGAGAAAGGCGGTGCGATCAAGTATCAGGTGGGACCATAAAGATATTGGTCTGTGGATGCGGCTTATGTCGGCTCCGAAAGGTGTTGGCCAGCCCTTTCGATCCGGCGCCGGGGGTTCCTCGGCGTCAGAGGTCTCTAGTGGGAATAGGAAGGGGTGTTGTTGGCAGTACAACGAGGGTTTCTGTAGGTACCTTGCCGATTGCAAGTTCAAGCACGAGTGTTCAGGTTGTGGGGGGTCCCACAGTCTGTCTCTGTGTTTTAAGCGCGGGAGGGGCAGAGGGTTTGAAGCTGCGCACAAAGGGGGCGACTCCCGTGATGGTGGCAGAGATGGAGCCGAGGCTAAAGATATACCCAAATAGGGAGGCTGCGGAGGTGTTGTTGAGGGGTTTTAGGGACGGTTTTGTAATCCCGTGTGCTTCAGTTCAGGTTGAGGTTGCAGCTCGCAATTTGTCTTCTGCCTTGCGGCGACCGGAGGTGGTTGCGGAGAAGATTGGTAAGGAAGTGGCTGCGGGGAGGATTGCTGGCCCGTTTTCTGAATGTCCTTTGCGGGATTTGTGGGTGTCCCCTCTCGGGTTGGTCCCTAAGAAGGAGCCGGGCAAGTTCAGGCTTATTCTTTACCTGTCGTTTCCCGCGGGGGGTTCAGTCAATGATGGTATTAGCGAGGAGTTATGTTCAGTGTCATATACCTCTTTTGATGAGGCGGTCCGGTGGGTACGTCGCTTCGGTCAAGGGGCTTTGTTGTCAAAAACGGATATTGAGGCTGCTTTTCGTTTGTTGCCCATTCATCCAGATAGTTTTCATTTGCTGGGTTTTAAGTGGAAGGGACAGTTTTATGTTGATTGTTGCTTGCCGATGGGTTGCGCTATTTCATGTTCGTTGTTTGAGCCGTTTAGCTCCTTTTTTGAGTGGGTAGTTAAGCAGGAAGCGGGTTGGAATTCGGTGTTGCATTACCTTGATGATTTTTTATTTTTGGGTGTCTCGGTGCCTTTTCATTTCTTGCGTTTGTCAGCTGACGTGAGGGCGGATTTAGCGGTTTGGGAGCGTTTTTTGGGCGAGTTCAATGGTCGGTCGGTGTGGATGGAGGCCCCTGTGTCTAATGCTGATTTGGAACTGTTTACAGATGCGTCAGGGTCATGTGGTTATGGAGCATTTTTCCAGGGGCAGTGGAGTGCGGGTCCTTGGCCTGAGGAGTGGAGAGCGGCAGGTTATTTGGGCAATTTAGCTTTGTTAGAATTGTTCCCAATTGTGTTGGCTACGGAATTGTGGGGGGACTTGCTCTTGAATAAACGAGTGCGATTTTGGTGCGATAATTTGAGCGTAGTGCAGGCGGTTAATAGGCAGTCGGCTAATTCCCCTCCAGTGTTGCGTTTGCTGCGTCATTTGGTCCTGAAGGGTTTGCGGCTGAATGCCTGTTTTGTTGCTGTACATGTTCCTGGTGTTGAAAATTATATTGCTGACTCACTTTCTCGGTTTCAGTGGGATCATTTTCGCAGGCTGGTGCCGGACGCGGATGCGGAGGGTCTGTCTTGTCCTCAGTGGCTCTGGAGCGTGGCCTTGGGGTCTCCTGAGATTTTATCGGGCGGTCTGTGAGTAGGGGTACGTGGTCGGCATATGCGTCTGTGTGGTCTCAGTGGGAGAGGTTAATTGAGCAAGTGGGTGGTTGTGGGGAGGTGGAGGATTTTTACTCCTTATTGTTGTATTATGTGGGGGTGTTGTTCAGTTCAGGTGTGTCTTTTTCAGTAGCCTCTAAACGGGTGGCGGCAGTGGCGTTTTGGTTGCGTTTGCGGGGTCAGCCGGATGTGTCTAAGAGTTTTTTGGTGCGCCAGGCTTTGAAAGGTTACCGGCGTGGTGTTACGAGGCGGGATTCTCGTCGTCCGGTTTCGTTTGCTGTGTTGCAGAAATTGTGGGAACAGGCGGGGGTGGTGTGTTCGTCTGTTTTTGAAGTGAGTTTGTTTAGAGCTGCTTTTTCTTTGGCCTTTTTTGGTGCTTTTCGGGTCTCGGAGTTGGTGTCTAGAAGTCGGTTGGTAGGGGGCGGTTTGTTACGCGAAGACATTTCCTTTTGTGAGGATGGGCTGTGTTGCGTGTTGCGCAGGTCTAAGACTGACCAGGAGGGCAAAGGGGTGAGGATCGTGTTGCGTGCATTGAGGGGGTCGGTTTTGTGTCCGTTGAAGTGTGTGGAGGAGTTTTTGCGGGTTCGGCCTGATGTGCCGGGATCTTTATTGATGCATAGGGATTGTTCGGCGTTGTCACGTTTTCAATTTGTGGCTGTTTCTCGAAAATGTTTGTCAGCCGCGGGTTTCCCAGCTCAGGAGTTTGCGTCTAATTCTTTCAGGATTGGCGCGGCGACTGAGGCGGCTAGGTGGGGTTTTGGCGAGGAGGCTATCAAGCGGATAGGGAGGTGGGAATCTGCATGTTATCGTTCGTATATTCGTCCTCACATGTTGTAACTTGTGGTTGTGATTGTTGGCATTTGTCATGTTGTTTCCCAGTCAGCAAGTCTGATCGTCTTGTTTTTTAGGTGCTTCACCGTGTTTGGCGTGGATTCTTGGACACTCCTACGTTCATTGGGGAGCCATGCGAGCCGATGTGAGAAGGAACGGCAGGCAGTTGGGTTTTCTACCAGATGAGTTGCAAATTCGGTGGATTGGTTTGCGGGGGTTATTATGGGGACGGGTTCTTCAAGAATTCCATGCGTCAGTTGCTTTGGACAGGGCACCGGATATTTTGGTTTTACATGTGGGGGGCAATGACTTGGGGGTGCGTAGTTCTAGGGAAGTTATTCGGGATATAAAGTTGGATTTGTTGCGGTTGTGGTGTGATTTTCCGGGGCTGTTGGTTGTGTGGTCGGAGGTGGTTGCTCGGAGGGTTTGGCGCTTGGCGCGGTCGGTTGTCCGGATTAATAAGGCTAGGGCGAAGCTGAATAAGGAAGTGGGCCGCTTTGTGCGGCGGCATGGCGGCATTGTGGTGCGTCACCGAGAATTGGAGGCGGCTTCACCTCAGTTCCTTAGGGATGACGGGGTTCATCTCAATGATGTGGGTATCGACATGTGGGCCCTGGGGCTTCAGGAGGGATTGGAGACAGCTTTGAGGGTGTGGCAGGACGCCCATAGGTGAGGTTTCACCTAAGGTCGTTGGTGGCAGGATAACGGAGGGTCCTGGAAGGCAATTCAAGGCTTAATAGGTGCATGACAAGTTGGAGCGTGCATCACATGAGGATCGGTAAGCTGGTGGTTGGGGCCCCTGTTTGGCAAAATGGGCCCACAGGGGTAGATGGAATTACAATTGGCGGATTCGTGCCCTTGGGTCGGTGACCGCGGCCAAGGGTAAGGTGGTATGAAAATGGAGGGAAGAGTGAGGAGAATGGCTTGCCTTGTTGCCTTCTAGCATCCTATTAGTCTTTCAAAGTTTGGAATGTTGTCATTTATTTTGATATGTTTTGATATGTTTTTCCTGTGTTTTATTATTTGGTGAATTATGTAAATGTTTAATAAATTGGGCCGAGTAGGCCTCTTTATCCAAGTAGGTATTCATGTGTATTATTGGGGAAGGGTAGTTAGTTGGGAAGGTTTAGTGGATGACTGAAATTATCTTCCATCCTATTAAGTCAAGAATTCTCTGCTGAATTACTGTATATATTGTTGCAGTCTAAATTCACGCACAGTTGTGACCCAAACTAGGGATATTTGTCCCAAATAGAAAGAATTCTGTGCTGAATTATTGTATAAATTGTTTGCGGACTAAATTCACACACAGATGAAACCCACACTAGGGATTTTTGTCCCAAATAGAAAGAATTCTCTGCTGAATTACTGTATATATGGTTGCAGACTAAATGCAGACACAGATGTGACCCAAACTAGTGAAATTTGTCCCAAATATAAATGATTCTAGGCTGGAATACTGTATATAACGTTTGTGGATTGTGCGCGCACACAGATGTGGCACAAATTAGGTTAATTTCCCCAGAAAAATAAATTTCTATGATGGAGTGGTGTATATCTCACTAGCAGGCACACTCTAGTGAATAAGCCCCTTTTTAGAATTTCTGCTAAACACACTGCTTTCTGATGGTGTACTGTAGATCTCACTGATATGTAATATTTCTTTCTTTTGAAAGCTTTTTGGTACTGAGCACAGCAATTTTCCAGCCCTGCACTATCTGTCGCTTCCTGCAGACGCCAGTCCCTAATACTGCTGAATTTAACCCTTGTTAAAAAAAATAATAAAATGCTGCACTACTGTTAAACACACACTTTAATCCTGAAGAGCACTGTTTTGTCTTTCAAGAGCTTTTTGGGAGTTTAATCATTGTAATTTCAGCAAACCACTATATGTCCCTGGCTACTGTCGGCTCTCCCTGATGCTGAATCATCCGAGCGCGGGACGTCAGCTCCTATATAAACTAGTACCATGTGTTCCGGCCAGCTAACCAGTGTAAGGCTTATAGCTAACATGGCTATGGCATTACACTGGAGGGAATTACTTACCTGAACGCTGATTGGATGCTTCAGGAGGCGCCAAACATGCGGGGCGGAGACTCGAGAAATGCGATGAGGCGGAGACTCGAGCAATGCGATGAGCACACGTGGTATTCGGCCGAGTACCGCCACGTGCCGAGCATAGCGATGCTCGAGCCGAACCGGTACTCGGCCGAGCATGCTCGCTCATCAATATGTCTCTATAGTAGTTCAGTTTTCCTCCCTCTCAGCGGGTGTAAAAAGGCCCCCATTTTGGACCGGTAGCGAGGGTCCAACAAGGTGGATAGCCAAAAGTCATCCCTCTGCCGAATGGTGACAATTTGGCTGTCACTACCCAAGCAAGTGAGCCTGCAGCAGGCCATTTGCGCAAGTGACTCGGAGGGACTCCCTGCCTCCATCTCCACTGCATATATCCACGGTGTGCCTGAGTCATCTTCCCCGTCTTCCTCATCTCCCTCTTGATCCTCTGGCTGCTCCTGCTCCTCCTTTCCTGTCACCTGTGTAGAAAACTCAACCATTTTGCAACACATTGCTTGTGCTTCAATGTACTACTACTCCTCTTCCAGATCTCATGTGGCCGTCAGATGTACGCCCCACGTCTTCAGTCCCCCGACCAGCCAGATTTACTAGCATCTGTTCCAGGACATGAAGCAGTGGAATAGCGTTGTTCATCCCGTAATCTTGGTGACTGACAAATAACGTGGCATCCTCAGAAGGCCTGAGCAAACAGCAGGTGTCACGCATGAGCTGCCACTGGCTGACATCGAAGTTACACAGGGGAGTACTCCTGTCCACTTGGATCATCAAGAAATAGTTTATTGTCTTTCTCTGTTCGTATAGTCGGTCCAACATATGGAGGGTAGAATTCCAATGGGTGTAAACGTCGCATATCAGCCTATGTTGGGGGACCCTGTTCTGCCGCTGTAGCTCAAGGAGGTTGTGCTTTGCAGTGTACAAGTGGCAGAAGTGCATGCAGTTTCCTGGCCATTCTTAGGATGCCTTGCAGATGGGTGGAAGACTTCAGGAACCGCTTGACAACCAGATTAAACACGTGTACCATGCAGGGCACATGGCTCAGCCCTCCTTGACACGACTCCATGTTATTCCCGTTATTGGTCAACATGGTTCAAGTTGTCGCGGAGAAAGCCAGGATTCTATTTCTTGATGAAGGACACAGAGAAGTTCCTCCCCTGTGTGACTCCGTTTGCCCAGGCAAACGAGGTGTAGAGCTGCGAGACACCACTGTGCCATGCACATTTGGTATGATGGAGGAGCACTGTTAATTGACCCTGCAGCGGAGGCTGAGGACACGGTGGAGGATGAGGAGGCAGACATTGTGGCAGGACCAATGGCGTGAGAACGTGGAGGTGGATCTACATATTTGTGCAGGGCTGGTACTGCCTTTTTGGCAAAGGAATGACGGCTTGGGACTCTTCACCTCTGCTCGGCACAAGCCATCAGTTCTCTAAAAGGTGCAGAGTCCATCTTTTGGAAAGGGAGGGACTGCAGCACCAGCAACTTGGCCAGCAGCCCGTTCAGCTTCTGCGCCATTGGATGAGTGCACGCTTACTGTTGTCTCTTGGAAATCGCTTCAGTGTGCCTGCGGCCGAAACATTTTGGCCTCTTCCCCTCCCCTGTGCAGGGCCTGTCACTTCTCTGTCTGACATACTGTGAGAACAAATAAGTAAATAAAAAGGAAATTATTACACCCCAAAAAAGGCTGTAATGTTGTCACTTCAACACGCAACGGCAAATAATCCTAATAATTTTTTTTGCTCCTAATACACGCCAAAAGAGGCTTTTGAACATATAACTGCACCTCTGAATGGTAAATGATACTTTTTTTTGCCACTAATACATGCCAAAAATGGCTGTAATTTTCTCACTTCACCACACAAAGGCTAATAAACCCTTTTTTCCCACTAATACATGTCAAACAAGGCTTTAGAACATATAAGTGCACTGCTGAATGGCAAATAATACTTTATTTGGCCACTAATACAGTACATGCCAAAAAGGGCAGTCATTTTCTCACTTCACCACACAACGGCTAATAAGCCCTTTTTCTTCCCACTAACACATGCCAAAAAGGCTTTAGAACATATAACTGCACCGCTGAACGGCAAATAATACTTTTTTTTTGCCACTAATATACCCAAAAAGGGCTGTAGTTTTCTCTTTTCACTACACAACTGCTGATAAGCCCTTTTTTTTTTAGAACATATAACTGTACCGCAGAAGGGCTAATAATAATAAGACATAGAAATATTTCCTAGTAATACACCGTTAATGGCTGTGTAACACAGCACTTGCAACCCAATAAAGAGAGTGGTTTGCTGGAGTTACAGAGGTATCATCTATTTCAAATCTGAAAGCAGCAGTATAATGACAATTTGAATCCCCAGTCAGTGTAGCAAGGTGTAATAGAATTGCTCCTATTACCCAGGCTGTACACTCCCCTATTGGACCCTGTTCTGCTTCAATACTGTGGAATAATTCCTCCCTATCCTTTCCCTGAACTTCTTTACAGCAAAATAAAAGTTTTCAAGTTTTCCTAGCACTTTCCCTAGCGCCTGTTGACGTCTCTCCCTGCACTAAGTACACTGGAAAATGTCTGAATCCAAGATGGCTGAGGCTATTTATAGGGCTGTGACATCACATGGCTGGCTGGCGGCTGATTGGCTGCATGCATGGCATTGTGGGTGATCCCTCGTTCCCAGAGTTCTTTGCTTCATGTCCTAACATGTGCAGCAGCCATTTTAGGAAAAATGCACAGTGTCAGGAAATTCGTATTTGGTGTGAATCTAATTTTTCCTGAAATTCTGATCGAATTCCACTACGTAAACTTCAATTCCCTCATCTCTATTTATAATAGTGGATAAAAGTTTATTATATAGGTAAAATTTTGAGGTTTGCCTGCAATAGCCTTTAAGTAGTGTTTCTATTAAAAGTATTACTCCAGTCAACTTACAGAGATAAACCTCCTTGGTCAAGAGATTTTCAAATATCTTTGTCCTTGAACTTCAATTCCTTTACTGTAACTAATTCTTAAACTGCAATTTCTGATAATCAGACAGAGTTGAATTTTCCTTATGCTTATCTGTATGAGCCGCAGCACAAAATTCTAATCCCAGCTACTAATGTAAAAAAAAAATATAATATGCCCATTTAGAGCTTGACTCTTTGAAAGACAGGGGAATGACTTTTGCACAAACAAGTGTAACTCATTTAATTGAAAATAGCAAATTCAGGGCAAAAGTAATATTTACGCTGTTACCCTGTATCAGAGATTAGCAACCTCCAGCACTCCAGATATTCTGAAACTACAACTCCCAGAATGCTCTATTCACTTCTATGGGAATTGTTAGAACAGCCGAGCATGTTTGAATGCGGGGAGTTGTAGTTTCACCACAGCTGGAGTGCCAAAGGTTGCTGATCCCTGCCCTGTATATTAAATATCCTGTAATAACATAGATATTGTTTAGTGTACAAAGTGTAGTGTATTCATGGTTCATGCCCTGTGCTTATAGTAAAAAAAAAAAATGAAAGACTAAAAACTCATGTCAACCTGAAAAAAATAAATAAATAAATAAATAAATGTTATATATATACAGTACAGACCAAAAGTTTGGACACACCTTCTCATTCAAAGAGTTTTCTTTATTTTCATGACTATGAAAATTGTAGATTCACACTGAAGGCATCAAAACTTTGAATTAACACATGTGGAATTATATACATAACAAACAAGTGTGAAACAACTGAAAATATGTCATATTCTAGGTTCTTCAAAGTAGCCACCTTTTGCTTTGATTACTGCTTTGCACACTCTTGGCATTCTCTTGATGAGCTTCAAGAGGTAGTCCCCTGAAATGGTTTTCACTTCACAGGTGTGCCCTGTCAGGTTTAATAAGTGGGATTGTTTGCCTTATAAATGGGGTTGGGACCATCAGTTGAGTTGAGGAGAAGTCAGGTGGATACATAGCTGATAGTCCTACTGAATAGACTGTTAGAATTTGTATTATGGCAAGAAAAAAGCAGCTAAGTAAAGAAAAACGAGTGGCCATCATTACTTTAAGAAATGAAGGTCAGTCAGTCAGCCCAAAAATTGGGAAAACTTTGAAAGTAAGGGCTATTTGACCATGAAGGAGAGTGATGGGGTGCTGTGCCAGATGACCTGGGCTCCACAGTTACCGGAACTGAACCCAATCGAGATGGTTTGGGGTGAGCTGGACCGCAGAGTGAAGGCAAAAGGGCCAACAAGTGCTAAGCATCTTTGGGAACTCCTTCAAGACTGTTGGAAGACCATTTCAGGTGACTACCTCTTGAAGCTCATCAAGAGAATGCCAAGAGTGTGCAAAGCAGTAATCAAAGCAAAAGGTGGCTACTTTGAAGAACCTAGAATATGACATATTTTCAGTTGTTTTACACTTGTTTGTTATGTATATAATTCCACATGTGTTAATTCATAGTTTTGATGCCTTCATAGTCATGAAAATAAACAAAACTCTTTGAATGAGAAGGTGTGTCCAAACTTTTGGTCTGTACTGTATATATATATATATATATATATATATATATATATACATATATGAAATTTCAAGCATTGACATGTCTGTTTTCGTAACTACTTGTATGCCCCTTGTAATAATAATTCTGGAGCATCTATTCTTATGATTCTATTTTGTGCCATCCTTTATTATTCTTGCTGGAAGTTGAATGAATTACTAGCAGTTTGAAATGAAGGTCCAGGTGGGTGTTACGAGTTCCGTGGGTTCCTGCATGGTCTGACACTGGCAGCACTGATTTTATTACCACCAACAAATCATTATATTACCGCCAGCAAATCATTCATAACGTCTAGCGGGAATGAAAAAAAAAAAACGATGGCGCAACAAAGAGTCCTCATTTGCATAAAGTATAAGAGTCTTTTTTCCTGAGAATGCTGCAAATATTATTTAGAAGATAGGTATCAGTTTAAACAGCAGGATCAACCCTACTATGCAGTATGCCTGGCTTAATGGGTTGATTCTGCGGCTATGTCGTACATGTTGTCTTCCACAATTTTTAGGTAGGTTTGGCCTTCTAATATGGAAGGGAAAACCAGCTAGACTGAGTTTGTTCTTTTGTCAGTTACACAAAGCAAGAGGTGGTTTTGGTATTCCTAATTTGAAGTTTTATTTTGTGGCAGCCCAATTAAAGTATCTTTTATTTGGGGATGATTTTTTAGGTACTAATATAATAAAACACCTTAATAAAGGTATGTATTCCATATTTTAATTATTGGAAGCAGGTAAATTTAATAAACAACCTTTTATATGTATTAATTAGTGTTGAGCAAAGCAATCTTCTGATGCTGTACAGAGATTCGTCTCCATACAGTATTAGAATGTATGGGCTCCGATGAACCAAAGTTAGTTAATCACAAAGTTGCTCTTGACTTCACTGAATAACTTTAATAGTTGATTTTTAAAGTGGAAAAACATTTTAAAATTTGAAACCGAACTCGGATTCGGTCCCGAGGTACTAGTCAACGAAGTCATATGTAACTTCGTGAATAAGAAACTTCGGCTCATCGGAGCCCATTGTAACGGATCCGCTTCCGTTAATGGACGCTTCCTAGCTTGCGCCGAGGACCACAAGCACCGCACCGGACACCACGACCACCACAGACTCCACAACCGCCATAGCTTAAATGGAGCCGCGCCGTCTTCCTTCCACCCTGAATGAACCTCCAGCATTCAGGACCGTGTGGGAAAGATCTCTCCTCCAGGGAATATGCAGAGCATAGCAATCCCCAGCGTGATACAGCAATTCCCTCCAATAACGAGACGAGGCTGCGTTTTGAAGGGTTAAAACAGGGACTGAGCTGAACTGAACGTACAGCCTCTTTTATTCACAAACCAAAAACATAGTACTGCCCACAGGGGTTTGAAATACAACCAATCAATATATTACAACACATCCCCACAAAATCCTCCCCTCTGTCCGTGATAGAATTACCTCACACTGGGTTGATGCAATCACCACAGACAGACGAATACACAATATCCTCTGTCCTGGAGACAACCGAGAAGTAATTCAATTATTTCTCAGGACAAAGGACATCGCCAATACACACAGAGAGACAACAGGACAGGAATCCCCACCCAAACACACAAATTTCTCCCTTTCTGTCTGTGATATAATTATGGATTAACATAACTATCACAGACAGTAAAAATACAGTTTTTAAACATACACTGTAACTTTAAAACCATACATTCCATCTCCATAAAAATTACATATTTAAACTCAGCTTACATCAAACATAAACACTTCCAAAAATCACACAAATCCCTCCAGCGGATCAAAAGTTTAGTGGAAGTCCTTTATGACCGACCGCAAGCACATTTTCCTGCCCAAAACAGTTCCATAGATTCTTTAGTATACACCGCTGACCGCGTTCAGTCCTAAGAACAGTCCAGACATGCGGCATAGTTCTGTTCTTGAAGGGTAATATGTCCCGGGGCCATAGTCGTAGGGCAGGAGGCTAGCCATAAGTCCTCTACAATGCCCAGTGGCAAATGGCAGTTTGTCACACATTTCCCCTTTGGGGGGAAGACTAACCAGGCACCTGACCGTCTGTCAGTCAGTGCCTCCGTTAGCCGATCCACCAACCCACAGTAACCAGATGCCCGAGTAGCCCACCCACAACAAACAGGTACAAGGGTGACCCACCCACAAGAAACAGTTACTGCACCTGGGTATTTTGCTGTGGTGATGGGGCAACATGCTGTGGGGACTTGAGGGAGGGCAGAGGCCGACTGCACTCTGCCCAGCTGCCAGCTCTTCTGCTGTGGTGCTGAGACCATAGTCCGACTCAGTAGCCAGAGGACCATGGGAGTCAGCAGGGGTTAACATCGCCTCTGTTAACCCTGAGGCCACATTAGGAGTTAACTGGGAGGGGAATTTGTACTTACCCCCTCCTCCTGTTGTCCTGGTGAAGGTAGTGGGGGATCTGGACAGGCTGTCCAGCATCCCGGTAGGTTAGGCGCAGAGACCACGGTCCCATCTGCGCCGTCTGGGCGATTGGTGTTTCCCCTTGTTAGGGTAAGCTGCCGCTGGGGAGAGAGGGTGCTGCGCTCCTCTCCCTGAAACACAGGCTGCCGCTGGGGAGGAAGGACGACACCTTCAGCTCCCTGGGGTACACACTGCCGCTGGGGGGGAAGGACGACACCTTCGGCCCCCTGGGGTACACACTGCCGCTGGGGAGGAAGGACGACACCTTCAGCTCCCTGGGGTTCACACTGCCGCTGGGGTTGAAGGACGACACCTTCAGCTCCCTGGGATTCACACTGCCGCTGGTGGGAAAGGACGACACCTTCAGCTCCCTGGGGTTCACACTGCCGCTGGGGGGGAAGGACGACACCTTCGGCCCACAGGGGTACACACTGCCGCTGGGGGGAAGGACGACACCTTCAGCTCCCTGGGGTTCACACTGCCGCTGGGGGGGAAGGACGACACCTTCGGCCCCCTGGGGTACACACTGCCGCTGGGGGGGAAGGACGACACCTTCAGCTCCCTGGGGTTCACACTGCCGCTGGGGGGGAAGGACGACACCTTCGGCCCCCTGGGGTACACACTGCCGCTGGGGGGGAAGGACGACACCTTCAGCTCCCTGGGGTTCACACTGCCGCTGGGGGGGGGAAGGACGACACCTTCGGCCCCCTGGGGTACACACTGCCGCTGGGGGGGAAGGACAACACCTTCGGCCCCCTGGGGTACACACTGCCGCTGGGGGGGAAGGACGACACCTTCGGCCCCCTGGGGTACACACTGCCGCTGGGGAGGGAGGCCGACACCTTCAGCTCCCTGGGGTTCACACTGCCGCTGGGGTTGAAGGACGACACCTTCAGCTCCCTGGGGTTCACACTGCCGCTGGTGGGAAAGGACGACACCTTCAGCTCCCTGGGGTTCACACTGCCGCTGGGGGGGAAGGACGACACCTTCAGCTCCCTGGGGTTCACACTGCCGCTGGGGGGGAAGGACGACACCTTCGGCCCCCTGGGGTACACACTGCCGCTGGGGGGGAAGGACGACACCTTCAGCTCCCTGGGGTTCACACTGCCGCTGGGGGGGAAGGACGACACCTTCGGCCCCCTGGGGTACACACTGCCGCTGGGGGGGAAGGACGACACCTTCAGCTCCCTGGGGTTCACACTGCCGCTGGGGGGGGAAGGACGACACCTTCGGCCCCCTGGGGTACACACTGCCGCTGGGGGGGAAGGACAACACCTTCGGCCCCCTGGGGTACACACTGCCGCTGGGGGGGAAGGACGACACCTTCGGCCCCCTGTAACTCACGTTTTTGCTGGGGCGCAGGGACGGAATACTTCGCTATCTCTGCTTGATATTCTGCTTCCTGCTGCAGATACTCCGCCAGTTCTCTCCTCACTTCCGGTACCAGTTCCTCTGTTAGGTGGGGCCCGTAGATAGCCAACCGCCTCTTCAGCATAGCGTCAAACCGTACGTAGCTATACCAATACTCCAGCTCTGCTTGGTGTTCCCAGGATGCTGCTCCTCGCACTAGGGAAGCCATCCCACCGCTTGCCACCAATGTAACGGATCCGCTTCCGTTAATGGACGCTTCCTAGCTTGCGCCGAGGACCACAAGCACCGCACCGGACACCACGACCACCACAGACTCCACAACCGCCGTAGCTTAACTGGAGCCGCGCCGTCTTCCTTCCACCCTGAATGAACCTCCAGCATTCAGGACCGTGTGGGAAAGATCTCTCCTCCAGGGAATATGCAGAGCATAGCAATCCCCAGCGTGATACAGCAATTCCCTTCAATAACGAGACGAGGCTGCGTTTTGAAGGGTTAAAACAGGGACTGAGCTGAACTGAACGTACAGCCTCTTTTATTCACAAACCAAAAACATAGTACTGCCCACAGGGGTTTGAAATACAACCAATCAATATATTACAACACATCCCCACAAAATCCTCCCCTCTGTCCGTGATAGAATTACCTCACACTGGGTTGATGCAATCACCACAGACAGACGAATACACAATATCCTTTGTCCTGGAGACAACCGAGAAGTAATTCAATTATCTCTCAGGACAAAGGACATCGCCAATACACACAGAGAGACAACAGGACAGGAATCCCCACCCAAACACACAAATTTCTCCCTTTCTGTCTGTGATATAATTATGGATTAACATAACTATCACAGACAGTAAAAATACAGTTTTTAAACATACACTGTAACTTTAAAACCATACATTCCATCTCCATAAAAATTACATATTTAAACTCAGCTTACATCAAACATAAACACTTCCAAAAATCACACAAATCCCTCCAGCGGATCAAAAGTTTAGTGGAAGTCCTTTATGACCGACCGCAAGCACATTTTCCTGCCCAAAACAGTTCCATAGATTCTTTAGTATACACCGCTGACCGCGTTCGGTCCTAAGAACAGTCCAGACATGCGGCATAGTTCTGTTCTTGAAGGGTAATATGTCCCGGGGCCATAGTCGTAGGGCAGGAGGCTAGCCATAAGTCCTCTACAATGCCCAGTGGCAAATGGCAGTTTGTCACACATCTCCCCTTTGGGGAAAAGACTAACCAGGCACCTGACCGTCTGTCAGTCAGTGCCTCCGTTAGTCGATCCACCAACCCACAGTAACCAGATGCCCGAGTAGCCCACCCACAACAAACAGGTACAAGGGTGACCCACCCACAAGAAACAGTTACTGCACCTGGGTATTTTGCTGTGGTGATGGGGCAACATGCTGTGGGGACTTGAGGGAGGGCAGAGGCCGACTGCACTCTGCCCAGCTGCCAGCTCTTCTGCTGTGGTGCTGAGACCATAGTCCGACTCAGTAGCCAGAGGACCATGGGAGTCAGCAGGGGTTAACATCGCCTCTGTTAACCCTGAGGCCACATTAGGAGTTAACTGGGGAGGGGAATTTGTACTTACCCCCTCCTCCTGTTGTCCTGGTGAGGGTAGTGGGGGATCTGGACAGGCTGTCCAGCATCCCGGTAGGTTAGGCGCAGAGACCACGGTCCCATCTGCGCCGTCTGGGCGATTGGTGTTTCCCCTTGTTAGGGTAAGCTGCCGCTGGGGAGAGAGGGTGCTGCGCTCCTCTCCCTGAAACACAGGCTGCCGCTGGGGAGGAAGGACGACACCTTCAGCTCCCTGGGGTACACACTGCCGCTGGGGGGGGAAGTACGACACCTTCGGCCCCCTGGGGTACACACTGCCGCTGGGGAGGAAGGACGACACCTTCAGCTCCCTGGGGTTCACACTGCCGCTGGGGTTGAAGGACGACACCTTCAGCTCCCTGGGATTCACACTGCCGCTGGTGGGAAAGGTCAACACCTTCAGCTCCCTGGGGTTCACACTGCCGCTGGGGGGGAAGGACGACACCTTCGGCCCACAGGGGTACACACTGCCGCTGGGGGGAAGGACGACACCTTCAGCTCCCTGGGGTTCACACTGCCGCTGGGGGGGGAAGGACGACACCTTCGGCCCCCTGGGGTACACACTGCCGTTGGGGGGGAAGGACGACACCTTCAGCTCCCTGGGGTTCACACTGCCGCTGGGGGGGGAAGGACGACACCTTCGGCCCCCTGGGGTACACACTGCCGCTGGGGGGGAAGGACGACACCTTCGGCCCCCTGGGGTACACACTGCCGCTGGGGGGGAAGGACGACACCTTCGGCCCCCTGGGTTACACACTGCCGCTGGGGAGGGAGGACGACACCTTCAGCTCCCTGGGGTTCACACTGCCGCTGGGGTTGAAGGACGACACCTTCAGCTCCCTGGGGTTCACACTGCCGCTGGTGGGAAAGGACGACACCTTCAGCTCCCTGGGGTTCACACTGCCGCTGGGGGGGAAGGACGACACCTTCAGCTCCCTGGGGTTCACACTGCCGCTGGGGGGAAGGACGACACCTTCGGCCCCCTGGGGTACACACTGCCGCTGGGGGGAAGGACAACACCTTCGGCCCCCTGGGGTACACACTGCCGCTGGGGGGGAAGGACGACACCTTCGGCTCCCTGGGGTACACACTGCCGCTGGGGGGGAAGGACGACACCTTCGGCCCCCTGGGGTACACACTGCCGCTGGGGGGGAAGGACGACACCTTCGGCCCCCTGGGGTACACACTGCCGCTGGGGGGGAAGGACGACACCTTCGGCCCCCTGTAACTCACGTTTTTGCTGGGGCGCAGAGACGGAATACTTCGCTATCTCTGCTTGATATTCTGCTTCCTGCTGCAGATACTCCGCCAGTTCTCTCCTTACTTCCGGTACCAGTTCCTCTGTTAGGTGGGGCCCGTAGATAGCCAACCGCCTCTTCAGCATAGCGTCAAACCGTACGTAGCTATACCAATACTCCAGCTCTGCTTGGTGTTCCCAGGATGCTGCTCCTCGCACTAGGGAAGCCATCCCACCGCTTGCCACCAATGTAACGGATCCGCTTCCGTTAATGGACGCTTCCTAGCTTGCGCCGAGGACCACAAGCACCGCACCGGACACCACGACCACCACAGACTCCACAACCGCCGTAGCTTAACTGGAGCCGCGCCGTCTTCCTTCCACCCTGAATGAACCTCCAGCATTCAGGACCGTGTGGGAAAGATCTCTCCTCCAGGGAATATGCAGAGCATAGCAATCCCCAGCGTGATACAGCAATTCCCTTCAATAACGAGACGAGGCTGCGTTTTGAAGGGTTAAAACAGGGACTGAGCTGAACTGAACGTACAGCCTCTTTTATTCACAAACCAAAAACATAGTACTGCCCACAGGGGTTTGAAATACAACCAATCAATATATTACAACACATCCCCACAAAATCCTCCCCTCTGTCCGTGATAGAATTACCTCACACTGGGTTGATGCAATCACCACAGACAGACGAATACACAATATCCTTTGTCCTGGAGACAACCGAGAAGTAATTCAATTATCTCTCAGGACAAAGGACATCGCCAATACACACAGAGAGACAACAGGACAGGAATCCCCACCCAAACACACAAATTTCTCCCTTTCTGTCTGTGATATAATTATGGATTAACATAACTATCACAGACAGTAAAAATACAGTTTTTAAACATACACTGTAACTTTAAAACCATACATTCCATCTCCATAAAAATTACATATTTAAACTCAGCTTACATCAAACATAAACACTTCCAAAAATCACACAAATCCCTCCAGCGGATCAAAAGTTTAGTGGAAGTCCTTTATGACCGACCGCAAGCACATTTTCCTGCCCAAAACAGTTCCATAGATTCTTTAGTATACACCGCTGACCGCGTTCGGTCCTAAGAACAGTCCAGACATGCGGCATAGTTCTGTTCTTGAAGGGTAATATGTCCCGGGGCCATAGTCGTAGGGCAGGAGGCTAGCCATAAGTCCTCTACAATGCCCAGTGGCAAATGGCAGTTTGTCACACATCTCCCCTTTGGGGAAAAGACTAACCAGGCACCTGACCGTCTGTCAGTCAGTGCCTCCGTTAGTCGATCCACCAACCCACAGTAACCAGATGCCCGAGTAGCCCACCCACAACAAACAGGTACAAGGGTGACCCACCCACAAGAAACAGTTACTGCACCTGGGTATTTTGCTGTGGTGATGGGGCAACATGCTGTGGGGACTTGAGGGAGGGCAGAGGCCGACTGCACTCTGCCCAGCTGCCAGCTCTTCTGCTGTGGTGCTGAGACCATAGTCCGACTCAGTAGCCAGAGGACCATGGGAGTCAGCAGGGGTTAACATCGCCTCTGTTAACCCTGAGGCCACATTAGGAGTTAACTGGGGAGGGGAATTTGTACTTACCCCCTCCTCCTGTTGTCCTGGTGAGGGTAGTGGGGGATCTGGACAGGCTGTCCAGCATCCCGGTAGGTTAGGCGCAGAGACCACGGTCCCATCTGCGCCGTCTGGGCGATTGGTGTTTCCCCTTGTTAGGGTAAGCTGCCGCTGGGGAGAGAGGGTGCTGCGCTCCTCTCCCTGAAACACAGGCTGCCGCTGGGGAGGAAGGACGACACCTTCAGCTCCCTGGGGTACACACTGCCGCTGGGGGGGGAAGGACGACACCTTCGGCCCCCTGGGGTACACACTGCCGCTGGGGAGGAAGGACGACACCTTCAGCTCCCTGGGGTTCACACTGCCGCTGGGGTTGAAGGACGACACCTTCAGCTCCCTGGGATTCACACTGCCGCTGGTGGGAAAGGTCAACACCTTCAGCTCCCTGGGGTTCACACTGCCGCTGGGGGGGAAGGACGACACCTTCGGCCCACAGGGGTACACACTGCCGCTGGGGGGAAGGACGACACCTTCAGCTCCCTGGGGTTCACACTGCCGCTGGGGGGGGAAGGACGACACCTTCGGCCCCCTGGGGTACACACTGCCGTTGGGGGGGAAGGACGACACCTTCAGCTCCCTGGGGTTCACACTGCCGCTGGGGGGGGAAGGACGACACCTTCGGCCCCCTGGGGTACACACTGCCGCTGGGGGGGAAGGACGACACCTTCGGCCCCCTGGGGTACACACTGCCGCTGGGGGGGAAGGACGACACCTTCGGCCCCCTGGGGTACACACTGCCGCTGGGGAGGGAGGACGACACCTTCAGCTCCCTGGGGTTCACACTGCCGCTGGGGTTGAAGGACGACACCTTCAGCTCCCTGGGGTTCACACTGCCGCTGGTGGGAAAGGACGACACCTTCAGCTCCCTGGGGTTCACACTGCCGCTGGGGGGGAAGGACGACACCTTCAGCTCCCTGGGGTTCACACTGCCGCTGGGGGGAAGGACGACACCTTCGGCCCCCTGGGGTACACACTGCCGCTGGGGGGAAGGACAACACCTTCGGCCCCCTGGGGTACACACTGCCGCTGGGGGGGAAGGACGACACCTTCGGCTCCCTGGGGTACACACTGCCGCTGGGGGGGAAGGACGACACCTTCGGCCCCCTGGGGTACACACTGCCGCTGGGGGGGAAGGACGACACCTTCGGCCCCCTGGGGTACACACTGCCGCTGGGGGGGAAGGACGACACCTTCGGCCCCCTGTAACTCACGTTTTTGCTGGGGCGCAGAGACGGAATACTTCGCTATCTCTGCTTGATATTCTGCTTCCTGCTGCAGATACTCCGCCAGTTCTCTCCTCACTTCCGGTACCAGTTCCTCTGTTAGGTGGGGCCCGTAGATAGCCAACCGCCTCTTCAGCATAGCGTCAAACCGTACGTAGCTATACCAATACTCCAGCTCTGCTTGGTGTTCCCAGGATGCTGCTCCTCGCACTAGGGAAGCCATCCCACCGCTTGCCACCAATGTAACGGATCCGCTTCCGTTAATGGACGCTTCCTAGCTTGCGCCGAGGACCACAAGCACCGCACCGGACACCACGACCACCACAGACTCCACAACCGCCGTAGCTTAACTGGAGCCGCGCCGTCTTCCTTCCACCCTGAATGAACCTCCAGCATTCAGGACCGTGTGGGAAAGATCTCTCCTCCAGGGAATATGCAGAGCATAGCAATCCCCAGCGTGATACAGCAATTCCCTCCAATAACGAGACGAGGCTGCGTTTTGAAGGGTTAAAACAGGGACTGAGCTGAACTGAACGTACAGCCTCTTTTATTCACAAACCAAAAACATAGTACTGCCCACAGGGGTTTGAAATACAACCAATCAATATATTACAACACATCCCCACAAAATCCTCCCCTCTGTCCGTGATAGAATTACCTCACACTGGGTTGATGCAATCACCACAGACAGACAAATACACAATATCCTCTGTCCTGGAGACAACCGAGAAGTAATTCAATTATCTCTCAGGACAAAGGACATCGCCAATACACACAGAGAGACAACAGGACAGGAATCCCCACCCAAACACACAAATTTCTCCCTTTCTGTCTGTGATATAATTATGGATTAACATAACTATCACAGACAGTAAAAATACAGTTTTTAAACATAATACTACTATCAAATATTTAGAAAAGGCTCAAACCAGCAAGCTACTGGAGCTCAGCCTTTCAGTTACCAGCTGAAAAAGGGAATCAATCAATAATAATATAGGCTGGCTCACGGTATTTTTGCATAAAATTTATTAATACACTGAAACAAACTGTCTTTGTGTCATCATATCAGCATACATACATGAATAATTGTATAAAAATAGGTAAATATGTGCGGAGCTCACGCACAAACCTAAATAGCTGGAGTACTCCTAAGTATAGGACCAAATGGCTAGAGTGCGGCTGCAAAGAATATTCAATTAACGCTTGAATGTCCAGGACATAGATGTCAGTTTGCCGGATAGTTGAAACAAAGTTGCAACAAAGGTTCCAGTACGTCCTTGCTGTGATTCTCACAAGGAAGGTTCTCTATTCAAATGTCCTGTAACAGGTCGTGACCGCACTTGTTTAACAATATTCCACTTACTTTTTACTTTTAACTTGCAAGCAAGACCTCGGATCTGCTTGTTCAGCGTCTATCTCTCTCTCAGCGTCTCACGTGTCCAGCCAGGTAGTTGATCGCTGGTTAATGACGTAAGCGCCTGAAGCCGTCAAGCACACGGAAGCTGGTTGAGCTGACCTGAGCTGGTGGTTACCTGAACCTGTCAGGCCAGCGGCAGTGGATGCAACAAGATTTAAGTTTGCGGTAATGCTGAATGTATCAACACTGGTTTAGTCCACTTTGTGGATAGTTGGTGAATGCAGAAACCTTTCAAGCGGTATGGGACGTCTTCAGATGCTGAAAGTTGAAAATTGAAGAAAGTCCTCTTCTTGCGTATTTTGTAAAAAACCGCACCGGTAGCCTTGGTCTCTATACACACTAGACGCGTTTCGGAAACAAGTTCCTTCCTCAGTAGACAACCATACTGTAGAATGCTGAATGCAGACACAAGACATGACTTTAAATACCCTTTTTGAGGTTGATATAAAATATGGATCGGATTGTGGACTGGGTTGATTGCACAGCCTCAATCAACACCTCCACGATATATACAGTGGTTTTTCACAAATTCATTACTAAATATATCTTGCTATTGCATTATATATATGCATATGCAAAATCCATATAAAAATATACGAAATAAATGGTAACATATACTGAATTAGCTAGATTTGTGATATTAGAAGGTTCAATAGAAAACATGGGTCGGACTGTGAATTGAGCTGATCATACAGCTACAGTTCTCATCATATATCAGTACATTGCAGCATATGTTTACATAATCAAAATAAAAATAAAATTAAAAATGAAAATATTAATTAAAAATGTAAATTAAAAATTTAAAAAAAAAAATTAAAAATTACACATTAGGGAGAGAGGGGAAGGAATGCAGGAGGGGTCAGTGCGCTGAATAACAGCCCGACACTGACTCCCCATGAAAACCCACCCATCTCTCCTAAAGGAATCCAAAAATCTCAATCTCCGAGTTGAGACCCTGAGGCATCAAGGACCCAAACTCAAATATTTTCTTGGACTCCAGTCTAGACATTTTAGCCACAAAATCTCCTCCTCTCCAGTCTTGTTTAACAGATTGGATAGCCATATAACTCATGTTGCTTGGATCACCTGCATGGTATAATTTAAAATGTTTGGATAGAGGATGCGTTTGAGATTGTTTTTTAATATTATTAATATGTTCAGATATTCTGGTCTTGAATACCCTTTTTGTACGGCCAATGTACTGTTTTGGGCATGGGCACTGAATAATATAGATTACTGACTTACTGTTGCATGACAAAATTTCCTTTATTTCCCATTTAAAGTTATTGGACGTTGACATTATCTGTTTTGTGTTTTTATCAAAGTGTGTCTGTCTGCAATTTTGACAGCAGCCACACCTGTAAAAACCTTTTAAGTTAGCCCATGGGGTTATCAATGATTTTGTCTGGTGTTTTCTTATAGTAGGAGCCACTTGTAGTCCCAAATTGGGGGCCCGAGTGTAAACTATTGGCGGATATGCCGGAAGTATGGGGCCTAAAACCTTGTCATCTTTCAATAAGTGCCAGTGATTATGGACAATACTGCTCACCATCTTATGATCTTTATTATATGGTAGAATTATTTTGGCTGTACTGTCTTGTTCTTGCATAGTGGCAGATGCTTCTTTAGGTTTAAAAAATAGGGCTCTATCTAGTTGTCTTACCCTTTGGATTGAATTCTCCAATAACTTATTAGGGTACTCTTTTGCTAGAAACTGTACTTTCATATTCAGTGCCTCTGTCTCAAATTGCTCCTTTGCCGTACAATTTCTTCTTAAACGCCTAAATTGGCTAAAAGGGACATTCAAGAGCCACCTCGGAAGATGACAACTTGTATTCAGAATAAAGCTATTTTTAGCCACATCTTTTTGATATGTGCTACAGACAAAGGTTCCCTTTTTCTTTTCAATATGCAAATCCAAAAAATCCACTGTATGTGGATCAATATTGGCTGTAAATTTCAAGTTTACCTTGTTGGTGTTTGATCTTGTCAATAAACTCCAACAATGATGCATGGGATCCCTTCCAGACTAACAGGATGTCATCTATATAGCGCCGCCATAGGACCAGGTCCGCTCCAAGCTTTGGGGTGATAGTGTCTTGTTCCAAAGCTGCCATAAATAGATTGGCATAGCTCGGAGCGAACCTGGTACCCATGGCGGTGCCCGTAGTCTGTAAATAATAATTGGACCCAAATTGAAAATAATTATGGTTTAACACAAAATTTATCCCATCCAGTATAAATTGGAGTTGTTCAATTGCAAGGTTCCCCTTTTGAGACAGGATTTTGGACACTGCCTGTATACCCTGATTGTGATTGATGCTTGTATACAAAGAGCTAACGTCCAATGTCGCAAGCATCCAATCTGGGTGACAGTACATGTTTTCCAACAGTGTCACTACTGTGGAGGTATCCCCAAGATACGAAGGAGTGTCTCTGACATAGGGTTGTAAAAACCTGTCTAAATATTGAGACAGGTTTGATGTTAAAGATCCTATGCCAGAGACAATTGGCCTTCCAGGAGGGTTGACCAAATCCTTATGTATCTTGGGGATACAGTAAAAGATGGGTAATCTTTTCTGTGTACCTAAGATAAAATTGCATTCTGTATCGTTCAGGATCCCTATTTCTTTAGCTTTACTGCACAACAAATTGTTTGCAGTATGATATTAGGGGATCCTCTTGCAATTGAATATAGGTTGAGACCTCAGACAGCTGCCTCAAACACTCTTTATTGTATTTTGCAGTATCCAAGATCACAATCGCCCCTCCCTTATCGGCTGGGCGTATTGTGATCTCTAGATCTTCCTGCAATTGCTTGATTGCCTGGATTTCTTGTTGGGAAAGATTAATATTTCCCTTTTGTTTTGGATTCAGTTTTCTTATGTCTGCCTCAACAGCTCCTCTGAATGTAACCAATTCCTTACTTAATTCTTGTTTGGGATACATCTTCGACTTAAGTTTTACATCAACATGTTGATATTTAGTTGTTACTGTTTCAGACTGATATATGTTGTTTTTCATAAAATATTTTTTGCAACATAATTTCTTAATGTATTTTTCAATTCCAATGTATGAATCGAATTTGTTGAGTTTAGCACTAGGGGCAAATTTTAACCCTTTCGACAGTAATGATTTTTGTGAAGGGGTAAGTTCCTTTGTACTTAAATTGATTACATTATCTCCTGTGATTTTACTATCTTTTGTTGTGGACCCTCGTTTGGTTCTACTTCTTCGTGTTCTCTTTTGCGTGTGATTGTGTTCAGTTGTGTGAAAGGATTGTGTATCTGTGCTTGTGCTGTAAATATTTTTGGCCGCATGTTCAATGGTGGGTCTATTTTGTGTGCTACTACTGTTGGTTCTTTGGGTGATACTAGTGATGGGTACAACTCCTTGGCTAGAGAAAATGACCAAGGGATCTTGGACTGAGGTGTCTGTTTCTCTATAGTGTTCCTGTGATGTTGTGATTGTGAATAAGCCCCTTTCTGCTGCTGTTTCGAATATTGATGGTTCTGTTTGGGTTTGTATTGGGTTTTGATATTCTTGTTTTTTTGATCTCAGACTTTTTACTAAAAAAGACAACGAATTATAGGCTCCATTTGGCATTACACCTATATCCGACTTGTTTTTTGGGAAATTATAATCATTTTTTGAATAATGTTTTAAATAATTGGAACCATTTGTAGCTGGAATCCGGGCATCTTTCTCTCCTAGTACATTAATACCGGTTTTTATAGTGGAGATTTTGTGAGCATTACTCTGTTTTCTTGATGTTATTGCGAATTTTTAAATTTTTTTCTCAATTTTTTTCCACAATCCGATCCATATTTTATATCAACCTCAAAAAGGGTATTTAAAGTCATGTCTTGTGTCTGCATTCAGCATTCTATGGTTGTCTACTGAGGAAGGAACTTGTTTCCGAAACGCGTCTAGTGTGTATAGAGACCAAGGCTACCGGTGCGGTTTTTTACTGAATACGCAAGAAGAGGACTTTCTTCAATTTTCAACTTTTTCATCTGCTATAAGCATCTGAAGACGTCCCATACCGCTTGAAAGGTTTCTGCATTCACCAACTATCCACAAAGTGGACTAAACCAGTGTTGATACATTCAGCATTACCGCAAACTTAAATCTTGTTGCATTCACTGCCGCTGGCCTGACAGGTTCAGGTAACCACCAGCTCAGGTCAGCTCAACCAGCTTCCGTGTGCTTGACGGCTTCAGGCGCTTACGTCATTAACCAGCGATCAACTACCTGGCTGGACACGTGGGACGCTGAGAGAGAGATAGACGCTGAACAAGCGGATCCGAGGTCTTGCTTGCAAGTTAAAAGTAAAAAGTAAGTGGAATATTGTTAAACAAGTGCGGTCACGACCTGTTACAAGACATTTGAATAGAGAACTTTCCTTGTGAGAATCACAGCAAGGACGTACTGGAACCTTTGTTGCAACTTTGTTTCAACTATCCGGCAAACTGACATCTATGTCCTGGACATTCAAGCGTTAATTGAATATTCTTTGCAGCCGCACTCTAGCCATTTGGTCCTATACTTAGGAGTACTCCAGCTATTTAGGTTTGTGCGTGAGCTCCGGACATATTTAACTATTTTTATACAATTATTCATGTATGTATGCTGATATGATGACACAAAGACAGTTTGTTTCAGTGTATTAATAAATTTTATGCAAAAATACAGTGAGCCAGCCTATATTATTATTGAGTTTTTAAACATACACTGTAACTTTAAAACCATACATTCCATCTCCATAAAAATTACATATTTAAACTCAGCTTACATCAAACATAAACACTTCCAAAAATCACACAAATCCCTCCAGCGGATCAAAAGTTTAGTGGAAGTCCTTTATGACCGACCGCAAGCACATTTTCCTGCCCAAAACAGTTCCATAGATTCTTTAGTATACACCGCTGACCGCGTTCGGTCCTAAGAACAGTCCAGACATGCGGCATAGTTCTGTTCTTGAAGGGTAATATGTCCCGGGGCCATAGTCGTAGGGCAGGAGGCTAGCCATAAGTCCTCTACAATGCCCAGTGGCAAATGGCAGTTTGTCACACCCATACATTCTAATACCGTACGGAGACGAATCTCCGCACAGAATTGTTCAGAAGCTTTGAACAAAGTGACTTCGGATGAAGCTTGCTTCGCTCAACCGTAGTCTTAATGTGTTTGTAATGGCACATAAAGTGTGAGTATGGCTGAGGAAGTATTTTGGGGTGTTTGGTTCATTACATTTTTCTCCCTTATGGGAACCTTTTTTTTTTTTTTATAGGCATTGTAGTAATTGTACACAATTTAGAACTTTGATTTTTTGGAAGGGGATTGACTTGAATTGCAAATTTATAATGAGGAAGGATATTTTATTAAGTATATTAAGGGATATTTTATTAGTATATTAAGGGATTAATTTCGTAGGTTTACAGGATTCTCTCAAAATATAATAAAGGCTCAACCTTTCATATGTTGGGAGAAAAATGGTTAACGGATGGAGTCATGGTTAATGAGGACAAATGGTATAGGATTTTTGAGATGTCTTATCACAGAGCATCGATGCTCAACCTGCGGCCATCCAGCTGTTGTAAAACTACAACTCCCATAATGCCCTGCTGTAGTTTGATAGCTGTAGGCAGTCCGAGATTGCTGGGAGTTGCAGTTTTGCAACAGCTGGAGGGCCGCAGGTTGAGCATGCCTGTCATAGAGTAATTCAATTTAACATTTTACATAGGGCCATATTTATCATTACTCAGACAGCTCACTCCACTTTCACATATGGCTAAAGTCAGTTTTAGCAAAGTAATATTTATGATCGGCCCTTTAAGACTGTAATAAATGTGGTTTGACGGTAGCAGTTTATCTGTCAGTAAGTGGCTTTACAAAAGTCGCACGTCTTTACGAAAAAGTCGCATGTTCTTTTTAGAAGTCGCATAAGATAAACATGGTCCTCGCTGGAGTGATTTTGCGCATTTTTTTGCGACTTTTTAAATTGTCGCAATCGAAAATCTGTCTAGAGATTAATTTACATAATTACATAAGAAAACACGCCCACTTTCAGAAAACTGGCAGTTTAAGCGATTGCGCAAAGATTTTTGACTTTTTCACTCCATTATTCTGACTTGATAAATCTGGCCCATAGACTTTATATTTCGGTTAAACAATTAAAACAGGTTAAATTAAGGGATTAGGATGAATGTCCTAAATGTAAAAAAATACTGTACATACAGATTGGATACATATAATATGATATTGCCCCAAACTGGTTAGATATTGGTCGTCGGTTCTTCACTATATCACAAAAAATATGGAGTTTTTATTTCTTTTAACACATATAACTTTTTCCTAGGGGATTTGTTTGGAATTGCTTTAGCTTTATCCCGATTTGCCTGTATATACACTGACCAAAAATATAAACGCAAAACTTTCGGTTTTGCTCCCATTTTGCATGAGCCTAACTCAAAGATTTGAAACATTTTCTACATACACAAAAGACCCATTACTCTAAAATATTGTTTACAAATCTGTCTAAATCTGTGTTAGTGAACACGTCTACTTTGCTGAGATAATCCATCCCTCCTCATAGGTGTGGCATATCAAGGTGCTGATTAGACAGCATGAATATTGCACAGGTGTGCCTTAGACTGCCCACAATAAAAGGCCACTCTGAAATGTGCAGTTTGATCACACAGCACAATGCGACAGATGACTGCAGGAATGTCTACCAGAGCTGTTGCCCATGCAATGAATGTTCATTTTTCTACCATTAAGCCATCTCCAAAGGTGTTTCAGAGAATTTGGCAGTACATCCAACCGGCCTCACAACCGCAGACCATGTGTAACCACACCAGCCCAGGACCTCCACATCCAGCATGTTCACCTCCATGATTGTCTGAGACCAGCCACCCGGACAGCTGCAGCAACAATCGGTTTGCATAACCAAAGAATTTCTGCACAAACTGTCAGAAACTGTCTCAGCGAAGCTCATCTGCATGCTCGTCGTCCTCATCGAGGTCTGGACCTGACTGCAGTTAGTCGTCGTAACCAACTTGAGTGGGCAAATGCTTACATTCAATGGCGTCTGGCACGTTGGAGAGGCTTTTTGTTCACAGATGAGTCCCGGTTTTCACTGTTCAGGGCAGATGGCAGATAGCGTGTGTGGCGGCGTGTGGGTGAGCAGTTTGCTGATGTCAACGATGTGGATCGAGTGGCCCATGTTGGCGGTCGGGTTATGGTATGGGCAGGCGTATGTTATGGACAACGAGATACTGTGAGGAGATCCTGAGGCCCATTGTTGTGCCATTCATCCACGACCATCACCTCATGTTGCAGCATGTTAATGCACGGCCCCATATTGCAAGGATCTGTACACAATTTCTGGAAGCTAAAAATATCCCAGTTCTTGCATGGGCAGCATACTCACTGGACATGTCACCCATTGAGCATGTTTGGGATGCTCTGGATCAGCGTAAACGACAGAGTGTTCCAGTTCCTGCTAGCTATTGAAGAGGAGTGAACCAACATTCCACAAGTAAGGCAAAACTGTGCACATTTCAGAGTGACCTTTTATTGTGGGCAGTCTAAGGCACACATGTGCAATATTCATGCTGTGTAATCAGCACCTTGATATGCCACACCTGTGAGATGGGATGGATTATCTCGGCAAAGGAGAAGTGCTCACTAACACAGATTTACACAGATTTGTGAACAATATTTAAGAGTAATGGGTCTTTTGTAGTGTTGATCGAGCACCAAAGTGCTTGTGTGCTCGGGTGCTCTGGCAGAACACATCGGGATGCTCGGGTGCTCTACCGAGCACTCGAGTATAATGGAAGTCGATGGGAGAACCTGAGCATTAAACCAGGCACCCGCTCTGAAGAGGGGAGGGTGCCTGGTTCATAGGAAAAGGTCAGAAATTGATGGAAACACCACCAAAATGGTTCAGGAACAGCATGGGGAGGATGTCTGGATGCATCTTGGACTCCCAGGTCGCTGCTGGGAACGATGTTGTCCGAGTAGTATGCCACTTTTACAGACTGACAATAATACCCACCAAACCAAAGATAAAATAAATTTTAGAGGAAAAATTGTTAGGAAACATTCTTTCCTGTATATTTACTTGTATATAAAGTGCAAGTGCTGCCAAAAATTACAAGGAAGAGGCACTCTGATACAACCTGTATATCACATAAAGGAGCGCCTCATGCACATTGTGGTACAATTGTTCATGTAGTGGGACTCCTACACTCATATCGCCTATGCACTAAGGGAAAGGCCTGCCAAAAATTACAAGGAACCGGCACTTCAATAAACTCTTTGTTACACATAATGGAGTAAAGGAGGGCATCATACACAGCCTTGAAAAATTATAATTAATGGCCTGCTGGTGACCCTCAAAAACATTTGGAGCAAGGGCCTGCTGATCTTACCATCTAAAACATTATGGGCGAGGGCCTGCTGCTGCTTTGGTGACTCTAGATAACCTGGGCCGATCGCACGTCCCCATGACGGCGGCGATCCATTCGGATGTCTGCCCTATCAACTTTTAATGTTATTTTCAGCGCAAAAATTGGTAACCACGGGTAACGGGGAATCATGGTTCGATTCCGAAGAGGGAGCCTGAGAAACGGCTACGGCTACCACATTCAAGCAAGACAGCATGCGCGCAAATTACCTATTAGGTATAATTAGGTGAGGGCCTGTAGATGAGCTGACCCTGTAAAAGATTTTAGATGCGGACCTGCTCGTGAGCTGACCCTCTAAAACATTATATGCGAGGGCCTGCTGGTGAGCTGACCCTGTAAAACATTATATGCGAGGGCCTGCTGGTGAGCTGACCCTGTAAAAAATCATATGCAAGGGCCTGCTGGTGAGCTGACCCTGTAAAACATTATATGTAAGGGCCTGCTGGTGAGCTGACCCTGTAAAACATTATTTGCAAAGGCATATATGTAAGGGCATTATATGCGATGAATAAGCATGTTGATATGATGGAAGAGGAGGAGGAGGAAGAGAAAAGGAAGATTCAACCATATACCCATTTTTTTGGTGGAAGGGGTGCATGGGAATACAGTGTATTCAGTACATTATAAACAACACATTTAAAGTGCCTTTATGTTCATCAGCTTTCCTCTGGTGGAGTCGAGAAGTTAGAGTCAATCCAGGACTTTTTATACTGTAAGAAAAGACCTGTCAGCATTTTCAGTTGACAGGTGGATACGCTAATCTGTTATAATGCCACCAGCAGCACTAAATACCCGCTCAGACAAAACGCTGGCGGCAGAGCAGGCCAGCACCTCCAAGGCGTAGAGCGCCAGTTTGTTCCACGTGTCAAGCTTGGACACCCAGTAGTTGTAAGCCACCGAGGGATCATTGAGGATGCTGACACGGTCTGCTATGTACGCCTTCACCATCTCCCAAAATTTTGGTGACACTAGGCCACGCATCAAGGTGAGGGTGCTGGCAGGGTGTCATGAAACTGTCCCAGTCTTTGGAGAGTGTTGCCCTGCCTCTGTTGGAACTGCAGTGTTTTCCCCTTGCCTCCCCTCCTCAGTTGCCCAAGAAACTATGGACTCTGACGCCAGCATTGTCAGATGGAAATTTTTAAGAGCAATTTTTCAACAAGGACCTTCCGGTATTGAACCGTTTTGCTTGTCCTCTCCACCAGAGGAATGGGAGATAAGAAGTTCTCTTTGTAGCATGGGTCGAGAAGGGTGAACAACCAGCAATCCGTGTTGTCTAAAATGCATATAACGCATGGTCGCGGGAAAGGCAGCCTAACATGAAGTCAGCCATGTGTGCCAGAGTACCAACAGGCAAGACTTCGCTGTCGTCATCAGGAGGATCATTCTCAATCTCCTCATCCTCTTCCTCTTCTTCTGCCTACCCACACTGAACAGATGGAATTAAACTTCCATGGGTACTACCCTCTGTAGCAGAGGTAACCGCCTCCTGCTTCTCCTCCTCCTCTTCATAGTTCAATTCCCGCTGAGAAGACAAACTGAGGGTGGTCTGGCTATCACCCTATGTAATGTCTTCCCACATTTCCACCTCTTCCACATGCAAAGCTTCGTCCTTAATTGTGAGCAGTGAGCGTTTGAGTAGACACAGAAGTGGGATGGTTACACTGATAACAGTGTTATCGCCGCTCACCATCTGTGTTGATTCCTCAAAGTTTCTTAAGACCTCACAGAGGTCAGATATCCATGCCCACTCCTCGCTTGTGAATAGCGGAAGCTGACCGGAAATGCGATGACTATGTTGCAGCTGGTATTCCACTACTGCACTCTGCTGCTCACAAAGCCTCGCCAACATGTGGAATGTGGAGTTCCAGCGCGTGCTCACGTCGCACAACAGCCGGTGAGCTGGCAATTTCAAGCGCTGCTGCAGCGTTGACAGACCGGCTGGAGCTGTCAATGACTTGCAGAAATGTGCACATGTGGCGCACCTTCACCAGTAGCTCAGGCAAATTGGGGTAGGTTTTGAGAAACCGCTGAACCACTAAGTTGGAGACGTGGGCTAGTCATGAGATGTGTATGAGCTTGCCGAGCTCCAAAGCTGCCACCAAGTTACGTCCATTATCAGACACAACGATGCCTGGTTCTAGGTTGAGTGGTGAGAGCCACAGCTCAGTTTGGTCTCTTTTCCCCTGCCACGGCTCTGCTGTTTGTCACCAAAGCAGATCCGCTTAAGCACGGCCTGTTGACGCTTCCCCAATGCAGTGCTACACTGCTTCCAGCATCGACTGATGGCTGACTGGTGCTGCAAGAGGATAATTCTGAGGTGGAAGTGGAGAAGGAGGCAAAGGAGGAGAAGTGGGGGTTGGAGCCACTAACGTAGGTGGTGGCGGAAACCCTAATGGAATTAGGGCCCGCAATCCTTGGCGTCGGTAGCACCTGTGCCATCCCAGGGTACGACTCGCTCCCGGCCTCCACAACATTCACCCAGTGTACCGTCAGGGAAATGTAGCATCCCTGGCCAAAAAGCACTTGTCCATGTGTCAGTGGTTAAGAGGACCTTCCCATTAACTGCATTGGTCAGGGCACGGGTGATGTTACGGGACACATGGTGTAAGGTGGTCATGGCACACCGTGAAAAATAGTGGTGGCTGGGGACTGCGTAACGAGGGACGGCCGCCGACATCAGGCTGCGGAAGGCCTCAGTGTCCACAAGCCTAAATAGCAACATTTTCAGGGCCAGCAATTTGGAAAGTTGCGCATTTAGTGCTGAGTGGGTGGCTGGGTATTTACGATTTCGTTCAAATGCCTGGGGTAAGAACATTTGTACACTGCGCTGGGACACAGAAGTAGATGTAGTCACTGATAGTGCTTACGAAGGTCCAGGTGCAGGGTGGGGGGCATCTGGGCCTGCGCCTTCAACAGGGGATTGGCCAGCACGTAACACAGGGGAAGAGGAGGCAGTGGTGTGACACGCAGACACAGATTGTGGACCCAGGCATTCGTCCAACTTATTATGGTGCTTTGATGCCATGTGGCGGATCATGCTGGTGGTGGTGAGGTTGCTAGTGTTCACGTTCCTGCTCATTTTTGTATAGCACAGGTTGCAAATTACAATTCTTTTGTCGTCCGCACTTTCCTCAAAAAAGCGCCAGACTGAGGAACACCAAGGGAGATTTCTGCAAGGGTTTGCTCCAGGGAACAGTTGCAGGCCTGTTTGGCATGGCCCGCCTTCTCCCTTTTGCACCCCACTGCATCTTCCAGCCTGTAGTGGTGCTGTGGATCTCTCCCCCTTTATACTGCTGCCCTTGCTTGGCTTGCCACCTTCCCAGGTTGGGTCAGTGACTTCATTGTCCCCCACCTCCTTATTCACTTCCTCACTCTGCTCATCCTCCTGACTAGTTGACCTAACAACAACCTCAATTATTGACAACTGTGTCTCATCCTCATCATCAACCTTTTGAGACACTAATTGCGGTTGACTTATTGGCAACTGTGTCTCATCATCATCTTCCACCTCGTGAAACACTAATTGCCATTCCCCACCATGATCTTCTTGTGACTGTGGATGCTCAAGAGTTTGGGAATCAGGGCACAAGATCTTATGTCCCTCTTCAAGCGGGACATGGAAGTGGATGTGGTCACTGATGGTGCTTACGAAGGTCCAGGTGCAGGGTGGGGGGCATCTGGGCCTGCGCCTTCGACAGGGGATTGGCCAGCACGTAACACAGGGGAAGACGAGGCAGTGGTGTGACACGCAGACACAGATTGTGGACCCAGGCATTCGTCCAACTTATTATGGTGCTTTGATGCCATGTGGCGGATCATGCTGGTGGTGGTGAGGTTGCTAGTGTTCACGTTCCTGCTCATTTTTGTATAGCACAGGTTGCAAATTACAATTCTTTTGTCGTCCGCACTTTCCTCAAACAAGCCCAGACTGAGGAACACCAAGGGAGATTTCTGCAAGGGTTTGCTCCAGGGAACAGTTGCAGGCCTGTTTGGCATGGCCCGCCTTCTCCCTTTTGCACCCCACTGCATCTTCCAGCCTGTTGTGGTGCTGTGGATCTCTCCCCCTTTATACTGCTGCCCTTGCTTGGCTTGCCACCTTCCCAGGTTGGGTCAGTGACTTCATTGTCCCCCACCTCCTTATTCACTTCCTCACTCTGCTCATCCTCCTGACTAGTTGACCTAACAACAACCTAAATTATTGACAACTGTGTCTCATCCTCATCATCAACCTTTTGAGACACTAATTGCGGTTGACTTATTGGCAACTGTGTCTCATCATCATCTTCCACCTCGTGAAACACTAATTGCCATTCCCCACCAACATCTTCTTGTGACTGTGGATGCTCAAGAGTTTGGGAATCAGGGCACAAGATCTTATGTCCCTCTTCAAGCGGGACACGGAAGTGGATGTGGTCACTGATGGTGCTTACGAAGGTCCAGGTGCAGGGTGGGGGGCATCTGGGCCTGCGCCTTCGACAGGGGATTGGCCAGCACGTAACACAGGGGAAGACGAGGCAGTGGTGTGACACGCAGACACAGATTTTGGACCCAGGCATTCATCTCACTTATTACGGTGCTTTGATGCCATGTGACGGATCATGCTGGTAGTGGTGAGGTTGCTAGTGTTCACACCCCTGCTCATTTTTGTATAGCACAGGTTGCAAATGACAATTCTTTTGTCGTACACACTTTCCTCAAAAAAGCGCCAGACTGAGGAACATCAAGGGAGATTTCCTCAAGGGGTTTGCTCCAAGGAACAGTTGCAGGGCTGTTTGGCGTGGCCCACTTTCTCCATTTTGCACCCCACTGCATCTTCCAGCCTGTTGCAGTGCTGTGGATCTCTCCCCCTCTATACTGCTGTCCTTGCTTGGCTTGCCACCTTCCCAGGTTGGGTCAGTGACTTCATTGTCCACCAGCTCCTTATTCACTTCCTCACTCTGCTCATCCTCCTGACTTGTTGACCTAACAACAACCTCAGTTATTGACAACTGTGTCTCATCCTCATCATCAACCTTTTGAGACACTAATTGCGGTTGACTTATTGGCAACTGTGTCTCATCATCATCTTCCACCTCGTGAAACACTAATTGCCATTCCCCACCATCATCTTCTTGTGACTGTGGATGCTCAAGAGTTTGGAAATCAGGGCAAAAGATCTTACGTCCCTCTTCAAGCGGGCTTGTCGAGAGGCCCAAATGAAGAAATGGCGCTGAAAAGAGCTCCTCAGAATATCCGAGTGTGGGATCACTTGTTTGGAAAGACTCTCCATGGTGGGAGGAAGAAGGATCAGGGTGAGGATTGTGTTGACCAGACTCTTAGCTACTGAGACTGGACTTGGAGGAAGAGAGGGTGGTGCTTAACCGACTGGAAGCATTATCTGCTGCAATCCAACCGACCACCTAGTCGCACTGGTCTGACTACAAGAGCGTTGTCCTGCACCGCCCTGCAAACTGGGATATGAAGCTAGGTATCGTGGATGAGTGTGTTTCTTGTGCTCTGGCAGCAGGCACAGTTTCAACGCGCCCAGGGCCACAGCCTCTGCGTGCACCATCAGCATCATGGCTACTTCCCTGTCCCTTTCTGCTCGCCTTCTTCATATTAAATGTTATATTTACTTGAAAGTATGTCAAACGTACACAAGCGTAGGATTTGTAATTGTATGCACAAAAAATAATAATATGTATTTGGGATATGGAAACGTCACACAGGAGATATACCGCAGATAATGTCGCTGATGTCAGCAGCGGCTAATAAAAAATGACAGTGAATGTCACAGTTATTTGGGATGTGGAAACGTTACACAGGAGAAATATCGCAGATAATGTCGCTAATGTCAGATGCAGCTAATATAAAATTACAGGGAAGCTCACAAGTATTTTGGATGTGGAAATGTTATACAGGAGAAATACTGCAGATAATGTCACTGCTGTCACCAGCGGCTAGTAAAAAATTAAAGGTAATGTCACAGGTATTTAGGATGTGGAAACGTCACACAGGAGATATACAGCAGATAATGTCAATGCTGTCACCAGCGGCTAATAAAAAATTAGAGGGAATGTCACAGGTATTTTGGATGTGGAAACGTCACACAGGAGAAATGCCACTGATAATGTCGCTGATGTCAGCTGCGGCTAATATAAAATTTCAGGGAATGTCATAGGTATTTGGGATGTGGAAATGTTACACAGGAGAAATAGCGCAGATAATGTCGCTGATGTCAGCAGTGGCTAATAAAAAACTAGGATACTTGATCATTGCGCTCGAGCACATGTGGTATTCGGCCGAATACCGCCATGTGCCAAGAATCGAGCATGCTCGATCAACACTAATAATAAAGCATTTTTGAGTCTTTGTGTCTCCATTTTTAGTGTTGATCACGAATATTCAAATTGCGAATTTTAATCGCGAATAACGGCACTTCGAGAATTTGCGAATATTTAGAATATCGCAAAATATATTCGTAATCGTGAATATTAGATTTTTAAAAAATACCAGTTCATGCAAATTTTTATGCAAATTCTTTAAGCAAATTTTACGCAAATTTTCGCAATCAAGAAAATAATGCTTAGAGATCATGAATTTGCGAATTCTCGAATATATGGCGAATATTTGCCCAAATATTCACGAAATATCGCGAATTCGAATATTGCCCCTGCCGCTCATCACTATCCATTTTATGAACGCTATAATTTTTTTATTTTTTCGCCGATCGTCTTCTGCAGGGGCTCGTTTTTTGCAGGAAGAGTATTTAGTGGTAGCATTTTTGGGTACCATACATATGATTTTTTTGATCATTCATTATTACACTTTATGGGGCAAGGTGACAATTTTTTTTTTTACCTGAGCGGTTAGGTCATGTGATATTTTTATAGAGCAAGTTGCATTTTTGAAACAAAAAAAACTTTGTTTTAGTGTCTCCATATTCTGAGAGGTATAGTTTTTTTTTATTTTTTGTCGGACGAGGTGAAGGTTTTATTGGTACCATTTTGGGGGACATACGCCTTTCTGATCGCTTGGTGTTGCACTTTTTGACTTGTGATGTAAGATGACAAAAATGGCTTTTTTGGACACAGGTTTTATTTTTTATTTTTACGGTGTTTATCGGAAGGGGTGGATCATTTTATATTTTTATAGAGCTGGTCGTTACGGACAAGGCAATTCCTAATATGTGTTTTTTCATTTTTTTATTATAACATTTGGGGAAAGGTTTTTTTTTTCTTTTTTTACTTGAAACTTTTTTTTTTATTAAAAACACTTTTTTTTTCTTTTTTTTACGCTTTATGTCCCACTCTGGGACTTCAACTTTTGATGGTTTGAGCCCCTCTGCAATGCATTAAAATACATCTGTATTGTAATGGATTGCCTGTTAGTGTATTACACTGAGTAATGCACTAACAGGTTACCTAGGAGACCCAGCCTGGGGCTGGATCACCTCAGACCCTGTAGAAGACAGGTCCCCATGCCGTGCAAGTCTTTAAGCAGTCTCTGCTTGGCATGGGGCTGCCTTGTCACCCATTGGGTCCCTGCGACAGCAGCGCGGGGACCCGATGGGCTCCCTCACCTGCCGCAAACCTTTTCTATGCCGCAGCTAGCACTGACCACGGCATAGAAGGGGATACAGCAGGGGACGGGCTATTAGGGACCGCCCGATCACCATGACGTAATAGTACTTTACAATGCGGGAAGTCACTTGCAGCCATGACGTACTATTACATCATGTGTCAGGAAGGGGTTAATAGATAAACAATTCTATTATGCCTTGATTTTTAAATTGGGATGCATAACATGTCTAATTCTACTGTTATTGGGGTGTATGCCTTGTTTAATAGATAAGCGATTTTATTACAGTAGGCCTTGATTCTCAAATTGGGGTGAATAACCTGTCTAATTCTACTGGTGTTGGGGTGTCCACCTTGCTTAATAGATAAACAATTCTATTACTCCTTGATTCTCAAATTGGGGTAAAAAAATCTGTCTCCTTCAACTGCTATTGGGGTGTCCACCTTATTTAATATATAATCAATTCAATTGGGCCTCGATTCTCGAATGGGGTGAATAACCTGTCTTGACTATTGTTATTTGGGGTCCACATTGACATAAATAATTTATTTTACATATACAGTTAGTGTTAGTAATGTATGCCGCCGTCTCTGCTCCGCTTTTCAGCCGGAACTAGATTATTGAGTACAGTCAGCATCTCACCTTGCAACACAAAATGTTGAGAGATTAACCTTTATAAAAATGAAACAGACGTGAATCAGCCAGAATTTACACACACCAGTGTCTGATGTATCAGACTAGATCATTCTAGCAGTAGTGGTCTGGCAGCAGCGTGCTGCCACAGCAGAACATTGTGAAATATGCCCTGTTGCTTCTGGCCACATGCTTCAGCCACTATTTTGATGCTGCCACCCACCTGATGCCACCCACCTGCTGCCATCTTCTACTACTGTCACTACCCTGTGTGCTGTTACTGTCACTGCTGCCCCCCCCCCCCCCACACTCACACACACACTCTGTGACTACTCACCACTCTGTGACTAGGGCCACTAGTGTCCCTGTTTGGCCTTGTTGACATCACTGTTTATTTTACCCTTCTTCTAATCTGTTAAAAGGACTCAAAAATGGAAAACACTTTGGATCCTGTCTTTGGAGAATCCATAAGGCCTTGACCACATGGTCAGTGTTTGGCATCAGGATTTCATCATGTTTTGGAAGCCAAAAGCAGGAGTGGGTCCAAAACACAGAAGACATGCAAATATTTCCATCACATGTCATCTCTGTTTTTGACCCACTCCTGTTTTTCCTTACAAATACTGATCACTTCAGCCAAATACTGACAGTGTGAAGGCGGATGCTCTAAATACAGGATCCGTTTTTTTGGGTGGTTATTCTTCTGATCACTCAGAAGAAGGGAAATCTAAACAGTGATGTAAACACAAACTTACTGCTGACACCCTCCCCATTCTGTACAAACTTACTGCTTACACCCTCCCCATTCTGTACAAACTTACTGCTGACACCCTCCCCACTCTGTCATGGGGCCAATACTTATATCATTGGCTAACAAAATAGGTTATCTATTAATCTATGTGGAAACAGCAGACGGTATAAAATGAGCTCTTGAGAGAATCTTAGGCCGCTACATGGTTAAGTACATTATACTTGATGCTAACATTGACCTGTAAGTGTCACGGCTGTATGTGAGCAACAATAGTATACACAGTAAAAGAGCTACTGACCGGACCCAAACTAGGGAGGATAAAGGGTGACCCCTGTCAGACCCTCAAAGCTCTCCCTATTCTGCTAAAGCACATGCCCGGATCCAAATGGCAGAACGAGGCATGCCCACGTGCCTAAGACTGATGACCACTGTAACCCCTACAATAGTGGAAGGGGCACGGCCACCGGTGCCCTACTCAGTATATGGAGGGAACCGTGGCCACCTCAGATCCAGTCAGAAAATAATCAGGTACACAACAATGTCTGTACACTTAGCTGAAGGTGTTGCAGCCGCAGAGAAGACGGATCCAAGGACAGCTGGCAATATCCGGAGTGCTTGCTGCAGCAGAACACAGGTCCAGTGAACTGATAGCTACAAGTGAAGATACAAAAGCAAGAGCTACAACTGAAATGAGAACTATAATCCACGCCCTACAATAGGAGGAGGGGTGATATAAAGATAGGGAAATCAAACGCATGAGGAACAGCTGGGAGGAAGGAAACCAAAAGTAAACAGAGCAGTGAGAACTCCTCCCAGCTCTAGTAGTGACATCATCACAGGGGTGGAGAAACAGAGCTGTGAGAACGTCCCAAAGCTCTGGTAGTGACAGTACCCCCCCCTCTACGGGTGGACTCCGGACACCCAGGACCCACCTTCTCAGGATGAGCCCTATGAAATGCCCTGATGAGGCGAGTGGCTTTAATGTCCGACACCGGTACCCACATCCTCTCCTCAGGACCATAACCCTTCCAATGAACGAGGTACTGAAGAGAACCGCGGACAATGCGAAAGTCCACAATTCTGGAAACCTCAAACTCCAGATTGCCATCAACCAAAATCGGAGGAGGAGGCAAAGAGGAGGGTACCGTGGGCTGGACATATGGTTTTAAGAGAGATCTGTGAAATACATTATGTATCTTCCAAACCCGTGGAAGATCAAGACGGAAGGCAACAGGATTGATGACTGACAAGATTTTATAAGGCCCAATAAACTTGGGACCCAATTTCCAGGAGGGAACCTTCAGTTTAATATTTCTTGTAGACAACCACACCAGATCACCCACATTCAGGTCCGGACCAGGCACACGTCTCTTATCAGCCACACGCCTATACCTCTCACTCATCTTTTTAAGATTACTCTGAATCTTTTGCCAAATGGTAGACAAAGACGAGGAAAATCTCTCCTCCTCAGGTAAACCAGAAAGAGCCCCTCCCGGGAATGTCCCAAACTGCGGATGGAACCCATATGCACCAAAGAATGGTGACTTATCAGAAGATTCCTGACGACGGTTGTTCAGAGCAAACTCAGCAAGAGGGAGAAATGAACACCAATCCTCCTGGTTCTCTGCCACAAAACAGCGCAAATATGTCTCCAGATTCTGATTGAGGCGCTCAGTCTGACCATTCGACTGCGGGTGAAAAGCAGAAGAGAAGGACAGCCGAACCCCCAGGCGAGAACAGAAAGCCTTCCAGAACCTGGACACAAACTGCGTGCCTCTATCGGAAACAATATCAGAGGGAATGCCGTGCAATTTAACAATATGGTCGACAAAAGCTTGCGCCAACATTTTAGCATTGGGTAAACCAGGGAAAGGTACGAAATGAGCCATCTTGCTAAAACGGTCCACCACCACCAGGATCACCGACTTCCCCGAGGAACGAGGAAGATCCGTGATAAAGTCCATGGACAGGTGTGTCCAAGGACGGGAAGGTATGGGTAACGGGAGAAGGGAACCTGAAGGCCGTGAACGAGGGACCTTAGCGCGAGCGCACGTCTCACAAGCAGCCACAAAACCCTCCACCGACTTACGAAGAGCCGGCCACCAAAATCTCCGAGCAATGAGATCTACCGTGGCTCTACTCCCGGGGTGACCAGCAAGAACCGTATCATGATGCTCCTTAAAGAGTTTGTGACGTAGCTCAGGAGGCACGAACAACTTCCCAGAAGGACAACGGGCAGGTGCCTCAGTCTGGGCAGCCTGGACCTCGGCCTCCAAATCGGAATATAGAGCAGAAACAACTATTCCCTCCGCCAAAATGGGACCCGGGTCCTCGGAGTTTCCTCCTCCCGGAAAACAGCGAGAGAGAGCATCAGCCTTCACATTTTTTATCCCAGGTCGGAATGTAACAACAAAATTGAATCTGGAGAAGAACAGAGACCATCTGGCCTGTCTCGGATTCATACGCCTGGCCGACTCCAAGTATGCCAGATTCTTATGGTCGGTAAAAACGGTGATAGGGTGCCTGGCCCCCTCCAACCAATGGCGCCATTCCTCGAAAGCCAACTTGATGGCCAACAACTCCCTATCTCCCACATCATAGTTTCTCTCTGCCGGGGAGAGTTTTTTAGAGAAAAAGGCACAGGGTCGCCATTTGGCAGGAGAAGGGCCCTGGGACAAAACCGCACCCACACCCACCTCGGAAGCATCCACCTCAACAATACAGGGAGTGCAGAATTATTAAGCAAGTTGTATTTTTGAGGATTAATTTTATTATTGAACAACAACCATGTTCTCAATGAACCCAAAAAACTCATTAATATCAAAGCTGAATATTTTTGGAAGTAGTTTTTAGTTTGTTTTTAGTTTTAGCTATTTTAGGGGGATATCTGTGTGTGCAGGTGACTATTACTGTGCATAATTATTAGGCAACTTAACAAAAAATAAATATATACCCATTTCAATTATTTATTTTTACCAGTGAAACCAATATAACATCTCAACATTCACAAATATACATTTCTGACATTCAAAAACAAAACAAAAACAAATCAGTGACCAATATAGCCACCTTTCTTTGCAAGGACACTCAAAAGCCTGCCATCCATGGATTCTGTCAGTGTTTTGATCTGTTCACCATCAACATTGCGTGCAGCAGCAACCACAGCCTCCCAGACACTGTTCAGAGAGGTGTACTGTTTTCCCTCCTTGTAAATCTCAGATTTGATGATGGACCACAGGTTCTCAATGGGGTTCAGATCAGGTGAACAAGGAGGCCATGTCATTAGATTTTCTTCTTTTATACCCTTTCTTGCCAGCCACGCTGTGGAGTACTTGGACGCGTGTGATGGAGCATTGTCCTGCATGAAAATCATGTTTTTCTTGAAGGATGCAGACTTCTTCCTGTACCACTGCTTGAAGAAGGTGTCTTCCAGAAACTGGCAGTAGGACTGGGAGTTGAGCTTGACTCCATCCTCAACCCGAAAAGGCCCCACAAGCTCATCTTTGATGATACCAGCCCAAACCAGTACTCCACCTCCACCTTGCTGGCGTCTGAGTCGGACTGGAGCTCTCTGCCCTTTACCAATCCAGCCACGGGCCCATCCATCTGGCCCATCAAGACTCACTCTCATTTCATCAGTCCATAAAACCTTAGAAAAATCAGTCTTGAGATATTTCTTGGCCCAGTCTTGACGTTTCAGCTTTTGTGTCTTGTTCAGTGGTGGTCGTCTTTCAGCCTTTCTTACCTTGGCCATGTCTCTGAGTATTGCACACCTTGTGCTTTTGGGCACTCCAGTGATGTTGCAGCTCTGAAATATGGCCAAACTGGTGGCAAGTGACATCTTGGCAGCTGCACGCTTGACTTTTCTCAGTTCATGGGCAGTTATTTTGCGCCTTGGTTTTTCCACACGCTTCTTGCGACCCTGTTGACTATTTTGAATGAAACGCTTGATTGTTCGATGATCACGCTTCAGAAGCTCTGCAATTTTAAGAGTGCTGCATCCCTCTGCAAGATATCTCACTATTTTTGACTTTTCTGAGCCTGTCAAGTCCTTCTTTTGACCCATTTTGCCAAAGGAAAGGAAGTTGCCTAATAATTATGCACACCTAATATAGGGTGTTGATGTCATTAGACCACACCCCTTCTCATTACAGAGATGCACATGACCTAACATGCTTAATTGGTAGTAGGCTTTCGAGCCTATACAGCTTGGAGTTAGACAACATGCATAAAGAGGATGATGTGGTCAAAATACTCATTTGCCTAATAATTCTGCACGCAGTGTAAAAGGTAAGGAAACATCGGGATGCACCAAGACGGGAGCAGACGCAAAACTCTCTTTAATCTTAGAAAAGGCTGCAAGCGCCTCCTCCGACCAAGAGGAAAAATCTGCCCCCTTTTTTGTCATGTCAGTAAGGGGTTTGACAACAGAGGAATAATTCAAAATGAACTTTCTGTAATAGTTCGCAAAACCCAGAAAGCGCATCAATGCCTTCTGATTCTCAGGAAGCTCCCACTCAAGTACTCAAGTACAGCACGGACCTTCTCCGGATCCATGCGAAAACCAGAAGCAGAGAGGAGAAAACCCAGAAATTGAATCTCCGATACCATAAAAAGACATTTCTCCAGCTTGGCGTACAATTTATTCTCCCGCAGAATCTGCAGAACATGAAAAAGATGATCCTGATGGGTCTGAACATCAGGGGAAAAAATCAAAATATCATCAAGATACAACAATACAAATTTCCCCATTAAATGGTAGAAAATACTATTAACAAAATGCTGAAAGACGGCCGGAGCATTCATCAGGCCGAAAGGCATAACGAGATTCTCGAAATGCCCGTTAGGGGTATTAAAGGCCGTTTTCCATTCATCCCCCTCTCTGACCCTGACCAGGTTGTACGCGCCTCTCAAATCCAATTTGGAAAACACCTTGGCCCCAACAATTTGGTTGAAGAGGTCCGGGATCAGAGGAAGGGGATAGGGATCGCGAATCGTGATACGGTTCAGCTCCCTAAAATCTAGGCAAGGTCTCAGAGAGCCATCTTTTTTTTTAACAAAAAAAAAAACCCGTGGCCACAGGTGACTTTGAGGGACGAATATGCCCCTTCTCGAGACTCTCGGAGATATAAGTTCGCATTGCGATTCTTTCCGGTTGTAAGAGATTGTAGAGGCGTGCTTTTGGCAGCTTGGCGCCGGGAATGAGGTTAATGGGACAGTCAAACTCCCGGTGAGGAGGTAGCTCCTGAAAACCGCTCTCGGAAAACACGTCCGAGAAATCAGAGAGAAATGATGGCACAGTTTTAGTAGACACCTCTGCAAAAGTCGCTGTGAGACAATTCTCTCTACAAAAGTCACTCCACTCATTTATTTGCCTTCCTTGCCAATCAATAGTGGGGTTATGTCTAGTGAGCCAGGGTAACCGCAAAACTAGAGGAGAAGGCAATCCGTTAAGGACAAAACAAGATATATCCTCCACATAAGTGTCACCTACAGCTAGCCGGATATTGTGAACAATGCCCTTCAGAGATCTCTGTGAGAGTGGAGCAGAGTCAATAGCAAAAACAGGTAAATCCTTTTCTAATGTGCAAACCTGAAAACCATGCATGGCTACAAATTGAGTGTCAATAAGATTGACGGCCGCTCCACTATCGACAAAAACCTCACAAGAAATGACTTTGCTCTCTAGCGTCACCCTGGCAGACAGGAGAAAACGGGAACTGCAGGTCAGAGGAAAAGCATCAATTCCTACATCAACTTTGCCCAAAGTAGCAGATGAAGCAGAACTTGATGATTTACCTTTTGAGGTTTTTCTCTTATTATCGCTCTTAGTACAGTTCAAGAATCTCCTAGAGGGACAAACATTTGCCAAATGACCTATGCCCCCACAACAAAAACACACCATACTCTGAGGACTAAATCCTATTTTATCAGGGGCAAGTCGACCTAGCTGCATGGGCTCCTCCTCAGAGGGGAGCGAGACAGGATGAGGCCCCTGCACACTGAATGAGTCCGCACCACTGCCCCTAGACTGACAATGGCTGGACAGAGAGGTCTCGTTTCTTTCTCTTAGACGCCTGTCAAGGCGTACCGCCAATGACATGGCAGACTCTAAGGACGTTGGTCTCTCATGGAAAGCAAACGCATCTTTCAATATCTCTGAGAGACCATGACAGAACTGACTCCGGAGTGCAGCATCATTCCAACCCGAATCAGCTGCCCATCTCCGAAATTCTGAACAATAAAGCTCCGCAGACAGTTTGTTCTGGCATAAAACACGTAAGTTAGATTCGGCCAGAGCAACACGATCCGGGTCATCATAAATCTGCCCCAGGGCCACAAAAAATCTTTCCACGGATCGAAGGGAGGGATCCCCTGATGGCAGCGAAAAAGCCCAAGTCTGAGCATTACCCCTGAGCAGGGAGATGACAATCCTCACCCTCTGCTCCTCCTTACCAGAGGAGTGGGGACACAAGCAAAAATGGAGTTTGCATGCCTCTCTGAAGCGAACAAAATTCTCACTGCCCCCGGAGAACGTTTCCGGAAGTGAGACCTTTGGCTCGCAACAGACTCCATGAGCCGGAGCAGAGCCCAATGCTTGAAGCTGAGTCATAGATTGACGGAGATCCGCTACTTCCAAAAAAAGACCCTGCATGCGGTCAACCAGGCCAGAAAGCGTATCCATGTCAAAAAAGGACGGTTTTGGTGGATTATAATGTCACGGCTGTATGTGAGCAACAATAGTATACACAGTAAAAGAGCTACTGACCGGACCCAAACTAGGGAGGATAAAGGGTGACCCCTGTCAGACCCTCAAAGCGCTCCCTATTCTGCTAAAGCACATGCCCGGATCCAAATGGCGGAACGAGGCATGCCCACGTGCCTAAGACTGATGACCACTGTAACCCCTACAATAGTGGAAGGGGCACGGCCACCGGTGCCCTACTCAGTATATGGAGGGAACCGTGGCCACCTCAGATCCAGTCAGAAAATAATCAGGTACACAACAATGTCTGTACACTTAGCTGAATGTGTTGCAGCCGCAGAGAAGACGCATCCAAGGACAGCTGGCAATATCTGGAGTGCTTGCTGCAGCAGAACACAGGTCCAGTGAACTGATAGCTACAAGTGAAGATACAAAAGCAAGAGCTACAACTGAAATGAGAACTATAATCCACGCCCTACAATAGGAGGAGGGGTGATATAAAGAGAGGGAAATCAAACGCATGAGGAACAGCTGGGATGAGGGAAACCAAAAGTAAACAGAGCAGTGAGAACTCCTCCCAGCTTTAGTAGTGACATCATCACAGGGGTGGAGAAACAGAGCTGTGAGAACGTCCCAAAGCTCTGGTAGTGACAGTAAGGCTGAGTTCATGTTTCAGTTATTTGGCCAGTTAATTCCAGCAATTACTGTATAGTGAAAATCAGGAGCAAATCCTACTCTCAGTTAAGGTATCATGAAAATATATGCACCTGTTCTGTGTTTTTGACCCGTAACTGACCAAATAAGTGAAGTGTGAACCAAGTCTAATAGTGACACATAGTCATTCTACAGCTAACAGAAGTTATTCAAAAGCATGTGTTTGCACTGCCACAAAATGGATTAAAAGGACCTTTTTTTTTTTCTCCACTACTTTATTGGCACTGCCTACATGTCCATTGGGACACAGCTCCTGCAGGTGTGGACAGTATTTCTTTCCCTTTACTGAAGGCTGCTGTATGCTTTTCTTTTGGTGTATCTAGGGATTAGCTGGGACTGTTGATGGCCTGCATGACGATGTGCATGTCCATATATTGTATGAAGAGAGAGTTGGTCGGCACTCCTAGTCGCTGACGATGGTGCTCAGTGGTTAATGGTATTGAAAATAAAATATGGTAAACCATGGCACTCAGTTGTGTTGCAAAGATAGTATATATTTATTTTTTCCATCCCAAATTTCTTATGTTGCCATTGGCCAACGTTTCAGTCTAACCTAGACATACAAATAAATAAATAAATGAATGGTGGCATATAATCAAAATCCATAATTTGAGACTTACATAATTACAGAAAATCAAGAAATACATAAAGTAATACATAATAAGAATAGTCCATGATTAAATATAAGTAAATATTCCTCCCACGGGTCTACTTTCAAGTATAGTGTGGTCATACTAGCGGCGATTGCTGGGAGTGTAATAGAGCAACATCATATAAGATTAGCACAATTTCGAGGAGGAAAATAATCAGCGGCACTCACCAGTATGTACTTTTCACTTGATGTTTTAGTCATTAAACTTGCAATCCAAGTATACATGGCATGGGGCAGACAGACAAACTTGCACGCACCAAACAGCGACGGCCGTTCGCGCTAGTAGTGCTTCGTTGGGCTGTACGTCAGCGCGTATGTTCGTGCCGCCCTCTTAAGCACAGGCACCACATGCTGCCATGGAAACAGTCAACAAAGTGTGCCTACATAGAAGGTCATTAAAAAGTAACAAAAAACATAAACATAAACAGACATAAACAGAATTCAAAGTTAGCGGCAAAAATAAGTAGTACATACACTCACCTAAAGAATTATTAGGAACACCTGTTCTATTTCTCATTAATGCAATTATCTAGTCAACCAATCACATGGCAGTTGATTCAATGCATTTAGGGGTGTGGTCCTGGTCAAGACAATCTCCTGAACTCCAAACTGAATGTCAGAATGGGAAAGAAAGGTGATTTAAGCAATTTTGAGCGTGGCATGGTTGTTGGTGCCAGACGGGCCGGTCTGAGTATTTCACAATCTGCTAAGTTACTGGGATTTTCACGCACAACCATTTCTAGGGTTTACAAAGAATGGTGTGAAAAGGGAAAAACATCCAGTATGCGGCAGTCCTGTGGGCGAAAATGCCTTGTGGATGCTAGAGGTCAGAGGAGAATGGGCCGACTGATTCAAGCTGATAGAAGAGCAACGTTGACTGAAATAACCACTCGTCACAACCGAGGTATGCAGCAAAGCATTTGTGAAGCCACAACACGCACAACCTTGAGGCGGATGGGCTACAACAGCACTACAAATAGGAAAAAGAGGCTACAATTTGCACAAGCTCACCAAAATTGGACTGTTGAAGACTGGAAAAATGTTGCCTGGTCTGATGAGTCTCGATTTCTGTTGAGACATTCAAATGGTAGAGTCCGAATTTGGCGTAAACAGAATGAGAATATGTATCCATCATGCCTTGTTACCACTGTGCAGGCTGGTGGTGGTGGTGTAATGGTGTGGGGGATGTTTTCTGGGCACACTTTAGGCCCCTAAGTGCCAATTGGGCATAGTTAAAATGCCACAGGCTACCTGAGCATTGTTTCTGACTATGTCCATCCCTTCATGACCACTATGTACCCATCCTCTGATGGCTACTTTCAGCAGGATAATGCACCATGTCACAAAGCTTGAATCATTTCAAATTGGTTTCTTGAACATGACAATGAGTTCACTGTACTAAAATGGCCCCCACAGTCACCAGATCTCAACCCAATAGAGCAGCTTTGGGATGTGGTGGAACGGGAGCTTCGTGCCGTGGATGTGCATCCCTCAAATCTCCATCAACTGCAAGATGCTATCCTATCAACATGGGCCAACACTTTTAAAGAATGCTATCAGCACCTTGTTGAATAAATGCCACATAGAATTAAGGCAGTTCTGAAGGCAAAAGGGGGTCCAACACCGTATTAGTATGGTGTTCCTAATAATTCTTTAGGTGAGTGTATATGCATTTATCAGAACGTCATTCAGAGGAAGATGCTCAAATCGTTGATGTCATTTAGACCCAGCTCTTCTAATGCTTGAGTCTGTAAAATCCACCTAGCTTCTCTCTGCAGAAGGAGGCGGTGTCTATCCCCCTATCGTATCTCCAAACCTGTAAAAGATATACAATCTATATTGCTGCCATGGACATTCCTTATATGGTCAATAAATCTAGGTCACCCCTTACCTTTCCTGACAGAGTTCAGATGCTCTCTTACTCGTTCATAAAGGCATCTGATTGTTTTACCAATGTAAAACCTGCCACAACTGCAAAGCAGTAGATACACCACATATGTGCTCCTACAGTTGATGAAATTCCTAATTCTATACTGTATACCAGCAAACTCAATTATCTTCTTTTGGAAATTATACCTACATAGTGAACAACTGCCACATTTAAAATTACCTTTCGTATACTATTAGTCAGCCAATTATCTCTTTTAACCAGGGTAAACCTACTCCTTACAAGTTTGTATTTAATTGTATGGCTTCTTCTATAAGATATCAGTGGCTTCTGCTCTGTAAGCTCACCTAACATCACGTCCCTCCTTAAAATATCCCAATTCTTGAAGATCGCAGAACGAATCTGGGCTATACTTAAAGGAGAACGCGAATCTGGTAGTGTCCCTTTTGTCCTGCATATATCATATAATGTTAGGTTTAACATATATTAATATATGTTTAAGTATATTGGTGCGAAGGCCCTCATGCATGTACTGAAACAATTATACATGTAAGTGTAATTAGGCTACGTAGATCATCATAGGAATATATTCTGACCTGATTATAGGAGTCCTGTCCGCATCTTTTGCGGCCCCATTGAAGTGAATGGGTCCGCATCCGAGCCACAAAAACGGCGGCTTGGATGCGGACCCAAACAACGGCCGTGTGCATGAGGCCTAACAGAAAGGACTATGCATGGTGCTACAATGCACAGTGATGTACACTGAGATGTAATCTCCCTGCAGGCTGAAATATATATTTGATTTACTGCGCTTCGTGACAAATTAATTCAGAACAAAGCAAATTTCTTGGAGAAATTTGGTGAAACGTCAAATCAAATTTTTGAAAAATCTGCTCATCTCTACTCTGGACTGAAGTCCGTGGCTTGTTACAACATGTTTTACTTCAATTCTTTATTATTGCTTCTCAGGATTGTAATCCACAACACCTACGGCTAGGCTTAACAATAAACCATACAATTTCTGTATGCCTTTAATATTAACACGAACGATCAAGAAGATCAAAACATAATTAGCAATAAAATGACTGAAAAAATACTACAAATGTTTGTAAAGAATCTTGGTAAACACAGAATGTACACAATATATTTTCACTTTTTAGGCTACATGAACACGAACGTTGTTTGTTTTTGTGTCCGTTCAGTTTTTTTTGTGGATAGGATGCGGACCCATTCATTTCAATGGGTCCGCAAAAAATGCGGACAGCACACCGTGTGTTGTCCGCATCAGTCCGTTCCTTAGCCCCGCAAAAAAAACAAAAACATGTCCTATTCTTGTCCGTTTTAGGCAATGGATCTGCAAAAAAAAAAAAATGGATGGCATACGGATGTATGCATGTAGCCTAAACGGTATAGAAAACAGTAGATTTACAGCTCTGGAAACAATTAAGAGACCACTCCATTTTTTTCTCAAATCAGCATCTCAGCAGCAGCTATTTTTAGTGTTTGTTGAATCCTATCACAGGCACACCTCATTATAATTACCAAGGTGCTGATTAGGTGATCACCTAAAGCAAATCTTATTTAACGAGCAATAGAATAAAAATATTCGAAGAAGGACTTATATGCCCCGAAACGTGGTTTTAATATATTTCTATTTGGGTGCCGGATCACTCCACGTTTTTCCTGCAATAGTATGAAAATACTACTGTGGTCATCACTATTCTCTTGTTATAGAACCAATAAATCAGTCATTCCACAAAATATTGATTTCTGTATTCCACCTAAGTTGATAAATTAGTGCTGCATTGTTTCAAAATGAATATGCTTTTAAAGCATTATTTGAGGTCTGATATTACTGTAACTGTTAAGCAGTTTATAGAATAAAACAAAACTGCTTATTTTTGTAAAATACCATAAATTGCAAAACTAGAGTAACTGATCATTTTCCAGAGAGGTATAATAGCACTTGAAAAATAAAAGGTTATAGTATAACCTTAGTGGTAAATATTGCACAATTAATATACTGTAGTATAACAAAAGCTCTTTGGGTTCACACCAGCATTTAATTTTCCTTTGTTCTGCTCCATTATAGGAGCAGAACACCAAAAATAACAAAAATGCTGGATCTGAGCCATCAAATGATGGTAACGAACAGTGCATGATGGACCCCATTGACTATAATAGGATCCATCTGTTTTCCATTAGAAAACACATCATTTTACCGGACAAAAATGTGCAGTATGCTGCTCTATTTCATCCAGTATTTTTTAAGAATCTGCAACAGAGGCCCCTAATAAAGCCTCTGAAATAGATGGCAACATAGCCTTATGTCTATAAATGTAAATTTTTCAAAGCCTCTATTTATGAAGACTAGGGTACTGCTAACTAGTGAAAACTGATCTAGCTTATAGAAAAATGGCTGTTAACTGCATGCCATCAAAATATAAAGAGTATTGTTTATGTTGGAAAACATAACCAACACCATTTTGTCTATGTAATTATGCTAGAATACTTGTGTACTGAAGAACACTACAAGGTGGTGAAAATTTACGTTTCACAATTATAATATAGTCACAGCTAGGAGAAACGTTGTGGGTGAAATAAAACTTCAATATTTTATTAGATATGCATTAAAAATAAGGGAGGAAGTGTAAGTCCCTAATTAACCACATACAAACAAAGATATTCTTGGTCGCTGAACAACCGTAAGATGCAACCAAACCACCACTAAGTATGACATTTCATGTCTGGTGGGGAAACAGTGGCTGTCCTAAATAGTGACCTATAGCATATGCGTTCAAGATGCTGTATAGAAGATGGGTCACTATAGCTGATATATTTCCTGTAGGATGTGCTGTACTGCAGTATGTTGACAGGATAATATCAAGCTATTTAACTTATAGATGTACCATATAAATGTACAGCTAGACTATGCTGAGCTAAGGGGAGGGGACCTAACAGCACTCGCTGGGTAACCTTCACTAACTCTCCCACTGATCCAATGCTAGTCCCTACATCCCCCCTATATTGTAGCCACAAGTAGTCTAGACTGACAAAGAGCGGCTGTCTGCCCTATATGAATAACATGAAGATGCGCTGAGGCTGTACTGTAAACCCTATTCTAGTCTCAACTTTTTCGCCAAAAAAAACTCATCAGGAGCTTGGTCACACCAAGTACAAGACAGACAATACACAAACATGTAATGTCATACACCTCGGTTGGTGAGGTGACGGCATTGGCGCTAGGGTGGCTGTAATACGGCCACAGCTCACTGCAGGTTAAATGGGGGAGAAACCCCTCCCCTTTAGGGCAGATCCAGCGGCAGCCGGTGGATGGAAGGATGGTGGGTGTGTCACAAACACTGTGCGTGCCCACCCTCGCACTCTGCCCCTCTCCATGACGTGAGCAAGCGCTGAGTGTCAACACACTCATGCGTCTAGTGCAGGTTACCATTGGCGATTGTAAGTTTTACGGCAGGGATAAGAACAGAATATAATGAGGAAAATAGCGCTCAATGAAGCTGCAATATAACATCTATGAGATGCCTTATATGTCTAAATCCAGATTGGTATGACCAGACCCATGCCACGCTGAGATACCTTGACGGTGGTGCAAAAGCGCCCCGATGTGTTCCTGACTGGAATACATTGGCTAAAGTCTCAGTTCTTATCATCAGCTTGAGGGATTAGCCAGTGTTGTCAGTTGTATTTCATTGTGGTGCACCTTTTGCAGTGATTTATGTATTTTTATTTTCCATCTTGTGTAGTATGCCAGTGTGGTGCATGTGGTCCACTGCTGACATCCTCCATTGTATGCATTTTTGCTGGGGATTTCCATTAGCAATGGATCACATTGCTCCCCCAGTTATAAACACGCCACAGTGTTTGGGGTTTTTGAGCATTTCCTCCCATGGCCACTTTATTTCAGTTATTTTTCTTGAATTGTTTAGAATGTGCCATTGCGTACTGCTGGTAACATTCTTCTGCACCTGGTAGCCTGTGTCACATGGCCTGTTATAGGTGGGGCTTGCAGCTTTATCATCTCTCACTGTCTGAGGGATCTCATATGGAGGTATGTGGGAGTTTGGCTGTCAGTTGTATCTTAGCACCTCTCAGACCGTGTTCACACTCCGTAGGTAGTTTAGTGGTAGGAACCCGTGCTACGCTGAGATACCTTGACGGTGGTGCAAAAGGGCTCCGATGTGTTCCTGACTGGAATACATTGGCTAAAGTCTCAGTTCTTAACATAAGCTTGAGGGATTAGCCAGTGTTGTCAGTTGCATATCATTGTGGTGGACCTTTCGCAGTGATTTATGTATTTTTATATTTGCATCCACACATTATCCCATCTTGTGTAGGATGCCATTGTGTTGCATGTGGTCCGCTGCCAACATCCTCCATTGTATCCATTTTTGCTGGGGATTGCCGCTAGCAATGGATCACATGCGGAGGAATTGCTCCCCCGGTTATAAACACGCTACAATGTTTGGGGTTTTTGAGCATTTCCTCCCATGGCCACTCTTTTTCAGTTATTTTTCATAAGGCTATTTTCACACTTGCGGCAGAGTGATCCAGCAAACGTATGTCAACTGATGGCATTTGTAAGACTGATCAGGATCCTTATCAGTCTTAAAAATGCCTGATCAGTCAGAAAAATGCATTGAAATGCCGGATCCATCTCTCCGGTGTCATCGGCTTTTTTTCGGTCTGCGCATGGACGGATCCGGCATTCTGGGAAAAAATGCCGGATCTGGCATTCAGGCAAGTCTTCAGCTTTTTTGGCCAAAAATAAAACTATAGAATGCTGCGGTTTTATCTTTTGCCTGATCAGTCAAAAACACTGAACCGAAGACATCCTGATGCATCCTGAACAGATTACTCTCCATTCAGAATGCATGGGGATTAAACTGATCAGTTCTTTTCCGGCATTGAGCCCTTTTGATGGAACTCAGTGCCGGAAAAGAAAATCGCTAGTGTGAAAGTACCCTAAGCGCAGTTGAGGCAGAATGGAATGTCCAGACCCAAATTAATATAATGAACATATCTTATATAAAGCACACATATGAAATGTGTTCATTCAGGCCTTTAGGATGTATGGTATGCAACCTGAATGTCCATTCTGCCTCCTTTTGTAGCAGTTTTTTTATCATGATCACCCCCTCTAGGAGTCCTTTTAATTGCCTCAATGCCTTGGAATTTGATTGCCTACGCATTTCCAGCGTGATTAGTAGACATGTAGCGTGCGATGGGAGTATCCGCACTATTGCGGATATCATTAAGGTGTTCACCTATCCTCAGCCGAAACTCCCGTATTGATTTGCCTACATATTGGAGGCCACAAATACACATAGATGACACCACTCGTTCTGCAGTTGATGAATGATAGAATTGCAAAGCTTTTCTGTGTCACTATACTGGTGAAACTGCTACCCCGTTGAAGCGCTTCGCACGCAACACAACTGCTGCAGCGAAAAGTACCCTTGGGTTGTTGGTCCAACCATGTCATTGGCTGCAGGGTTTGCAAAAAACTGTGAACTAGCCTATCTTTTAGGTTGCGTCCCCGGCGAAACGTGATAGTAGGGGTAGCTCCCACGAGATGTCCCACATCTGGGTCTGATTTAAGGATGCCCCAATACCGGATGAGAACATCTTACCCGTAGATATTGAAGTTTTATTTTACCCACAATGTTTCTCCTAGCTGTGACTATAGAATACTTGTGTAGTTTTAATTACTTCTAGAAATCTTCCCCTTCGAAAGGGACATATTTAACAATTTTCAAAAGAACAAGAGACATATTTTGTACACATATTAAGACATATATAACTAAACCTAGGATCATATAGTGCAGTTTAGTGCACTCATCATTTTTTTGCAGAAATAGGTAGAAAAGGACAAACCAGACCATTAGAATTGTACAGTATGAACAAGGTGTAAAAATAATGTTTTCATGTTGTTTTTTTTACAGTTTGTCTTTAAAAAATAAAAATTTACCTAGCAGATCTGTTGCATGCATTTCTAGGGGAAATGAGAAAATGAGGGAAATATAGAAAATAAAGTTTTTAGATACTATTAGGTGGTTCACAATTGGAAAAACTGTGGATAACTTTCAGTTTAGAGCAATATCTTCAGAAAACAGAGCTTTGTTTAAGACACTTTAGTGTAAGAAAGCAATGTCATTCATTTATAAATATTTGTCAAAGGAATAAAGATTAATGGAGTAACATTAAAAGTACTGTTAGTGGTTAGATTGCTATTGGGGAATGATGATTCATGATGGTTTTTAATTTAGAAAAATAGTAAAATGGCAGCTAGAAAGGATAATGGTGCAATATAATATTCATAACTTGTATTACACATGATTTGTATTACGTAATATGGAGTTTAAGTAGAAATTAAATGGTCACATATGTCATGGCTGAATGTCAATGTTTTCTCATCATTTGGAACTGTTTTAATATTCAGAAATATTAGAATGTGTTTTCTGTAGTAAAACAGGATAAGTATGATTTATCTGCCCAGTTACTCAAGAGTGCACTCTCCTTGGGGAACCATCTCATCTCACCATTAAGGCCTCATGCACACGACCGTGCCAGTTGTTGCGGTCCGCAAATTGCGGATCTGCAAAAGACAGATGGCGCCAATGTGCATTCCACAATTTCCGGAACGGAACAGGAGGCCCTGTCACCGCCAGTTCTCTGAGAAGGTCTGGCAGACGTTCTTCTCTACCTCTTGCATGACGTTCTTTGTTTTGGTTTCACTTTGTCATCTCCTTTCCTTCTCCCAGCTGTCACCTATTTACACTAATTGCCTCTCTTTATATTCCCTCCCATACTGCCTCACTTTGCGGTTTATACTACTTCCTGGATTGTGTTCACTGCTGGAGGCTGCTGCTGATTCCTCAAGATAAGTCTTTTTCCTTTATTTGTGTTTCCTTGCTGGCTTGATTCTAGGTGACCCTGACTCCGTCCGTATTAAGTGCAGGGAGCCGGTGGTCGTGTCCCCTCACTATTATAGGGGTTTCAGGTGTCACACAGTATTAGGTATGTGGGCATGCAATCGTCTACCATAAAGATCTTTGCATGGGCATAGCAGTCAGGGAGAGCTCTAGGAGTTTTATAGGGCTCACCCATATGCTCCTTAGTTTGGGATCAAGCCAGTCGGATGTTTATTTATAAGTTCCAGCTTTCTGCAACACCATCCGTGACAGGCCCATTATAGAAATGCCTATTCTGGGGGGCGGAGCCTGCACCGGAGCTAGATGGCAGCTTGAAGTGCAGCTCTGCTGTGTGAAAAACCCTTGCAGCCTTTATCAATCTGCGATTTGGACCCAAAATGGTCAAGATAGGTGGCCCTAGACCCGGAGACTCACAGGGACATAACAAAGATGCGATTCCAAATGAATCCATGGATAAATTCCTGAAGAAAGCCGCTCAAGTTCATGTGGCTAAGGAATCCAAGATGGCGCCCGGCACGCCGAGAGCGGCAGGGAACAGTGGGAAAGCTGCAGCTGCCTCTGAGAAGGTAAGGGAGATCATCCCTGAGACTGACGTTCCTAAAAGACGCTCTGAATGAAGCACTAGAACCCCTGAGAACCGACCTGACTTCTATTAAAGAAGACATGCGCCACATAGGAAGGAGGGTAGAAGTTTTGGAAGAAACACAATCGGCGATTATATCGCATCAGAATAGTGTTACCTCCACGTTATCCCAGCACCAGAAGCACCTGAATTCCCTGTATACACTCCTGGAGGACCAGGAGAACAGGGGAAGACGCAATAATTTGCGATTTAGGGGTATACCTGAAACAGTGAGCATGGATGGAATACATGAAGCCGTAACAAACATATGCTTGCAGCTGTTAGGCCCAGATTCATCTCATGAAATTATCATAGAAAGGGAACACAGAGCACTTCGCCCTAAACCCCAACCTACAGAACCTCCAAGAGATGTTATTTGCAAGTTTCTGCATTACCCTGCTAAGGACGCTATTATGATTAAAGCAAGAAACGCCCCACAAATATACGTGGATGACTGTCCTATCTCAATATTTCAGGACTTAGCACAAACCACCCTAAAGAAAAGAAGAGCCTTGAAACCACTAACTGAGTGGCTACGTAATAATAAAGTGATGTACAAGTGGCTATTCCCCTTTGGCCTGTCATTTCTCTTCAATGGCCAGAGATTCTCCATCTCATCTTTTCAAGATCTGACCAAAGTATTCGACATCCTGCAAATAGATCACCTACACATTGAAAATTGGGACATTATTCAAGAAAATATTACAGCAACCAACCTCCCTTCAATTGCCCCATGGGAGACTCCTCGTCCAGCTAAGTCCCAAAGAGCAAAAAGAGGCCGTAATCCCTCCACACCAAGACGCCTTCCTCTCGATGAAGATTAAAGGTCCCCTTCTATAATGTATCCTAGACCTCCATCATATAAGTATTAGTGCCCCTGGCACATGTTTTTCACATGTTTCTCTTTTATTAAGTATTTCACCTAGGACATTTTGAATTTGTCTCTGAGAGTTGACTAATAATTGTATCACTATTATTCTCAACACTTGTTCTTGCACCTATCAGGATCCAAAGTTTAGATCCCAACGAGGGTGACACGCTACGTCACAATATGTTGTGTTTTCCCCCCTTACCATTATACCAATTTAGCATTTTAGCTCTATCTTTCAAGGTTAATGATACCATTCATTGTAATGTTTTTCATTTAAGTTGTTTATGTTGTTTATTCTTTGTTTTGACGACAGGCATTTCCCAGTATCTGAGATGCTTTCCATTGGGGGAGGGCATCTTCTCTGGAACCCAGATGCTCCACCAAGGGAGGCTAAGTACCTACAATTTCTTTCCACATAGGTTTTCCCAAAGCATACAGCAGACTGATTTTCCTATGGTAGATGGCTGACCTATGCATAGCTTACTTTAATGTTAGGGGATTTCATGCCCCAGCTAAGCGTAGCCAGATCTTTTCCCATATGAAAAACGAAAAATGCTCAGTCTTAATGCTTCAAGAAACTCATTTTAGGTTTAATAAATACCCTAATCTCTCTCGGTCCCTATTCCCGCAGTGGTATCACTGTGGCTCTGATTCAGCAGCATCTAGAGGTGTGAGTATCGGGTTCCGGAGGGGACTCCCTTTAACTTATGTGTCGCACATCCAAGACGCAGAGGGTAGATACATTTTTCTGAAAGGAACTATTGCTAATCAAATGTACACCTTTGCTAATGTATACGCCCCTAATGTTAATCAAATTTCGTGGCTAGTAGAGATGCTCTCCCTTTTAGAGACATACAAAGAAGGAGTGGTACTACTGGGGGGTGATTTAAACATAACATTAGATCCTACTTTAGATTCAACTTCCAAGAAATCTACACTCACTTTTAGAGCCCTAAAACATCTTAAGAAAAAGTTGCAATATAACGCTTTGATGGACGCTTGGCGTCTTTTCAACCCAACCAGAAAGGACTACACATTCTTCTCTGCACCCCACCAGTCCTACCACAGACTGGATTATATATTTATATCCAAAGAACATCTCGGCCTGTGTACTCAGACCCAAATTGGTAATATGATCCTTTCGGATCATGCACCGATTTTTCTAACCATACTTGCTCCCTCAATGGAACCTAGAGCATTTAGATGGAGATTAAATGAACAACTTATTTCTACAGAGGATAACATAAAAGTCACAAAGTCTTCATTAGAATAATTTTTCACCTTTAATGCCCTCCCTGAAACCTCTCCACATATCTTGTGGGACACCCACAAGGCCTATATGAGGGGCCAATTCATTTGCAGAGGAGCTAAAATTAAAAAAGAGAGAAAAAAACAAATAGAAGACCTTATGTCCAACATCCAACGCCTAGAATCTATACATAAAAAATCCCTTCTGCAGTCACACCTTGATGAACTTTCTGAAGTGAAAGCAAAGTTGAAAAATATCCTTAACACGAACTCGGCAAAGTTTTATTTACATACACAGCACAAATACTACGCACACGGGGATAAAGCATCTAAATTTATGATGCAACGTATAAAACAAAGGAGATCCCACAATTATATTCATAAGATTAAAACCCCAAACAAAAAAGAAGTATTTACTACCCCAGAAATTGCTGAACAGTTCCAAAAATTTTACTACTCCCTATATAACATTAGAGAAACTAAAGACACTACTAATAAATCCCCTCTGCCCTTACCAGAAAAATCTGTTGAGGCTTACCTTACCTCACTATCTTTACCGAAATTATCGGACGATCAATCCCAGACCCTCCAAGCGCCAATTACTCTGGATGAGATCATGACGGCTATCAAACAGCTTCCAAAAGGAAAAAGTCCAGGCCCAGACGGTTACCCAGCCTTATACTACCGAACATTTCGAAGTATACTAGGCCCCTACTTACTACCTGTTTATAATAGCTCCCTGTCTGGTGTCCCCCTCTCTTCGGATATGACCAGGGCAAATATCACGATTATCCCAAAGGAAGGAAAGGATAGTTCTCTCTGTGGTAATTATCGCCCTATATCATTATTAAATTTAGACTTGAAAATACTAGCAAAAATTTTAGCTACACGCCTTTCTGGTTTTCTCCCATCCTTAATCAAGAATGATCAAGTTGGCTTCGTCCGTGGTAGGGAGGGCAGAGATAACACCGCTAAGGTTTTGAATGCAATATATTATGCTAAAAATAGAGGTCGTCCTCTGGTCCTCCTTAGCACGGACGCAGAAAAAGCCTTCGATAGGGTTAGCTGGGACTACATGAAGGAAACCCTTCGAACCTTTAATATTGCTGATCCTTATATTAAAGCTATATTATCTCTATATACCAATGCTTCAGCTTCTATTATCATAAATGATACGTTGTCCCCACCCTTCATAATCCGCAATGGCACCAGACAGGGATGCCCACTCTCACCATTGATCTTTGTGCTGATCATGGAAACATTATTGCAATCATTTAGAAATGAGAAAGAAATAGAGGGCATCAGAATGGACCTACGAGAACATAAAGTGGCCGCGTTCGCGGATGACCTTCTGATACTGAATACCAATCCAACCAAAGCACTCCCTCTAATTTATAATATCCTGGAACAGTTTAGTCTTCATTCTGACTTTAAAATCAATATGAGCAAGTCACATGTTCTGGGTATTAATCTTCCCTCCTCACTTAGGAAAATCTTAAAAGATAGTTCCCCTTTTAATTGGGATACCCCCTATATCACCTACCTGGGAGTTAAGATTGGACCAGACCCTAATACATTATTCCATCTGAACTATTCTCCCCTCATGACATCGATAAGCGATCAGTTGTCGCTATTAAAAAATCCCCCACTATCATGGTTTGGTAGGAAAAATATTGTCACCTCACTAGTATTACCTAGACTGACCTACCTACAACAAGTCTTGCCTATTCCAGTTCCCAAAACATATTATATCAGGCTCAAAAGGGAAATTAGTAAGTTTGTTTGGGATGGAAAGAGAGCTCGACTAGCTTGCTCTGTTCTCTGTAGACCTAAAGATAAAGGAGGGATTGGACTCCCTGACCCCGAGCTTTATGGGAAAGCTGTATCACTCTCAAGAGTAGTAGACTGGATGACAGGCCCTATAGAAAAGCCTTGGGTCTTCATGGAACAGTGTGATTTTGGATCGAGTCTTTCTGGCCTTTTGGTGGGATTGGAAAAATTCCCCACCCATAATAAACCACTTAATCCAATTGTAAGGTCGACATTGTCGACATGGAATTGGCTTCAAAATACACAATACATGATACCCCTCCAGTCACCTCTACTTCAGATAAAAGACATTATAGCTCATGCATCCTCTGACTTAAGAGATTGTCTTCCTATATCAATTAGGAATTCCACTATCAAAGTTATTTCCCTATTTGGGGAAGAGGGCGAAGTATTGAACAACAAAGAGATCTTACACATTTTTCCAGAATGCAAACCCTTCCCACAACTGATATCTTTTCTCCGGTCATTCATTATTAAAAATGTTCCCATGGAGTCCCTCTTACGACCACTAATGTGGTTCGAAAGCTTACTGATTGATCATTCTAGACAAAGTAAACTAATATCCCAATTATATAAAAAACTCAATTCACCCATAAATATGGTTAAACCAGCTTTCATAGGGCAATGGGAAAAGGACTTAGGTGTTAGTTTCTCCCAAACAGAATTCCTTCAATTGTTATTAATACCACACAGGACATCCAGATGTGTCCGTACCCAGGAAAACAGCTATAAAGTCTTGACTCGTTGGTATAAGACTCCAGACATCACGTGTAGATATAGTTTGACTGGGTCGGACACATGTTGGCGTTGTGTAGAACATAGAGGGTCATTCTACCATATTTGGTGGACTTGCCCAACTATACAGAAGTGGTGGACCGAAATATTTAAATTGGCTAATAAAATTTGTAACTTAATGGTTCCATTATCCTCCCAATTGGCACTTCTGGGTTCATGTCCGTCCTCCCAAAAAGGGAAGCCCACTAAACTCTTTTATTGTATGTTAAGTGCAGCACGATTACTTATTCCGAAATTCTGGTTAGCAACTGAGGTTCCCTCCATATCTCAATGGAAAGAGAAAATAGATCAGATATACAGATTTGAGGAGATTTCAGCTTGGGAAGATAGAAGGATCTCTCTCTTTAAATCTAACTGGAGTGCATGGACCAAATACAGGAACTTCAGCTAAAAACTCTATTAGGATAGTCCACTCCCTGACAGACTATACGTATTAAGGTATAGAGTGGCTCTATTTCTTCTTTTGGATATACCATAAAATCCCTGTACAGGGATATACTTATCAGTAAAGAAAGTAATTTAAGTTGGGTTCACTGCCTTTTATTACCATTTACTGCTTACAATATTTTTGTACCAAAGCTGTCATCTTACCTGTCACCAATGTATTTTGTAACTTGTTACTACGATAACATGTACTTCATTTGTATGTTCTATTTTACTTATTTTTTCAATAAAAAAAAAAAAAAAGAAATGCCTATTTTTGTCCGCAAAACTGAGAAAAATAGGACATGACTCATAATTTTTGCAGAGTGCTGTCCGCTTCTTTTGAAGACCCATTGAAATGAATGGCTCGGTATACGGACCGTATACAGAATGCAAAAATGGCCCATATACGGAACGCGAAAAACAATCGTGTGACTACTACTAATATAAGATACTAGCTTCATGTCTGACTTCTAATAGCCAGAGTCAAAAAGTGAGCCCGATTAATAGTCATACTTAATACTTATCTGAAAATTCCCTGCTGTTCAAGTTGTCTCTGACAGACTTTGCTTAAATTGCTGCAGTGAAGACATGCCCATCTACTGCTGCAGCCAATCACTGCCTCAGCAATGTACAGCATAAAAATGCTTAGACCAGTGATTGGCTGCAGTGGTGGCATGAGTAGATGGGCACATAATTGCTGCAGCAATGCGAGCAAAGCCTTCAAATGTCATCATCTTAATTTTGGAACGGTGATGATGGCTGAAAGCTTACTTTTGAGTTTACATTTATATTTCACTTTTAATGGAAAACTGTCAGCTGAAAGGGCCCGATGTCCAATACAATGCTTCAGCCCATTCATTATAGTGATCAAAAGGGTCAAAATTCTCAGAGTCCCTATCTCTTTTATAACTGAAGGTCCATTTTAATAAATGCACGTAACAGATGTTGCACTTGCAAGTTAATGGGGGTATGTCAGCTTGTTTTAATAAATAACTGAATAGACAACAAAAAAATACAGTACATTTGCTTTTTAAATCAGTGTTTTAAAATCAGTGACTACATTTAGCAAAAGAAGAACTTTCTTCAAATATGTAAATGAGATGTTCGGAGCACCGAGGGAGCACAGTAACTCCCTTCTGACCCTGTTCAACAACAAGTGAAAGGTGTCTTTACCCTGCTTTTACCAGGCCCTGCAATCACACGCTTGCTTGATGTCTCAAAAGTTCAACACATACAGTACAGGACTAATCTCCTGGGCACAAACAAGATGCTGAACTTAACATGCAATGAAATTCTGATGCATGGCACAGAAATTAGATTATGGGGTTGGGTGAGAGCAATATAGAGACACCTGGCCGAGTCAATCAACATATGTAAGGAGGGGCTTACTGAGAAGAGGATTGGGACTTAGGTCCTAGCTCCTCGGTACACCAATCTTTAATGCTCTAAACATCTCATTTGCATATTTCAAAAAGGGCTTATTCTACTAAATGCAGTGACATAATTGAAAAAGGAAGATAATTTAATTGTCTCTGCAAGCCCTACATGGTAATCTGCTTTGTGTAATAGACACAAACAAGCTTACAAATGTTCATATCCCTTTTCAGACATCCGCTATAAATGTATGGAGGATGTTGGGTCTTTAAAGGTAGTGCCTGCTCAGGAGGTGATTGAGTACCATAGCTAGCAGACTACACAACAGACACTTAGTGGCAAAGTCCATGATCAGTCACAACTGACCACAACATAGCATCTGAGTAGTCATTTACCAGGAGCAGAGTGCTTCTGGAGATCGAATGACCCCTGCAATGAGATCCTGGGAGCTGTTTAGTTACTATGAAAGACTAGGACCTTCTGAAGGCTAAAAGGTCTGCTCTAGCAAATGTCCTATTAAGCTCTGCCTGTATTCAGGCTTAATATGTGTTTAGCAGTCTACAGAATAAGCGATCTAATGACTAAATGTTGAAAATGAAAAATAATGCCAAAGGAAGTAAATAAAAGGGTGTACATCATATGGAATATTAAATGGTGCCATTAGAAAGTACAACTTATCCTGTAATAAAAGCACTAACAACAAAATAAAAAAAATTCCTCCTAGAATGCAGGTAGTAAAAAAAGATAAAAATTGCTGCATCAGGAAGAAGTTAAAGGAATTTTTAAGAAATCAACAGCAAGCACTGAACAAATCCTAAATTGTATTTTTTGACTGAGCATAGCTGTTTTGACATGCATACCCATATAAACCTATTAGAAGGCAACATGTGTCCTCAGCTGATCCCCTGGTTTGCATTTGCTTCACAATAGTGTTAAAAAAAAAGAAAATATATTTTTTTAAATGTCTGCAAGAAGGGGGCTAAAGTAATTTTTAAGAAATCTAACAGTAAGCACTAAAAAAATCCTAAATGGTAATTTTTGACTGAAAATAGCTGTTTTGACATGCATACTCATGTAAAACTAACACAAGGCAACATGTGTCATCAGTTGGTCCCTTGGCTTGGATTTGCTTCAGCATAGTGTGACTTGGGCTCCTCAGCTGTCTGACTCTTCATGTCACTGTGTGCCCTGGGAAGAACATTGTAGATTGTTCCAAGGGCCACAAGGTAATGCTAGAGGGCCTGGTGACAAATGTAGTCTTAGTCATTTATCTTCATCTTTCTTGTGGAAATATGCATTTATCCATTACCAAGGGAAAGGATTGTCTTTACTGATGAACAAATGCTGTTTTTTTTGCCACATGCATAAATACAAGGAGTATGTGATGTTCTTTGATTAGTCTTTGTATTTTGAATGCCAAGAGTGCTCTTGTTTTGCTCATTTTTCAGGTTTCGCAATCATACCGTGACATCCAGATCATAATGGCTACCAATTACTTGCATTATTCAATGCTCATTGATTATTTAAATGCTATATGGCTTGGAGGTTTCAAAGCATGTTCAATGACATTTTAAAATAAAATGACATTTAAAAGTTGTATATCAAACCCATACAATGTAATAAAGTGGATTTGGAAGGAATAGCGGTTTACTGAGCATGAATATTTTAAACATAGCTGAGAGATGTTTTGTAATGAGCATATGAACTAGTAAAATAGGGGAGACGTCTCACACATTTTCTTCTACAGATGCCAGGATTTGACAGATTGTTTTTATATCATATCCTCCTTTATCTTATTCGTTTTCAAAGGTTTCAGAAGAAAAAAGCCCCAAACATGGTGACAATGTTAAGATAAGTGTCAAGGTTTATTTGATTACTTGATAGAAAATAACACTTTACCATTTACAAGTAGATGAATAACAAAAATGGGACACATGGTAACCATAATCTTTGCTGACAATAAATAGAGGCATACTCATTTCCATCCATAGACTGGAAACTAGTACAGACTTCTAAAACTTCTCACAGCTGGGAGTTTGCTATACTAGATAAATAAAGTACTTCGCATTTTATATGAGCTAAACAATTCAGCAGAATAATACATTATGAACATAGACATACTATAGCTTGAAGGGATTGTCCAGCTTTCAAACACTTTTGGGCAGCCCCTTCCCCACCAGACCCGTGGAGGGAAGCAAACTTACTTGCACCTAACTGCTTGGTTCCGGCTCCTACTATCCACCATGCTTCGGCCCCATTTGTCATGACCCTCAAGCAACATGTGACTCAGTGATGTGTCACTTGGGTTGCACATCATTGCTGTGCCCAATCATTGGTTGCAGTGGCACACGTGGCCCCATCTATTCTGAGAGTTGACAAGTGGGGACCGCAGCACGATGGACTAGGGAAGCAAGTATGGCAACAGGCAAGTTCGCCTACCTTTACAGGACTGGTGAGGGTGGGGGGGTGCCCACAAGTGTCTGAAAACAGGGCAACCCCTTTAATACAACTGTCTCTCACCTATCCATATACATAGATTGCATTTGGATTTCAAGAATTATAATGGTAGATTATTTTCATCTTTGAGTCATCTTTTCCACTTCTTTGAGCAGGGCACAGTAGTTTCAATGGTTTTGTTGTTGCCTTTGGTTCATATACTTGGAAATTTCTACCATTGGGCTAAATATCCATGACCAGGGCTGGGACAAGGCCATTTGGTGCCCAGGGCGAAGATGGCAAACTGCGCCCCCCCCCCCCCCCGTTTTTAAGAAAAAAATTAGTTTGTTATTTGTATTACATTATTTTCTTACTTTTTACAGTCTGTGTGTGAGTAGCAGCTAGTGAAGGCAGGCTCCTCGTGGCTTGTTCTTCACGCGCCGACACAGCTCCCTGTAGGCTGCGCGAGTCCTCCCTCTCTCACCTCACACCTCGCCTCCGGCGTGAGCCGCGTGACGTCACACGGCGCACGCCGGTGGTATCAACCAAATGAATCCTCCATTGGGGCGGGGGGGGGGCGAGGAAACGCAGAGGAGGAAAGGGAGCCCGAGCCAGGAGCGCAGTCGGCACAAAATTCATAGGGGGAGAGAAGGAGCAGCGCTGACATGGCTGGTGTGGACGGTGTAGGCGGGTGCAGGAGCGCACTCAGCACAGCAAGCACAGCAAGTGGCGCTTGGCTAATGTGGTACAGTGAAGCTGTACACTGCTGGCACTTCACCTGCGCCCCCCTCCTGTCCGCAAATGGTAGCGCCCAGGGCACCCGCTCCTTCGGCCCCTGCCTTGTACCGGCCCTGTCCATGACACATTCGATTGTAAGAGAAAGCAGAGAAGTAAGATGCACTAAAGCGTGTGATAATTATCAATATAAAATGCTGCATCTATTATAGAACTACAATTTACTGTGGCATATTTTTCACCTTGAATTTTATGGATAATGTTCTATAAAAAAATACATTATATGCTATTAGATCAGCATCTCATGTTTTACTGCATTTTGTAAACGCTCTGTAGTGTTACCAAGATTTTACTTACCAAATAACATTGAATATGCTGCAGCAGAATTTTGTTTACTTGATATTGGATAGATAGAACCTAAAGTATGGAATAATAGTAATCCCCAGGGGCTTATCCTAAATAAATGGAAGGCTTTTTACCTTTTTTAAAGAAATACGTTAATGCAGCAGACTTCTCTTTTTATAACAGGTCAGTAAACCATCAGTAAAGCAAATATAAGTAATTTTAAAAATTAATTTCAGTATTATAAATTCTGCCAAATAGTAGCAAATGTTACAAATCTGTGCAGAATAATAGTGGCTTTTTTAACTCATGAAACTTAAGATGTTACAAGAAAAGGTCTTCAAGGAGGCATGGCTTAGGTTAAATAAGTCACTATTAAGTAAATTACAATCCACATTGTGAGTGAATGCCTAGTGCAGGGGCTGAGGGGGTAGTGAATGACAGCAGGATTCTTTCTTTAATGTTATTTTGCCAAGGACTACCACCAGGGAAATAGCTAAATAGGGGAAAGAGAGGGCTAGTTCACACCCTATCCTTAATGCCCAAAGATCCCTTTGCCACGTCAGATGATTCCAGTGAATTGGTCTACTAGAATTTTTAGGAAAGTTTTCTAGGAAGAGATGTTATTTTTCTATGCTCTTGAATGAAATTACAACAATAGCAAATAATGTCAGAGTGACACTGACATACATAGCTATGGGTACACAAGTTTGATGGTGTTAACAAGCAGCTTTCTTTAACCACCTCATACTCGCCCATAGGATATTAATGTCCTATGAGTGGAAGTTCTGGAACGTCCATTCAGAGATGGCAGCTGCACGCTAATTGTGCAGCTGCCGAGCGGGGTGCCCGCTGTCAGTGACAGCAGGCCACCCCATAGCAGTTACCAGGTGTCTCTGCCTTGTAAATAGCTGCATACACAGCGCTCAGCTATGCGCTTCCTGTGGTCATGTGACCGACGGGGCCTGGAGAGTGCAGGAGCAGTTGGGTCTTCTACAGACCTCGATCATCCCTGAACTGAGGGTGTACAGCGTTGCATAGTGCTTTACAGCCTCTCTAGGGAATGTATTTCACCTGCAACTGGGGCTACTATGTCAGCCCCAGTTACAGGAGAAATCAATGGTGAAAAAAAAAAAAAAGTGAAGGTAAATGCCCCCTAGAGGTCTTGTATGACCTTATGGGGGACGCAAAGTTTAAAATAAAAATACAAAAAATAAAACAATAAAGTGTTTAAAAAAAAAAAAAAAAAGGTTTCACATGTAAAAAAAAAACTGTTTCCCCAATTAAGTAATAAAAAATAAAATTAAAAATAGAAAAAAAAATAGACCTATTTGGTTATGCCGCGTCTGTAACGACCGGCTCTATAAATATATCACATGATCAGCCCAGTCCGGAAAAAAAAAAATGTGTCAGAAAAAGCCATTTTAGTCACCTTACACCACAAAAAGTGCAACTCCAAGTGATCAAAAAGGCATATGTCCCTCAAAATGGTACCAATAAAACCATCATCTCATCCCCAAAAAAATGAGCCCCTACATAAGAAAATTGCTAAAAAAACTATTGCTCTCAAAGGAAAAGGGGGAAATATATATTGATACAAAAGAGATAACGTGGTGTCCCAATATAAATATATATATCACACACTGCAAAGAAAGGACCCTTAAAACACAATACTTTTTTCTATTAAGATAAAAAAGTATCCCAAACCTAATATGTAGGCTAACTCTAATAAACACAAGATAGAGATACACAAAGACAAAATATCAAACACAAACAAATTCACTACCACAGGGTAGGAAGGGGAATGTGGACAGTACAGGTGAAACTCGAAAAATTAGAATATCGTGCAAAGTTCATTTATTTCAGTAATGCAAATTAAAAGGTGAAACTGATATATGAGATAGACTCATTACATGCAAAGTGAGATATTTCAAGCCTTTATTTGTTATAATTTGGATGATTATGGCTTACAGCTTATGAAACCCCAAAGTCTTAATTTTGAGGTCCCCTTTGCTTAGGGGGTATGGGTTAATTAGCTGACTAGAGTGTGACACTTTGAGCCTAGAATATTAAACCTATTCACAAAATTCAAATTTTAAGCTGCATTTATGCAATTCATTTTAATTTGCATTACTGAAATAAATGGACTTTTGCAAGATATTCTAATTATTCGAGTTTCACCTGTAGGTGTTGGGGGAGTCACCAGTAAACCGAAGAAAGGGAGACTGTCCCTAACAAAAACCCTCGTCTACCCTCAGCCCGGGGAAAACTCCTAATAGTGAGGTTTCCCCGTCCCCGTACCTGTCCTAATATACCCTAAAAAAAAACTACGTGATGGGACCTATTACCGGTTAATCCCAACGCGTTTCCCCCAAGATGGGTTCATCAGGGGGTATGTAAGGGTAAAAAAGATAACAAAAGATATACACAAATACCAAAAAATTCCCACTAGGCATATTAAAACAAGGGAAAAAGATACGTCTTATCATATGTAGTTCACCATAGGCAATTGGCAGAAGATACTACCTAAAAAGAAAACACATAAAACCTTTATTCCCAAATCACAAATAGGGAGGAAAAGAGGGTACATGATAGCCATGAACACTTACATGGAGGGTTCTCTTGTTGATCCTGATGCCCAGGGAGTGCAGATGATGCAGCAACATGTGACAAAAGGCAGGGAACCTGTCACCTCTACTATGCTACCCTCACTGAGCGTTTCTAAATGTTCATTGTGTTACCCTAAACATATAAATAACACTTTAAATTTCATTTGCAGACGAATTCAATAAGGATTACGCATTTTTGTACTTCTCGCCTTTTATGCAAATTAACATAAAAGAGTCATATCTTACTTGTGTGACCAGAGAAGAGTCACATTTTCAAGCTCTGACTCATCTCAGGTTAATTTGCATATGTATCAAATCTTTTTTTTACACAATAAAAGCACACAGAGCTATGGGGACTGGGTATTGCGGATGTGCTAGCGTCCATCTAGCAACCCATGTCCTCAGCTCTATACCCAAAATACAGGTGACAGGTTCCCTTTAAATAGTGTGCCAAATCGCATTCCCCTGAAGCCGGAGCGACAACTTCCGGTTGGTGAAACGCATACTTCCGGCCGATGGAACGCACGCGACTACTGGTCACATGACATATCTGGCATGCGAACCGGAAGTTAAGCTGCTTGCGATCCTAACGACCAAATAAACAGCGCCTGACGTTAGAAAGGCGTCAGATGCCAACCCTCAGAACGAGAGCTGCCCAAGAGGTAATAGGAAATGCCTAGAAATTAAGCGCTAATACAACAGAGGTGTGGCTATGAATATACTAAGCCATATAAGATGAAACTAATAGAAAAATATGATTGATATCAAACAGTGCAGGATGTGCTGATAACAAAAAAACACCAACTTATAGTAGTATAGGGGGCACGCTTAGATACCTATGTACAGTCGTGGCCAAAAGTTTTGAGAATTAGATAAATATTGGAAATTGGAAAAGTTGCTGCTTAAGTTTTTATAATAGCAATTTGCATATACTCCAGAATGTTCTGAAGAGTGATCAGATGAATTGCAAAGTCCTTCTTTGCCATGAAAATTAACTTAATCCCCAAAAAAACGTTCCACTGCATTTCATTGCTGTTATTAAAGGACCTGCTGAGATCATTTCAGTAATCGTATTGTTAACTCAGGTGAGAATGTTGACGAGCACAAGGCTGGAGATCATTATGTCAGGCTGATTGGGTTAAAATGTCAGACTTGACATGTTAAAAGGAGGGTGATTCTTGAAATCATTGTTCTTCCATTGTTAACCATGGTGACCTGCAAAGAAACGCGTGCAGCCATCATTGCATTGCATAAAAATGGCTTGACAGGCAAGGATATTGTGGCTACTAAGATTGCACCTCAATCAACAATTTATAGGATCATCAAGAACTTCAAGGAAAGAGGTTCAATTCTTGTTAAGAAGGCTTCAGGGCGTCCAAGAAAGTCCAGCAAGCACCAGGATTGTCTCCTAAAGAGGATTTAGGTGCGGGATCGGAGTGCCACCAGTGCAGAGCTTGCTCAGGAATGGCAGCAGGCAGGTGTGAGCACATCTGCACGCACAGTGAGGCGAAGACTTTTGGAAGATGGCCTGGTGTCAAGAAGGCCAGCAAAGAAGCCACTTCTCTCCAAAAAAAACATCAGGGACAGATTGATCTTCTGCAGAAAATATGGTGAATGGACTGCTGAGGACTGGGGCAAAGTCATATTCTCCGATGAAGCCTCTTTCCGATTGTTTGGGGCATCTGGAAAAAGGCTTGTCCGGAGAAGAAAAGGTGAGCTCTACCATCAGTCCTGTGTCATGCCAACAGTAAAGCATCCTGAGACCATTCATGTGTGGGGTTGCTTCTCATCCAAGGGAGTGGGCTCACTCACAATTTTGCCCAAAAACACAGCCATGAATAAAGAATGGTACCAAAACACCCTCCAACAGCAACTTCTTCCAACAATCCAACAACAGTTTGGTGAAGAACAATGCATTTTCCAGCACGATGGAAAGGCAAAAGTGATAACTAAGTGGCTCGGGGACCAAAACGTTGACATTTTGGGTCCATGGCCTGGAAACTCCCCAGATCTTAATCCCATTGAGAACTTGTGGTCAATCCTCAAGAGGCGGGTGGACAAACAAAAACCCACTAATTCTGACAAACTCCAAGAAGTGATTATGAAAGAATGGGTTGCTATCAGTCAGGAATTGGCCCAGAAGTTGATTGAGAGCATGCCCAGTCGAATTGCAGAGGTCATGAAAAAGAAGGGCCAACACTGCAAATACTGACTCTTTGCATAAATGTCATGTAATTGTCAATAAAAGCCTTTGAAACGTATGAAGTGCGTGTAATTATATTTCACTACATCACAGAAACAACTGAAACAAAGATCTAAAAGCAGTTTAGCAGCAAACTTTGTGAAAACTAATATTTGTGTCATTCTCCAAACTTTTGACGACGACTGTACAAATGTCACATATTGAAAGGCAAAAAAGGAAGATAAACTTTGCTATACAAAAGTAAAAGAAAATGCTTCAACCAATGATAATGATGAACACAATACAGGGATATGAGTGGCAATGGAATATAAGCCACAATAATAAAATTAGGATGCTTCCCACATCCATGACAAGAATAGTACTACTAATTAATTGAGGGGGAGACGTAGTAATGAAAAAGAAAAATCCTAAATGAAACAGTTAAAGGTCACTCTTTCATTTAAACCAAAGGGTGATTGTGATCTACACCTAAAGATCCATTCAGTTTTCTGTCCCAGTCACCCCCTCTAAGTGAACAAGGAATCAACTCAAGTACCGAAAAATTAAGAACCCGAGGATCCCCAGCATGCTTCTCAATGACATGACTAGCAACTGGAGTGATGATTTTTTACCCATATCATTCACATGCTCACAGATTCCTCTTCTAAGTTCCCTATATGTCTTACCGATATAATCCATGGGGCATGGGCACTGGCAAATATATACCAGCCCTTTGCTTCTACAGTTGATAAAGTCATGAATTGGGAAGGTCTCTTGTCACAGAGCATGTGATAGTGTTGGCCACATGAATAAACTCACAAGCCTTGCTCGTGCCACAACAAAACATCCCCATGTAATGGCTGTGTACCAGCTGATCTCTTAGGCTCCTTCCCCTCCAGTAGGTGACACTCGGATAGGGAGAAATAGTGTTAGTAAGGTCTGGGTCCAACAACAAGATAGGCCAATATTTCCTGACGATTGTTTTTACCTCAACATTAGCCGTGTCAAAAGTGGAGATCAGGCGAATTGTTGTCTTGCCCACCTAGGGCAGTTGTTTAGGCACCAGAAGATCTGTTCTCTCTTTAGTCTGTGCATTATAAGACTTGCCTTAGAGTACCCCCTCTCCCTGAGTCTGACATATCATTTTCCAGTAAAATTCTTCCCTACTGGTACAATTTCTGCGAACTCTGAGGTATTGGCCTCTTGGAATACCCCTCTTAAGAGGAGGGGGATGGTGACTATTCCAATTAAGAATGGAATTCGTGGCCGTAGGTTTTCAAATTTGGGGAGTTTATTCTGTCCCCCACCATAGAGACCTTCACATCCAGAAAGGTAATGTTCTCTGTTTGTGTATCATAAGTAAACCTATGCCAATTCTATTGACATTAAGGGTATCTACAAAAGTAGCAAATTCCTCTTTGGTGCCATTCCAGAGAATAAAGACATCATCAATATAACGCTTCCAGAGGCCTACTTTCTCGCTCCACCGTGTGTCACAGTCTGGGAGCACAATGTTATCCTCCCACCAGCCCAGGAAGAGATTGGCATAGGTAGGCGCACATGGGATACCCATTGCCGTCCCCCTGAGCTGGTGGTAGAACCGCATATTAAAATTAAAAAAAGGATGTATTCAAGAAGTATGGTGGTGAACTCATTATGTGCTTTACAGTGGATACCCCTAGTGCCCAAATATTGTGCAACCACCTTTAGTCCTTTATCATGAGGGTTACTATTATAAAGGGACTCGACGTCTATGCTAGCCAAAAGGTAAGAAGGCTTAATCACCAGGGACTCGATCTTGTTCAAAAAATCCATTGTGTCCCTAGTGTACGATGGGAGTGACAAGACAAACGATCTAAGGACTTGATCCAGATATAACCCGCAATTTTGGGTGATGGAATTCATCCCTGATACTATAGGTCGACCTTTAATATGTTATTCCCTTTATGGACCTTGGGAAGACCATAAAAAGTGGCGATCTGTGGAGTCTCTGGTAACATGAAATTAAAATCTGCCTCACTGATTACTCTTTAGATTTAAGTTTGGCGAAGAAAACAGTTGAGGGGTCACTATATAAATCCCGATATCCCTCATGGTCTTTCAATAAATCCATACACATCTTACAGTATTTATCGTGGTCCATAACGACTAAATATCTCTTTTGTATCAATATATATTTCCCCCTCTTCTTTTGTTATTACTTTTGATTATGGTAAGTTTCTTAGTAGTACTGTTTTTACAGAGACTTTGATCAAGGAGGCACAGGATATTTTTTCTGAAAAAGAAATCCCTGGACTTACGTCATCTGTTACTTGTAAATTGGCATTCAAAGAGTTGTACATAGGGTTTAAAGAAAATATCAAGTTGTGGTGGGAGATTAAATCTCTGGAGAGATACTCGGAGCAAAAAAATTGTTTCTAAGCGCCTCCGGATCCCCATCACCCCCCCATCACCCCAGCTCTACGGATCACCTCTTCCTCCCTGACCAAACGCTGGGAGGACGAGCTGACCTGTAGCTCTCTGAACCTTATGGGTATATTACTGGAGGAGGAAAGGAACCTGTTCGAGAGAACCTCTGAGAAATTGGCACATTGAAAGAATCAGTGTTGAAGTTCAACACCGTCCCAGATTATAAGAAAAGAGAGTCCTCCCTACAAACATCTGTGGAAAGGTTCCAAAATCTGATTAAAGAAAGAAAGCATAGACAATTTATCAGAGACCTTAACGATTTCAGGGAAAATAAGGCATATCATTTTGAAAAGAAGGGGATAGTACTGTCCACTTCAGAGGTCTCTTCGTCAGATCTCGATCTATCTGACATAGAGACCCCTCGGAATTGTGAATGGGGTGGTCTCAATAAGAGGGGTTCTGCATCCAGGAAACAGGAAAGAAAATGGCGAAGATGGGGAGGAGAAACAGGCAACCCACAGGTGAATGTTCATCGGGGGGCCTCTCCCTCCTCTTCATCTTCTTCTGCATTATCCTCGGCCAATGTAAGTGTTCCTTTTTTAGCGCAGGGACAAACCTCATATCAATTGAGTGACAGGAACAAAGTGAACGAACAACGAACATAAATGACAATTCTCAGGTGACCTCTCCTCACAGGACCTTAGCGAGATAAAGCTGGAGGTTCTTAGGAGGGGCTTATCATTTGTTCCCACCACAGTCCTTTACATGGGTGAAGGATCTTCACCTATTTTGCAGAAAGCTAAAGTGGAGGAAGTTCATTAATAGTAACAACAAACAAACATATGAAAAACTAGGTATCAAAGAAAGTGACTTACCTGATTTGGCCCTAATTATGGAACTGTATAAAGAGGGATCACGTAGCCCTGGTGAGGGCCCTTTCACTAAGCTCTGCCCTAAGAGCATTAAGACAACCCCCCGTTTAACTATGAGCATATTGATATTTTTTTGCAACTGGTAACTGCGGAATTAGAACAACTAGAGATCAGCCAATTACGTCATATGAATATGTCTGGGGAGGAATTAAGAGCTCTGAGAACACTAAAGAAGGACAAAACCATCATTGTGAAACCTTCTGACAAGGGAGGGAATTTGGTCGTTATGGACCATGATAAATACTGTAAGATGTGTATGGACTTATTGAAAGACCATGAGGGATATCGGGTTTTATCTAGTGACCCCTGGACTGTTTTCCTCGCCAAACTTAAATCCATCCTTGATTTTGGCCTGAGAAATAGAGTGATCAGTGAGGCAGAATGAAATTTCATGTTACCAGAGACTCCACAGATCACCACGTTTTATGGTCTTCCCAAGGTCCATAAAGGGATTAACATATTGAAGGGTGGACCTATAGTATCAGGGGTGAATTCCATCACCCAAAATTGCGGGTTATATCTTGATCAAGTCCTTGGATCATTTGTCTTGTCACTCCCATCGTACACTAGGGACACAATGGATTTTTTTTAACACGATCGAGTCCCTGGTGATCGAGCCCTCTTACCTTTTGGCTAGCATAGACGTTGAGTCCCTTTATAATAGTATCCCTCATGATAATGGACTAAAGGCGGTTTCACAATTTTTGGGCAGACTGTGACACAAGGTGGAGCGAGAAAGTAGGCTTCTGGACGCGTTATATTGATGATGTGTTTATTCTCTGGAATGGCACCAAAGAGGAATTTTCTACTTTTGTAGATACCCTTAATGTCAATAACATTGGCCTTAGTTTACTTATGATACACAAACAGAGAACATTAACTTTCTGGATGTGAAGGTCTCTAAGGTGGGGGACAGACTAACCTCCACGATATTTAGAAAACCTACGGCCACAAAATCCATTCTTCATTGGAATAGTCACCATCCCCCTCCTCTTAAGAGTGCACCAGTAGGGAAGAATTTTACTGGAAAATGATATGTCAGACTCAGGGAGAGGGGGTACCCTCGGGGCACTCTAAGGCAAGCCTTTCAATATTCACAGAATAAAGAGAGAACAGATTTTCTGGTGTCCAAACAACTGCCTCAGGTGGGCGAGACAACAATTCGCCTGATCTCCACTTTTGACACGGCTAGTGATGATATAAAAACCATCCTCAGGAAATATTGGCCTATCTTGTTGTTGGACCCAGACCTTACTAACACTATTTCTCTCTATCCGAGTGTCACCTCCTGGAGGGGAAGGAGCCTAAGAGATCGGCTGGTACACAGCCATTACATGGACCAGGTACATGGTTAGAGCGTTGTCTTCTGGGGATGTTTTGTTGTGGCAAGGCGTGTGAATTTATTCATGTGGCCAAGACTATCACGTGCTCTGTGACAAAAGAGACCTTCCCAATCTGTGACTTTATCAACTGTAGAAGCAAAGGGCTGGTATATATTTGCCAGTGCCCAAGCCCCAAGAATTATGTCGGTAAGACATATAGGGAACTTAGAAGAAGAATCTGTGAGCATGTGAGTGATATATGAAAAAAAGAATATCACTCCAGTTGGTAGTCATGTCATTGAGAAGCATACTGGGAATCCTCGGGCTCTTAATTTTTTGGTATTTGAGTTTATTCCCCCTTGACTGGGACAGAAAAATTCTACAGAAAGAGACTGAATGGATCTTTAGGTGTAGATCACAATCACCCTTTGGTTTAAATCAGGGTGGATTTGATTTAAATCACGATTGAAATCACTAGTCAGTAAGGCTTGATTTAAATCATAGTTTTCTACATAAAGACTAATTCTTGCTGGTATAATTTATAATATAAGTAGATGAAGATTTAAACAACTTTTCATATTAGTTTGATTAGGTTGATTCTGCATTCATAGGTTTGTAGAAGTTAGGATTAAGGTATTTTTCTCAACTCTGTTCATGTTATAAAATTTTTGCTGTGAAGAAGAGGCATTCGACCTCTGCTGAGTCAAATTCAGTTTTGAGAACTGCAAAAGTAAACCAAGCATCTGTGATAATATCTTGTAAGCAGAGAGACTGCCCAATAATCTTACAAAAACCTCTGGAAGAGCATGACATTGTGAATGGATTATTGGAATTTATTTACCAAAAAAATTACACATATAGAAACATAGAAACATAGAATGTGTCGGCAGATAAGAACCATTTGGCCCATCTAGTCTGCCCAATATACTAAATACTATGATTAGCCCCTGGCCCTATCTTATATGAAGGATGGCCTTATGCCTACCCCATGCATGCTTAAACTCCTTCACTGTATTTGCAGCTACCACTTCTGCAGGAAGGCTATTCCATGCATCCACTACTCTCTCAGTAAAGTAATACTTCCTGATATTACTTTTAAACCTTTGCCCCTCTAATTTAAAACTATGTCCTCTTGTAGCAGTTTTTCTTCTTTTAAATATTCTCTCCTCTTTTACCTTGTTGATTCCCTTTATGTATTTAAAAGTTTCTATCATATCCCCTCTGTCTCGTCTTTCTTCCAAGCTATACATGTTAAGGTCCTTTAATCTTTCCTGGTAAGTTTTATCCTGCAATCCATGTACTAGTTTAGTAGTTCTTCTCTGAACTCTCTCCAAAGTATCAGTATCCTTCTGGAGATATGGTCTCCAGTGCTGCGCACAATACTCCAAATGAGGTCTCACTAGAGCTCTGTAGAGTGGCATGAGCACCTCCCTCTGTCTACTGGTAATGCCTCTCCCTATACACCCAAGCAATCTGCTTGCATTTCCTGCTGCTCTATGACATTGTCTGCCTACCTTTAAGTCTTCTGAAATAATGACCCCTAAATCCCTTTCCTCAGATGCTGAGGTTAGGACTGTATCACTGATTTTATATTCTGCTCTTAGGTTTTTACGCCCCAGGTGCATTATCTTGCACTTATCAACATTAAATTTTAGTTGCCAGATTTTTGACCATTCCTCTAGTTTTCCTAAATCCTTTTCCATTTTGTGTATCTCCTCCAGGAACATCAACCCTGTTACAAATCTTTGTGTCATCAGAAAAAAGACACACCTTACCATCGAGTCCTTCTGCAATATATATTAAACAATATGGGTCCCAGAACAGATCCCTGAGTTACCCCACTGGTAACAAGACCTTGGTCTGAATATACTCTATTGACTACAACCCTCTGTTGTCTGTCCCTCAGCCACTGCCTAATCCATTCAACAATATGGGAGTCTACGTACAGCCTTATTCTACATAATTAAAAAACGAATCTTTATTTCATGATGGAATAACCTTTGGATGGTAATATATTTTGCTCAAAAAGCATTGTATATTAAAAAAAATCCGATTTAAATCAAAAAAATCTGATGCAGTAAGTATCCTAATTTTATTATTGTGGCTCATATTCCATCGCCACTCATATCCCTGTATTGTGTTCATCATTATCGTTGGTTGAACCATTTTCTTTTACTCTGGTATGGCAAGGTTTATCTTACTTTTTTGCCTTTCAATATGTGACATTTGTACATAGGTATCTAAGTGTGCCCCCTATACTACTATAAGTTGGTGTTTTTTTGTAATCAGCGCCTCCTGCGCGGTTTGATATCAATCATATTTTTATGTTAGTTTCATTTTATATGGCTTAGTATATTCATAGCCACACCTCTGTTGTATTAGCGCTTCATATTTAGGCATTTCCTATTACCTCTTGGGCAGCCCTCGTTCTTGGGGTTGGCATCTGACGCCTTTCTGACATCAGGCGCCGTTCATTACGTCAGATATGTCATGTGACCGGAAGTTGCGTGCTTTCTACTGACCGGAAGTTGTCGCTCCGGCGTCAGGGGGACACCAAATAGATTTGGCATACTATTAGAGTTGAGCGAACACCTGGATGTTCGGGTTCGACGAGTTTGGCCGAACTTGAAAAAAAAGTTCGGGTTCGGGACCCGAACTTGACCCCGAACCCGAACCCCATTGAAGTCAAAGGGGACCCGAACTTTTGGGCACTAAAATGGTTCTAAAATAGTCCTGGAAAGGGCTAGAGGGCTGCAAAAGGCATCAAAATGGGCTTTAGAGCATGGCAACTGTTCTGCAAACAAATGTGGATATGGAAATGACTTAAAATAACAAAATACAGAAAAATTAAAAATAACAATCTGGATCTAGGAGTAGGAGGTTGAGGAGGCGGGGGATGGGTGGATGTGGCGGTGTAGGTTGACGTGGCAGTGTAGGTGGAAGCGGCGGTGAAGGAGGAATAAGTAGCCAATAGAGTTGAGCGAACACCTGGATGTTCGGGTTCGAGAAGTTCGGCCGAACTTCCCGGAAATGTTCGGGTTCGGGATCCGAACCCGAACCGAACTTCGTCCCGAACCCCATTGAAGTCAATGGGGACCCGAACTTTTGGGCACTAAAAAGGCTGTAAAACAGCCCAGGAAAGAGCTAGAGGGCTGCAAAAGGCAGCAACATGTAGGTAAATCCCCTGCAAACAAATGTGGATAGGGAAATGAATTAAAATTAAAATTAAAAAAATAAAAATGAACCAATATCAATTGGACAGAGGTCCCATAGCAGAGAATCTGGCTTCACGTCAGCAGAGAATCAGTCTCTTTATGCCATAGCAAAGAATCTGGCTTCATGTCAGCAGAGAATCAGTCTCTTCATGCCATAGCAGAGAATCTGGCTTCATGTCAGCGCAGAATCAGTCTTTATGTCATAGCAGAGAATCAGGCTTCACGTCACCCACCACTGGAACAGGCCACTGTCACACATTTAGGCCCAGGCACCCAGGCAGAGGAGAGGTCCCGTAACAGAGAATCTGGCCTTATGTCAGCGCAGAATCTGTCTTCATGTCATAGCAGAGAATCAGGCTTCACGTCAGCCACCACTGGAACAGGCCACTGTCACACATTTAGGCCCAGGCACCCAGGCAGAGGAGAGAGGTCCCGTAACAGAGAATCTGGCCTTATGTCAGCGCAGAATCTGTCTTCATGTCATAGCAGAGAATCAGGCTTCACGTCACCCACCACTGGAACAGGCCACTGTCACACATTTAGGCCCAGGCACCCAGGCAGAGGAGAGAGGTCCCGTAACAGAGAATCTGGCCTTATGTCAGCGCAGAATCTGTCTTCATGTCATAGCAGAGAATCAGGCTTCACGTCACCCACCACTGGAACAGGCCACTGTCACACATTTAGGCCCAGGCACCCAGGCAGAGGAGAGAGGTCCCGTAACAGAGAATCTGGCCTTATGTCAGCGCAGAATCTGTCTTCATGTCATAGCAGAGAATCAGGCTTCACGTCAGCCACCACTGGAACAGGCCACTGTCACACATTTAGGCCCAGGCACCCAAGCAGAGGAGAGCGGTCCCGTAACAGAGAATCTGGCCTTATGTCAGCGCAGAATCTGTATTCATGTCATAGCAGAGAATCAGGCTTCACGTCACCCACCACTGGAACAGGCCACTGTTACACATTTAGGCCCCGGCACCCAGACAGAGGAGAGGTTCATTCAACTTTGGGTTGCCCCGCAATATAATGGTAAAATGAAATTAAAAATAGTATTGAATGAGGAAGTGCCCTGGAGTAGAATAATATATTGTTAAGGGGAGGTAGTTAATATCTAATCTGCACAAGGGATGGACAGGTCCTGTGGGATCCATGCCTGGTTCATTTTTATGAACGTCAGCTTGTCCACATTGGCTGTAGACAGGCGGCTGCGTTTGTCTGTAATGACGCCCCCTGCCATGCTGAATACACGTTCAGACAAAACGCTGGCCGCCGGGCAGGCCAGCACCTCCAAGGCATAAAAGGCTAGCTCTGGACACGTGGACAATTTGGAGACCCAGAAGTTGAATGGGGCCGAACCATCAGTCAGTACGTGGAGGGGTGTGCACAGGTACTGTTCCACCATGTTAGTGAAATGTTGCCTCCTGCTAACACGTTCCGTATCAGGTGGTGGTGCACTTAGCTGTGGCGTGTTGACAAAACTTTTCCACATCTCTGCCATGCTAACCCTGCCCTCAGAGGAGCTGGGCGTGACACAGCTGCGTTGGCGACCTCTTGCTCCTCCTCTGCCTTCGCCTTGGGCTTCCACTGGTTCCCCTGTGACATTTGGGAATGCTCTCAGTAGCGCGTCTACCAACGTGCGCTTGTACTCGCGCATCTTCCTATCACGCTCCAGTTTAGGAAGTAAGGTGGGCACATTGTCTTTGTACCGGGGATCCAGCAGGATGGCAACCCAGTAGTCCGCACACGTTAAAATGTGGGCAACTCTGCTGTCGTTGCGCAGGCACTGCAGCATGTAGTCGCTCATGTGTGCCAGGCTGCCCAGAGGTAAGGACAAGCTGTCCTCTGTGGGAGGCGTATCGTCATCGTCCTGTGTTTCCCCCAGCCACGCACCAGTGATGGGCCCGAGCTGCTTTGGGTGCCACCCCGCTGTGAACATGCTTCATCCTCATCCTCCTCCACCTCCTCCTCATCCTCGTCCTCCAGTAGTGGGCCCTGTCTGGCCACATTTGTACCTGGCCTCTGGTGTTGCAAAAAACCTCCCTCTGAGTCACTTCGAAGAGACTGGCCTGAAAGTGCTAAAAATGATCCCTCTTCCTCCTCTTCCTCCTGGGCCACCTCCTCTTCCATCATCGCCCTAAGTGTTTTCTCAAGGAGACATAGAAGTGGTATTGTAACGCTGATAACGGCGTCATCGCCACTGGCCATGTTGGTGGAGTACTCGAAACAGCGCAACAGGGCACACAGGTCTCGCATGGAGGCCCAGTTATTGGTGGTGAAGTGGGTCTGATCCGCAGTGCGACTGACCCGTGCGTGCTGCAGCTGAAACTCCACTATGGCCTGCTGCTGCTCGCACAGTCTGTCCAGCATATGCAAGGTGGAGTTCCACCTGGTGGGCACGTCGCATATGAGGCGGTGAGCGGGAAGGCCGAAGTTACGCTGTAGTGCAGACAGGCGAGCAGCGGCAGGGTGTGAACGCCGGAAGCGCGAACAGACGGCCCGCACTTTATGCAGCAGCTCTGACATGTCGGGGTAGTTGCGAATGAACTTCTGCACCACCAAATTCAGCACATGCGCCAGGCAAGGGATGTGCGTCAAACCGGCTAGTCCCAGAGCTGCAACGAGATTTCGCCCATTATCGCACACCACAAGGCCGGGCTTGAGGCTCACCGGCAGCAACCACTCGTCGGTCTGTTGTTCTATACCCCGCCACAACTCCTGTGCGGTGTGGGGCCTGTCCCCCAAACATATGAGTTTCAGAATGGCCTGCTGACGTTTACCCCGTGCTGTGCTGAAGTTGGTGGTGAAGGTGTGTGGCTGACTGGATGAGCAGGTGGAAGAAGAGGAGGAAGAAGCTGAGTAGGAGGAGGAGGAGACAGGAGGCAAAGAATGTTGCCCTGCGATCCTTGGCGGCGGAAGGACGTGCGCCAAATAGCTCTCCGCCTGGGGCCCAGCCGCCACTACATTTACCCAGTGTGCAGTTAGGGAGATATAGCGTCCCTGGCCGTGCTTACTGGTCCACGTATCTGTGGTTAGGTGGACCTTGCCACAGATGGCGTTGCGCAGTGCACACTTGATTTTATCGGACACTTGTTTGTGCAGGGAAGGCACGGCTCTCTTGGAGAAGTAGTGGCGGCTGGGAACAACATACTATGGGACAGCAAGTGACATGAGCTGTTTGAAGCTGTGTGTGTCCACCAGCCTAAATGACAGCATTTCATAGGCCAGTAGTTTAGAAATGCTGGCATTCAGGGCCAGGGATCGAGGGTGGCTAGGTGAGAATTTACGCTTTCTCTCAAATGTTTGTGAGATGGAGAGCTGAACGCTGCCGTGTGACATGGTTGAGATGCTTGGTGACGCAGGTGGTGGTGTTGGTGGTACATCCCATGTTTGCTGGGCGGCAGGTGCCAACGTTCCTCCAGAGGCGGAGGAAGAGGCCGAGGCGGCGGCAGCAGCAGCAGAAGAGGCCGAGGCGGCAGCAGCAGAAGAGGTAGCAGGGGGAGCCTGAGTGACTTCCTTGTTTTTAAGGTGTTTACTCCACTGCAGTTCATGCTTTGCATGCAGGTGCCTGGTCATGCAGGTTGTGCTAAGGTTCAGAACGTTAATGCCTCGCTTCAGGCTCTGATGGCACAGCGTGCAAACCACTCGGGTCTTGTCGTCAGCACATTGTTTGAAGAAGTGCCATGCCAGGGAACTCCTTGAAGCTGCCTTTGGGGTGCTCGGTCCCAGATGGCGGCGGTCAGTAGCAGGCGGAGTCTCTTGGCGGCGGGTGTTCTGATTTTGCCCACTGCTCCCTCTTTTGCTACGCTGTTGGCTCGGTCTCACCACTGCCTCTTCCTCCGAACTGTGAAAGTCAGTGGCACGACCTTCATTCCATGTGGGGTCTAGGACCTCATCGTCCCCTGCATCGTCTTCCACCCAGTCTTGATCCCTGACCTCCTGTTCAGTCTGCACACTGCAGAAAGACGCAGCAGTTGGCACCTGTGTTTCGTCATCATCAGAGACGTGCTGAGGTGGTATTCCCATGTCCTCATCATCAGGAAAAATAAGTGGTTGTGCGTTAGTGCATTCTATCTCTTCCACCCCTGGGGAAGGGCTAGGTGGATGCCCTTAGGAAACACTGGCAGAAGAGTCTTCAAACAGCATAAGAGACTGCTGCATAACTTGAGGCTCAGACAGTTTCCCTGATATGCATGGGTGTGATGTGACAGACCGATGGGCTTGGTTTTCATGCGCCATCTGTGCGCTTTCTGAGGAAGACTGGGTGGGAGATAATGTGAACGTGCTGGATCCACTGTCGGCCACCCAATTGACTAATGCCTGTACCTGCTCAGGCCTTACCATCCTTAGAACGGCATTGGGCCCCACCAAATATCGCTGTAAATTCTGCTGGCTACTGGGACCTGAGGTAGTTTGTTCACTAGGACGTGTGGCTGTGGCAGAACGGCCACGTCCTCTCCCAGCACCAGAGGGTCCACTAACACCACCACGACCATGTCCACGTCCGCGTCCCTTATTAGATGTTTTCCTCATTGTTCCCGTTCACCACAATTTTGAGAATGGCAAATTTGGGAATGCTTTTTCAACCCAGAACAAAAAGTCTGCTTTTACGGTCACTACAAATAACTTGACCAGCTAAAACTGTGCAGATTTGGTTGAATAGAGATGTGAGACCTGTTTTTTTTTTTTGCGCTTTGTGACAGTTATAGGTTTAATCACAGAATGACACTTCTATCAGCACGCTAGCGTGTGTCTTAGGTTTTTCTGAATGACACTATCAATACCTTCAATGTAAGATTTTCTTTTTGGGATAGATTTCAAGTAGGCCTCAAATACCACAAACTAGTTATTTTCAGAATGGCAAATTTGGGAATGCTTTTTCAACTCAGAACAAAAAGTCTGCTTTTACGGTCACTACAAATAACTTGACCAGCTAAAACTGTGCAGATTTGGTTGAATAGAGATGTGAGACCTGTTTTTTTTTGCGCTGTGTGACAGATATAGGTTTAATCACAGAATGACACTTCTATCAGCACGCTAGCGTGTGTCTTAGGTTTTTCTGAATGACACTATCAATACCTTCAATGTAAGATTTTCTTTTTGGGATAGATTTCAAGTAGGCCTCAAATACCACAAACTAGTTATTTTCAGAATGGCAAATTTGGGAATGCTTTTTCAACCCAGAACAAAAAGTCTGCTTTTACGGTCACTACAAATAACTTGACCAGCTAAAACTGTGCAGATTTGGTTGAATAGAGATGTGAGACCTGTTTTTTTTTGCGCTGTGTGACAGTTTTAGGTTTAATCACAGAATGACACTTCTATCAGCACGCTAGCGTGTGTCTTAGGTTTTTCTGAATGACACTATCAATACCTTCAATGTAAGATTTTCTTTTTGGGATAGATTTCAAGTAGGCCTCAAATACCACAAACTAGTTATTTTCAGAATGGCAAATTTGGGAATGCTTTTTCAACCCAGAACAAAAAGTCTGCTTTTACGGTCACTACAAATAACTTGACCAGCTAAAACTGTGCAGATTTGGTTGAATAGAAATGTCAGGTCTATTTTTTAGGCGCTGGGTGACAGGCTCAACTTGCCCCTGATGTAATATATGGCCAAAAAATAACCACACTGTTGATGGTTAAATGCACTTGGGTGACACAGGCTCAGCCTGCACCAGATGTAGTATATGGCCAAAAAATAATCAGACTGTTGATGGTTAAATGCACTTGGGTGACACAGGCTCAGCCTGCACCAGATGTAGTATATGGCCAAAAAATAATCAGACTGTTGATGGTTAAATGCACTTGGGTGACACAGGCTCAGCCTGCAGCTGATGTAGGATATAGCACAAAATAACCAGACTATCGATGGTTAAATACACTTGGGTGACACAGGCTCAGCCTGCAGCTGATGTAGTATATGGCCAAAAAATAATCAGACTGTTGATGGTTAAATGCACTTGGGTGACACAGGCTCAGCCTGCAGCTGATGTAGTATATGGCCAAAAAATAACCAGACTGTTGATGGTTAAATGCACTTCGGTGACACAGGCTCAGCCTGCAGCTGATGTAGGATATAGCACAAAATAACCACACTATCGATGGTTAAATACACTTGGTGATAGCTCGTGCTGGCGCACCACAAGTCACAAAATGGCCGCCGATCACCCCAGAAAAAAAGTGATCTAAAAACGCTCTGGGCAGCCTCAAAAAAGTGAGCAAGTCAATAATAGCACTTCAATGATCCACAGCTGCAGATCGATCACAGAATGAAGTCTTTTGGAGGAGTTAATCTGCCTAATCTCGCCCTAACGTCGCAGCTGCAACGTCTCCCTATACTGATCATAGCAGAGTGACGTGCGGCGCTACGTGACTCCAGCTCAAATAGAGGCTGGGTCACATGGTGCACTGGCCAATCACAGCCATGCCAATAGTAGGCATGGCTGTGATGGCCTCTTGGGCCAAGTAGTATGACGCTTGTTGATTGGCTGCTTTGCAGCCTTTCAAAAAGCGCCAAGAAAGCGCCGAACACCGAATCCGGACTTTTACGAAAATGTTCGGGTTCGGGTCCGTGTCACGGACACCACAAAATTCGGTACGAACCCGAACTATACAGTTCGGGTTCGCTCATCCCTAGTAGCCAACACTGATTTGTGTTATTTTTTATTTTAAAATTGGGGTATCCCCCAAAATATTGGGACATATAACAAAATAAAGCAAATAATAAGTGCACTTGAGTACAAGCATGGATGACTGAGGCTGGTATAAATGTCTATTCTGCACAAGGTACGGACAAGTCCTGTGGGATCCCTGCCTGGTTCATTTTAATAAACTTAAGCTTGTCCACATTGGCTGTGGCCTGTGATAATGCTCTCTGCCGTGCTAAACACACGTTCACACTATTCACCAGCTGCAGGGCAGGTCATCACCTTTAAGGCTGACAACGTTTTTCCACATTTGGGCCATGCTAACCCTGCCTTCTCAGGTGCTAACGGTGCCCCAGCTGCGTTGGCAACCTCTTCCTCCTCCTCTGCCTTCGCCTTGTGCTTCCACTGTGCCCCTGCTGTCAGGTGGGAATGCAATCAGCAGCGTGCGCTTCTAGTCGCCCATCTTCCGATCAGTAGCAGATGTTTTCACTAAATTTAGTTCCCTGTCAGCAATGCAGAGGAGGGGTTCATTCACGGCAAAAGGGGGTTCATGTCACCCAGCAATACAACAGAGGATTTTGAGAGATTTAGGCCCCTGTCACCCAGGAAAAGCGGGGGTTCATTCACGGCAAAAGGGGGTTCATGTCACCCAGCAATAGAACAGAGGATTTTAAGAGATTTAGGCCCATGTCACCCAGGCACAGCAGGGGTTCAATCACGGCAAAAGGGGGTTCATGTCACCCAGCAATAGAACAGAGTATTTTGAGAGATTTAGGCACATGTCACCTAGGCACAGCAGGGGTTCATTCACGGCAAAAGGTGGTTCATTTCACCCAGCAATAGAACAGAGGATTTTGAGAGATTTAGGCCCCTGTCACTCAGGCACAGCAGGGGTTCATTCACGGCAAAAGGGGGTTCATGTCACCCAGCAATAGAACAGACGATTTTGAGAGATTTAGGCCCCTGTCACCCAGGCAAAGCAGGGGTTCATTCACGGCAAAAGAGGGTTCATGTCACCCAGCAATAGAACAGAGGATTTTGAGAGATTTAGGCCTCTGTCACCCAGGCACAGCAGGGGTTTGTATACGCCAAAAATGGTAAAATGTCACCCGACGATTGAAAATAAGATTTTTTTTTTCAAATTAGGGCACTAAAATTGGCACTTTTTTGCATTAAAATAACTCTAAAATAGTCCTTGAAAACGCTAGAGGGATGTAAAAGGCAGTAAAATGTGCTTAAGAGCATGGCAACTGCTCTGCAAACAAATGTGCATAGGGAAATAACTTAAAATGAAATAAAATAACTAAAAATGACAAATGATTAACCTGCAACTCAGAGAAGGAGGTGGATATGGAGTCGGAGGTTGAGGAGGCGGTGAATTTATTTTTTATTGGGGTAGGTAGCCCCCAAAATATTGGGACAAATAAAAAATAATAAAACAAAGAATCATTGCACTTGACTTGAGTACAAGAATGTATGTTTAAAGGTGGTATAAATGTCTATTCTGCACAAGGTACAGACAAGTCTTGTGGGATCCAAGCCTGGTTCATTATAATGAACGTGAGCTTGTCCACGTTGGCTGTGGACAGGCGGCTGCGTCTGTCTGTAATGACGCCTCCTGCCGTGCTAAATACACGTTCAGAGAGTACACTGGCTGCAGGGCAGGCCAGCACCTCCAAGGCATAAAGGGCAAGCTCTGGCCATGTGGACAATTTGGAGACCCAGAAGTTGAATGGGGCAGAACCATCAGTCAGTACGTGTAGGCGTGTGCACAGGTACTGTTCCACCATGTTGTTCAAATGCTGCCTCCTGCTAACACGCTCCATATCAGCAGTTGGGGCCGGTTGTTGCGGTGAGGTAACAAAGCTTTTCCACATGTCGGCCATGCTAACCCTGCCTTCTGAGGTGCTGGTGCTGACACAGCTGCGTTGGCGACCTCTTCCTCCTCCCCTGCCTTCGCCTGGTACTTCCACTTGTCCCCCGGCGTCAGTCGGAAATGCTCTCAGGAGCGCGTCTACCAGCGTGCGCCTGTAGTCGCGCATCTTACGATCATGTTCCAGTGAGGGAATTAAGGACTGCACATTGTCTTTGTAACGGGGATCCAGCAGGGTGGCCACCCAGTAGTCAGCACACGTTAAAATGTGGGCAACTCTGCAGTCGTTGCGCAGGCACTGCAGCATGTAGTCGCTCATGTGTGCCAGGCTGCCCAGAGGTAAGGACAAGCTGTCTTCTGTGGGAGGCGTATCGTCTGTGTCCTCCGTATCGCCCCAGCCACGCACCAGTGATGGGCCCGAGCTGCGTTGGATGCCACCCCGCTGTGAACATGCTGCATCCCCATCCTCATCCTCCTCCTCCAGTAGTGGGCCCTGGCTGGCCAAATTTGTACCTGGCCTCTGCTGTTGCAAAAATCCTCTTTCTGAGCCACTTCTAAAAGACTGGCCTGAAAGTGTTAGAGATGACCCCTCTTCCTCCTCCTCGTCCTGGGCCACATCCTCTTCCAATATTGCCCTAAGTGTTTTCTCAAGGAGACATAGAAGTGGTATTGTAACGCTGATAACGGCATCATCGCAACTGGCCATGTTGGTGGAGTACTCGAAACAGCGCAACAGGGCACACAGGTCTCGCATGGATGCCCAGTCATTGGTGGTGAAGTGGTGCTGTTCCGCAGTGCGATTCACCCATGCGTGCTGCAGCTGAAACTCCACTATGGCCTGCTGCTGCTCACACAGTCTCTCCAGCATGTGCAAGGTGGAGTTCCACCTGGTGGGCACGTCGCATATGAGGCGGTGAGCGGGAAGGCCGAAGTTACGCTGTAGAGCAGACAGCCGAGCGGCAGCAGGATGAGAACGCCGGAAGCGCGCACAGACAGCCCGCACTTTACGCAGCAGCTCTGACATGTCGGGGTAGTTGTGAATGAATTTCTGCACCACCAAATTCAGCACATGCGACAGGAAAGGGATGTGCGTCAAACTGGCTAGTCTCAGAGCTGCAACGAGATTTCGCCCATTATCGCACACCACCACGCCGGGCTTGAGGCTCACTGGCAGCAACCACTCGTCGATCTGTTGTTCTATACCCCGCCACAACTCCTGCGCGGTGTGGGGCCTGTCCCCCAAACACATCAGTTTCAGAACGGCCTGCTGACGTTTACCCCTGGCTGTGCTAAAGTTGGTGGTGAAGGTCTGTCGCTGACCGGATGAGGAGGTGGTAGAAGAGGAGGAGGAAGCCGAGTAGGAAGAGGAGGCAACAGGAGGCAAAGAATGATGCCCTGCGATCCTTGGCGGCGGAAGGACGTGCGCCAAACAGCTCTCCGTCTGGGGCCCAGCCGCCACTACATTTACAGTTAGGGAGATATAGCGTCCCTGGCCGTGCTTACTGGTCCGCGTATCTGGACCTTGCCACAGATGGCGTTGCACAGTGCACACTTGATTTTATCCGATACTTGGTTGTGCAGGGAGGGCACGGCTCTCCTGGAGAAGTAGTGGTGGCTGGGAATGACGTACTGTGGGACAGCAAGCGACATGAGCTGTTTGAAGCTGTCCGTCTCCACCAGCCTGAATGACAGCATTTCAAAGGCCAGTAGTTTAGAAATGCTGCCATTCAGGGCCAGGGATCGAGGGTGGCTAGGTGGAAATTTACGCTTTCTCTCAAAGGTTTGTGAGAAGGAAAGTTGAACGCTTCCGTGTGACATGGTGGAGATGTTTGGTGACGGAGGTGGTATTGTTGGTGGCACATCCTCTGTTTGCTGGGCGGCAGGTGCCAACGTTCCTCCAGAGGCGGAGGAATAGGCCGAGGCAGCAGCAGAAGAGGGAGCAGGAGGGGCCTGAGCCCTTTCTTGGTTTTGAAGGTGCTTACTCCACTGCAGCCCGTGTCTCGCATGTAGATGCCTGGTCATGCAGGTTGTGCTAAGGTTCAGAACGTTAATGCCTCGTTTCAGGCTCTGATGGCACAGCGTGCAAACCACTCGGGTCTTGTCGTCAGCACATTGTGTGAAGAAGTGCCATGCCAGGGAACTCCTTAAAGCTGCCTTTGGTGTGCTCGATCCCTGGTGACGGTGGCCAGTAGCAGGCAAACTGTTTTGGCGACGGCTGCTCTGCTTTTGCACCCTGCTCCCGCTTTTGCTACGCTGTTGGCTCGGTCTCACCACTGCCTCTTCCTCCGGACTCTGAAAGTCTGTGGCACGATCTTCATTCCATATGTGGTCTAGGACCTCATCGTCCCCTGCATCGTCTTCCACCCAGTCTTCCTCCCTGACCTCCTTTTCGGTCTGCACACTGCAGAAAGACGCAGCAGTTGGCACCTGTGTTTCGTCATCAGAGACGTGCTGAGGTGGTATTTCCATGTCCTCATCAGGAAACATAAGTGGTTGTGCGTCAGTGCATTCTATGTCTTCTAGCCCTGGGGAAGGGCTAGGTGGATGCCCTTGGGAAACCCTGCCAGCAGAGTCTTAAAACAGCATAAGAGACTGCTGCGTCACTTAAGGCTCAGACAGGTTCCCCGATACGCACGGGGGTTATGTGAGAGACTGATGAGCATGGGTTTCAGGTGCCACCTGTGCACTTTCTGCAGAAGACTGGGTGGGAGATAATGTGAACGTGCTGGATCCACTGTCGGCCACCCAATTGACTAGCGCCTCTACTTGCTCAGGCCTTACCATCCTTAGAACGGCATTAGGCCCGACCAAATATCGCTGTAGATTCTGGCGGCTACTGGGACCTGAGGTAGTAGGTTCAGTAGGACATGTAGCTGTGGCAGAACGGCCACGTCCTCTCCCTGCACCAGATTCTCCACCGCAATAACCGCAGTAACCTAATGGCCGTATTTGTGGCCTAAATGTGACTGTAATCAATGTACGTTTAATCAAAGATGACCAGTATATCAATAAACGTATTTTTTTTACCACAGTAACCTAATGGCCGTATTTGTGGACTAAATGTGACTGTCACCTATGCACGTGTAATCAAAGATGACCAGTATATGAACAAAAAGTTTTTTTAAGCACAGTCAGCAAAAAAGCTGTATTTCTGGACTAGCAGAAATGCAGATAGATAGTGCTGGTGCACTATCGTTGCATAAAATGGCTGCCGATTAGGTATTGATAGTGACAAACTGAAGTAAAAAAAAAAGTTAGTTTTCAGCAGAAGTTGGCTCATTGCAGGCTTAAATAAATTGTGCACTGCACCCACAAAACACATTGGATTTAGATCACTGAGTGAAAAAGGCAGTTCTTCTTAATATTTCTCCCTGATCTCTCCCTGATAGCAGCTGCAGCCTCTCCCTACACTAATCAGAGCAGAGTGACGGGCGGCGCTACGTGACTCCAGCTTAAATAGAGGCTGGGTCACATGCTGCAGTTGGCCAATCACAGCCATGCCAATAGTAGGCATGGCTGTGATGGCCTTCTAAGGCAAGTAGTATGACGCTTGTTGATTGGCTGCTGTGCAGCCATTGAAAAAGCGCCAAGAAAGCGCCGAACACCGAACCCGAACTTTTACGTAAATGTTCGGGTTCGGGTCTGGGTCCCGATAAAGCTAAAGTTCGGTACGAACCCGAACTTTACAGTTCGGGTTCGTTCAACTCTATTCTTCACCTCACTGAGCAGTCTGCACTGTGCTCTTGCAGTCATCTTTATAGGACGGCCACTCCTAGGGAGAGTAGCAGCAGTGCTGAACTTTCTCTCTTTATAGACAATTTGTCCTACCGTGGACTGATGAACAGCAAGGCTTTTGGAGATACTTTTATAACACTTTCCAGCTTTATGCAAGTGAACAATTCTTAATCGTAGGTCTTATGAGAGCTCTTTTGTGCAAGGCATCATTCACATCAGGCAGTGCTTCTTGTGAAAAGCAAACCCAGAATTGGTGTGTGTTTTTTTATAGGGCAGGGCAGCTGTAACCAACACCTCCAATCTCATCTCAATGATTGGACTCCAGTTGGCTGACACCTCACTCCAAATAGCTCTTGGAGATGTCATTCGTCTAGGGATTCACATACTTTTTCCGCCTGCACTGTAAATGTTTACATGGTGTGTTCAATAAAAACATGGTATTTAATTCTTTGTGTGTTATTAGTTTAAGCAGACTGTGATTGTCTATTGTTGCGACTTAGATGAAGATCACATCACATTTTATGACCAATTTGTGCAAAAATCCATATCATTCCAAAGGGTTCACATACTTTTTCTTGCAACTGTATGTAAAACCCGGTTTACCATACAGCTTAAGTGCGGCCACTGAGGAAGAAGACAGCAGAGGCTCCAAAACGCGTCTGGCGTGGATGACACACTTGATTCTGTGTTACAACAACTGACAATATGATAGCAAATACCAATTTACATGATATCAAGTGAAGCGCTTCACTGAAAGGTCACTAGCAAGAGTCATATCTTGCAGTCTCCTCGCTACAGGAAGTAGCATTGAGCCAGTCTACTCCCACTACTTGTGTTTGCGCTACCCGAGACACGTGGGACGCCCAAGACGCAGAGATTACAGCTGAGAGAGCGTGAACGCTACAGTGAATACAGCGAGACGCAGCACTATATCGATCTAAAGACACAGCCAATTGCACCTTCTTTTCAACTCAAGCAAGTCACCATCAAATACAGCGCTCCTGTTATCACACAGAATACAGATAGAGGTAAGCTCCCTGTCCAGTTACCCCACGTGGGACGCCACGAACGAACACTGAACCTACAAACGTGAGTACCAACAGACCTCATTATACATAGCCTGCAAAAGTATTCTGAATATGTATCTTCATCAATGAATTCCCACCGGAGCAAGATATAAATTCCTCTGTGTAATGTGTGGCAATTACAAACACTGCATCAAAGGCACACTTACCAGGGAGACCTTCTAATAGAAGAAACAGATGAAGTTAAACCATAATATCCGATAAGTTCCTATTGAGTGGCAGATATTTACACAGAACTACTAACACCTTTGGATTACTATCACTTTTTTCAACTCGAACTTGGGATACACAGTCATATCCCCTTTTTTTCCTTATTTTTATATTTTCTTTTTGAACTTTTTGGAATATACCAATTCCACTCATCACTCCTTAAAGAGACACACCTGCTTCGTTTATTATTGGGTGCACACATGAATGCCACCACAGAAGCCGGCAATATCACCACTTCTATCTGCTGTGCATATTTTCCAGCGCACCACTCTAGGCGCTATACTATTCGGACCAACCTCATCCTAAATATATGCTATATTTCTGAACAGTTCACCAACTGACCTAATATTTTATACTGTTATTGATTTACTATATTTTATTCTTTTATTCTCATTTATTATTGTATTTTTGTGGATATTAATTGTATTGATTTTATTGGAGAATATTAAATGATATATTTTATGTGAACACTTTGATTCTGTGCGACTCCATCTATTAGAGTGCCCATTCACTTTTCTTTATCTACTTTTACTTGGTGAATAGGGTGCAACACTGGTTTGGAGCACCTACATCAGACAAAAGGAGAGCCGCCATTTACAATTTTTGCCTTATCCAAAAAATAAAAAAGCTATGGCTCTCAGACTATGGAGACACTAAAACATATTTTTTTTTTGTTTCAAAAATGCTATTATTGTGTAAAACTTAAATAAATAAGAAAAAGTATACATATTAGGTATTGCCACATCCGTAATGTGAACTATCCCCTCAGAGGAACGATGTAAAAATAAATAAATAAAAACTGTGCCAAAACAACCCATTTTTTTGGTCACCTTGCTTTATAAAGTGTAATAATTAGAGTTGAGCGGACACCTGAATGTTCGGGTTCGATGGGTTCTGCCGAACTTCACAAAAAAGTTGTGTTCGGGTCCTGAACTTGACCCCCAACCCGAACCCTATTGAAGTCAATGGGGACCCGAACTTTTGAGCACTAAAATGGCTGTAAAAATGTCATGGAATGGGCTAGAGGGCTGCAAATGGCATCAAAATGTGGTTAAGAGCATGGCAAGTGCTCTGCAAACAAATGTGGATAGGGAAATGACTTTAAATAACATAAAATACGCAAAAAAAAAAAAAAAATCTTGATCTAGGAGGACGAGGTCCAACTGGAGTAGGAGGTTGAGGAGGCGGTGGATGTGGCGGTGTAGGTGAAAGCGGCGGTGGAGAAGGAGGAGGTAGCCTACACTGCTTTTTGGTTAAAATTTTTATTTTTATTTTTTATTAGGGTACACCCCAAAACATTGGGACATATAACCTGTGATAACCCCCTCCAGTCATGCTAAACACACATTCAGACAATACACTGGCTGCAGGGCAGGCCAGCACCTCCAAGGGGTTAAGGGCAAGCTCAGGCCATGTGCCCAATATGGAGACCCAGAAGTTGCAGGGGCTGGCCCCTGTCAGTCAGTTCGTGTAGGCGTGTGCATACTTACTGCCCCACCATGTCGCACAACCCCGTGATGTTCACGATCCAATTTGATATCTGCTCTATCAACTTTCGATGTTCTTTTCTGCGCCTACCATGGTGATCATGGGTGGCGGGGAATCAGGGTTCCAGGCCGGAGAGGGAGCGTGAGAAAGAGAGGCCACATCCAAGGGAGGATTCATTTTTTCTAATTTAAAATTATAGAGCGGAAATATGGGACAAAGTATTAAAGCATAAAAGTGGGACAACTTTTTAAAGTTTAAGCATTGAATGAAAGGATGTGTCGTGCATCAATTAATGAATCTTAAATTTTATTCCCTGTCAACTATGCAGAGCAGGGGTTTCTATCCGGCAAAATTTGAAAAACGTCACCTGACAATGTAATTGACAATTTTTTAAAATTTATGTTCCTGTCACCTATATAGAGGTGTCCCAGTGACATCCACCATCCATTTGGATATCTTCTCTATTAACTTTCGATGTTCTTTTCTGAGCCCACCAGGTTAATCACAGTTATCGGTGATTCAGGGTTCCACGCCGGAGAGGGAGCATGAGAAAAAGAGACCGAATTTGAGGGAGATAAATTTATAATTTTTTTTGGGGATCGAGCGGAAATATGGGAAAAGTTATTGAGGCGCAAATGTGGCCCAAATTACAGAAGCCCAAATGTGGGCCAAAAGAGAAAAGTGGAAATGTGGGACAAAGTATTGAAGCACAAATGTTGGCCAAAAGAGTAAAGCGGAAATGTGGGACAAAGTATTGAAGCGCAAATGTTGGCCAAATGAGTAAAGCGGAAATGTGGGACAAATTATTGAAGCGCAAATGTGGTACAACTTGTTAAAGTTTAAGCATTGAATCAAAGGAGGTGGCGCGCATCAATTAAAGGAGAATTTCAGAAATTTTATTCCCTGTCACCTATGCAGAGCAGGGGTTTATTCACGTTTAAAATCGTATAATGTCAACCCAAGAATGTAACAGAAAAATAACAGACATTTATTAACCTGTCTACTTGGTAAAGCAGGGGTCTCCGACAGAAAAAAATTGTTGTTTATTGTCCCCCGAAAATGTAAAAGAAAAATTGAAATTTATTAAGCTGTCAACTAGGTAGAGGAGGGGTATATTACACCCAAAAATTTGTGAATTTCACCCGAAAAAATTTAACTGACAAAGTAGTGAAATGTCATTAAATAAAATACATACAAATAAAAAAATAAAAATTTGATTTATGAGGTGGAGTTCCATATAAAATAGGAGTTTGATGAGGCGGTGGACGTAGCAGTGTAGGTGGAAGCGGCGGTGGAGGAGGACGAGGTAGCCAACACTGGTTTTTGGATATATTTATTATTTTTTTTAAATTAAGGTACACTCCAAGAGAGTGTGAAATATCCAAAATACAAGAATGAGCAATTGCACTGCAGTATAACAATGGCTGCTTAGTGCCGGTATACATGTCTATTCTGCACAAGGTACGGACAAGTCCTGTGGGATCCATGCCTGGTTCATTTTAATGAACGTGAGCTTGTCCACATTGGCTGTGGACAGGCGGCTGCGCTGGACTGTGATGACGCCCCCTGCCGTGCTAAACACAAGTTCAGATAATACACTGGCTGCAGGGCAGGCCAGCACCTCCAAGGCATAAAGGACAAGCTCAGGCCATTTGTCCAATTTGGAGACTCAGAAGTTGAAGGGGGCAGACCCTTCATTCAGTACGTGTAGGAGTGTGCACACATACTGCTCCACCATGTTGGTGAAATGCTGCCTCCTGATAAGACGTTCCATATCAGCTGGTGGTGCTGGTTGTTGTGGCGTGCTGACAAAGCTTTTACACATTTCAGCCATGCTAACCCTGCCTTCTGAGGTGCTGGCAGTGCCCCAGCTGCGTTGGCGACCTCTTCCTCATCCACTGCCTTCGCCTTGTGCTTCCACTGTTAGGTGGGAATGCCACCAGCAGCGCGTCAACCAGCGTGCACTTGTACTCGCGCATCTTACGATCACGCTCCAGTGAGCGAATTAAGTATGGTACGTTGACCTTGTAACGGGGATCCAGCAGCGTGGCCACCCAGTAATCAGCACAAGTTAGAATGTGGGCAACTCAACTGTTGTTGCGGAGACACTGCAGCATGTAATCGTTCATGTGTGCCAGGCTGCCCAGAGGAAACGAAAAGAGCTGTCCTCTGTGGGAGATGTATCGTCTGTGTCCTCTGTATCCCCCCAGCCACGCAGCAGGAATGGCCATGAGCTGGTCTGGGTGCCACCCTGCTGTGAACATGGTTCCTCCTCCTCCATCTCCTCCTCCTCATCCTGCACCTAGTCATCCTCCAGAACTGTGCCCTGGCTGTACAATTGTGTACCTGGCGTTTGTGGGTGCAGGAACCCACCCTCGGAGCCACTTGGGAATGACTGGCCGGAAACCCTACGAAATGATCCCTCTTCCTTCTCCTCCTGTGTCACATCCTCTTCCATCATCGCCAGCAGCGTTTTTCAAGGAGGCATAGAAATGGTATAGTTACGCTGAGAACGGCGTTATCGGCACTGGCCATGTTGATGGAGTACTTGAAACAGCACAACAAGGAACACAGGTCTCGCATGGAGGCCCAGTCATTGCTGGTGAAGTGGTGCTGTTCTGCCAAGCGACTCACCCGTGCGTGCTGCAGCTGAAACTCCACTATCGCCTGCTGCTGCTCGCACAGTCTGGCCAGCATGTGCAAGGTAGAGTTCCACCTTGTGGGCACGTCGCATATGAGGTGGTGAGCGGGAAGGCCGAAGTTACGCTGCAGCGCTGACAGGCGAGCAGCAGCAGGGTGAGAATGCCGAAAGCGCGCACAGACTGCCCTCACTTTATGCAGCAGCTCTGACATATCGGTGTAATTTTTAAGGAATCTCTGCACCACCAAATTCAGCACATGCGCCAGGCAAGGGATGTGCGTCAAACCGGCTAGTCCCAGAGCTGCTACGAGATTTCGCCCGTTATCGCACACCACCAGGCTGGGCTTGAGGATGACTGGCACAAACCACTCATCGGTCTGTTGTTCTATACCCCGTCCACAGCTCCTGCGTGGTGTGGGGTTTGATCCCCCAAACAGATAAGTTTTAAAACTCCCTGCTGTCGTTTACCCCTGGCTGTGCTGAAGTTGGTGGTGAAGGTGTTACGCTGACCGGATGAGGAGCTGGTAGAGGATGAGGAAGCAAAGTAAAAGGAGGAAGCAACAGGAGGCAAACTGAAGCACCCTGCAATCCTCGGTGGTGGAAGGACATGCGCCAAACTGCTATCCGCCTCAGGCCCAGCCACCACTGCATTTACCCAGTGTGCTGTATGGAGATATAACGTCCCTGACCGTGCTTACTAGTCCACGTATCCATAGTGAGGTGCATATTGCCACAGATGGCGTTGTGCAGTGCACACCTGATTTTGTCCCCTACTTGGTTGTGCAGGGAAGGGATGGTTCGCCTGGAAAAGTAGTGGCGTCCGGGCACGACGTACTGTAGGACAGCCACCGCCATAAGGCCTTTAAAACTATCCGTCTCCACCAGACGGAATGACAGCATTTCAAAGGCCAGTAATTTAGAAATGCTGGCATTCAGAGCTAGGGGTCGCGGGTTGGTAGGGGGGTACTTCCTCTTCCTCTCCAGTGTTTGGGAGATGGAGAGCTGAACGCTTCCGTGGGACATTGTGGAGAAGCTTGGTGACCCAGGTGTTGGTGTTGCTGGAAGATCCTCTGTTTGCGAGGTGGCAGGTGGCACTGGCACTCCAGAGGTGGATGAAGAGGCCGAGACGGCAGCACAAGAGGAAGCAGGAGGAGCCAGAGACCTTTCTTGGTTTTTGAGTTGTCTACTCCACTGCAGCTCATGCTTTGCACTTAAATGCCTGGTCATGCAGGTTGTGCTCAGGTTGAGAACGTTTATGCCTCGCTTCAGGCTCTGATTGCACAGCGTACAAACCACTCGTGTCTTGTCGTCATCACATTGTTATGACTAAGGGTCTAGTACCCGAAACGCGTCAACGCTTTGATTCTGTGTACCAAGTGGCTGTGTCTGCGGTTTATGTAATGCACCAATAAAGAAAAAGTTTTTAAAGAGGATCTCCATTTGTATCAGAGACCATTCCTTTTCAAGTTACTTGCAGCCTGCAATGGGGACACACCCCTAGGGTTTCTGGAGTCGGGATTATTCATTGACCAGGCAGGTGAGTTGGATAAAGTATTTTTGCCATGCCAGGAAACTCCTTGGAGCTGGCTTTGGTGTGCTCGGTCCCTTGCTGTGGTGGGCAGTAGCAGGCATACTGTCTAATGGACGGCAGCTCCGCTTTTTCACCCTGCTCCCCTTCTGCTGTGCTGGTGGCTCTGTGCGACCACCGCCTCTTCCTCTGAACTACATAGGTCACTCGCATGACCTTGATTCCATGTGGGGTCGAGGACCTCATCGTCCTCCACATCATCTTTCCTCCAGTCTTCACCCCTGCCTTCCTTGTTGGTCTGCACATTTTCGAAAGCCCCAGCAGTTGCCACCTGTGTTTCTTTATCATCCGAGACGTGCTGCGATGGTCCTCCCATGTACTCATCTTGAAACATAAGTGGTTGGGCATCGGTGCACTCAATCTCTTCCACTTCTGGGGCAGGTCTAGGTGGATGGCCCTGTGAAACCCTGCTAACAGAGTCATCAAAAAGCAGAAGAGACTGCTGCATGACTTGGGGCTCAGACTGCTTGGCTGATTTGCAAGGGGGTGAGGTGAAAGACTGATGGACATTGGCTGCAGGTGCCAACTCTGATCTTTCAGCAGGAGACTAGGTAGGAGACAATGTGAAGGATCTGGAGCCACTGTCAGCAACCCAATCTACTATCGCCTGTACTTCAGGCCTCACCATTCGTAGAGCCACTCTAGGCCCGACCAAATACCGCTGCAGGTTCTGTCGCCTACTCGCACCTGAGGAAGGGGTTTCACTTGTGCATGTAGCTGGCACAGATCGATCACGTCCTCTCCCTGCAACAGGAGCTCCACCAGCAGCACCACGACCTGGGCCACCTCTCTTATTTGACGCTCTCCTCATTTTTCTCGAATATAGGATCTTGCCCTAAATGGGTGTTTAATTAATAGTAGAATACAACGACAATATGTACAGGGTGTATCTCACACGCCCTGAACCAGACTAGGACAATTATATTTGTTTGCCCAAAATGGCTGTATTTCAAATACCTGAATAGAACCCCTGTATTTAAAGGGTGTATCTCACACGCCCTGACCCACACTAAGCCGCAATTAAAGGATAACTGTCGTATATATTTTTTTTGGAGTATTAGATTGTGGTGATTAATATTACCCTGGTGGCTCTATTTCAACTTTTCACTGTGTATTCAATTACCCCTTAATTCCACATTTTAGTTCCCTGTACTGCCTACTTTTAACTGTGCTTAAAATAGGGTTGCTAGGCATGGTCCGTCTATCTGTTGAAGGACGGAGCACGCTGCGTGCAAGGTCACATTACTGACAGCCAGGGACTGTAAGTAAATGATTAAAACCAGGTCCTCCCCAGCAGCTGATAACAGTGCCTGGGCTGTGTGCACTCCTCCCTGTCCCTGCGCTTGGCAGACGCTCCCTAACTCAGCAGAGCTGGAGAATGCAGAGTTGAATCAGCGCAGATCAGGGAAGGGAGATCTGTCATCTGCTCAGTGTATAAATTAAAGCAACATGTGGTAAGAGGACCCCTTTGTGCTGCAGGAGATTAACCCTTTAGGGGGGAGGGCTCTGGTTACTGACACTTTTGGGGGGCTATTGTTACTGGCTAGTGAGGGCAGTCAGGATTAGCCTCAGGGTGAGGGCAGTGGCGGCCATCTTAACTGAATAGTTAAATTGCAGTTTTATGCAGACTGGTTGCTAAGGGCTGAATCTTATTAAATATGGGGTAAGTCAGTCTAATAGTAACTGATTCTGGAATATCATGTTATTAGTAACTACATATATGAAAATTTAAATTAGGGTCTAAATGAGACAGTTATCCTTTAAAGATTTGTGCACAAAATGGCTGTATTTCAAATAACTGAATATAACCAATATATAAAGGGTGTATCTCACAATGACATCTACAGCAAAGGCTGCCCAATTTTTTTTTCTTTGCCCAAACGGGTGTTTGTTTAATAACTGAATATGACAGCAGTATATAACACTGGAATTTCAAACCTTTTGATGCTGCAAGGGCGCAACAATTGTGTATTTTGCCCAAAAAAGGGTGTTTTATTAATAGAAGAATATAACTCCTGTATATACAGGGTGTATCTCACATGCCCTGACCCACACTAGGCTGCAATTAAAGATTTGTGCCCAAAATGGCTGTATTTCAAATACCTAAATAGAACCCCTGTATTTAAAGGGTGTATCTCACATGCCCTGACCCCCACTAGGCCGCAATTAAATATTTGTGCACTAAATGGCTGTATTTCAAATACATGAATAGAACCTCTGTATTTAAAGGGTGTATCTCACATGCCCTGACCCACACTAGGCTGCAATTAAAGATTTGTGCCAAAAATGGGTATTTGTTTAATAACTAAATATGGCAGCAGTATATAACCCTGGAATTTCAAACGTCTTGATGCTGCAAGGGCGCAACAATTGTGTATTTTGCTCAAAAAAGGGTATTTTTTTAATAGAAGACTATAACTCCTGTATATACAGGGTGTATCTCACATGCCCTGACCCACACTAGGCTGCAATTAAAGATTTGTGCCCAAAATGGCTGTATTTCAAATACCTAAATAGAACCCCTGTATTTAAAGGGTGTATCTCACATGCCCTGACCCCCACTAGGCCGCAATTAAATATTTGTGCACTAAATGGCTGTATTTCAAATACCTGAATAGAACCCCTGTATTTAAAGGGTGTATCTCACATGCCCTGACCCACACTCGGCTGCAATTAAAGATTTGTGCCAAAAATGGGTATTTGTTTAATAACTAAATATGGCAGCAGTATATAACCCTGGAATTTCAAACGTCTTGATGCTGCAAGGGCGCAACAATTGTGTATTTTGCTCAAAAAAGGGTATTTTTTTAATAGAAGACTATAACTCCTGTATATACAGGGTGTATCTCACATGCCCTGACCCACACTAGGCTGCAATTAAAGATTTGTGCCAAAAATGGGTATTTAATAATAACTGAATATGACAGCAGTATATAACCCTGTAATTTCAAACATCTTGATGCTGCAAGGCCAGAAAAATTTTGTATTTTGGCAAAAAAGTGTGTTTTTAAAAACCCAGAAAATTATGGCTGTATTTCTAGCTTAAATTGCACACTGACTAATCCTGCAAATGCACCAGATGTTGTATATTGCCAAAAAAAGGGTGATTTTTTACAACCAGATTAGTGCTGTTTTTCAAGCTTGGATTTCAATTTCGCAAAAGCTCAGATGCAGTGCTGGTGCACTGAGCTTGCATAAAATGGCCGCCGCCCACCAAATTGACTTCTAAAAGTTGTTTTTTTCGGTCACTGGGCTCAGGGCAGGATAAAAAAAATTGTGCCCTGCACCCACACAACAAAATGTATGTAGATCGCTGAGTTAGATTCATGTTTTGAACAAAGATTCAGTCCTATTCTCTCCCTAAAATCACCAGCCGCATCCTCTCCCTACACTAGTAACAGTAGAGTGACGTGCAGCGCTACGTGACTCCAGCTTATATAGAGGCTGGGTCACATGCTACACTGGCCAATCACAGCCATGACATTAGTAGGCATGGCTGTGATGGCTTCTAAGGGCACACAGTTAAAAGCTTGTTGATTGGCTGCTCTGCAGGCTTTCAAAAAGCGCCAAGAAAGCGTCAAACACCGAACCCAAACCCAAACTTTTACTGAAATGTTCGGGTTCGGGTCCGGGGTCCCAAAATCCTAAAGTTCGGTACAAATGAGTAATAACGAATGATAAAAAAATCATATGTACCCAAAAAAGGTACTAATAAAAATGTCAACTCTTCCTGCAAAAAACGAGCCCCTGCACCTGAAGATGGCTAGAAAAATAAAAAAATGGCGTTCAGAAAATAGAGACACAAAATGTATTTATTTAAGAAAAAATGCTTTATTATGTAAAACTGAAACAAACAAACAAAGAAAGTAGACATCTTAGTTATAATTGCATCTGTAACTACTTGGTCTTTAAAAATAGCACATGAGCTACCCTGTCAGATGAAAATTAAAAAGGTGGTTTATTGCCTCACCAAAAATTTTATATAGAGCAATTAAAAATCCCAATCCATGGGTGGATTTCTATGGATGAGGGGGGTTATAGTCATATCTAGACAGATGCCAATTACAGAACAGTCCCTGGACAGTGTTAATTTTAAACATACTGTAACTATAACCCCCCTTTTAGTTAAAAAAAAAAATTCTCCATTTTCCTCCTCTGAAAACTGGGTGCGTCTTATCATCAGGTGCATCTTATAAAGCGAAAAATACGGTATTTTATGAGGTATCACTTTCTGTTTTAAAAGCAGAGACATTTAAATTTTCGAAAATTGCGATTTTTTCAAAATGTTTGGTAAATTTTTGATTATTTTATGAATAAGGGTGAAATATATTGACTCAATTTTACCACTGTCATGAAGTACAATGTGTCACGAATATAAATTTTGTACTCAATGGAAGTGTGGTACTCTCTGAAGCAACCAATAATGCAGAAGCCCGGATGATCGGTGCACGTGTCACACTGAGTGGTGTCCTTCCGTATCCCCCTCCTGTGACACACTCTGCACCTTTTTTGGGTCCATCCCTTCTTTCCAGTATGGGGGACCATACCTGGAAAGTGTTGGCCAGGGACGATTCGGGCGCCTCCAGTTCCCGAGGTACTCTGGCCTGCTCTTTCCTGGTCAGAAAATATCAAGTCCTTGAGGACTGCCTCATAGAACTGAAGGAATTTCCCTGTGTTGCCAGCGCTCCGGGATAGAATAAAAGAGTTGTACATGGCAACCTGTACCAAGTAGACCGCAACTTTTTTGTACCATGCCTCTACACGAGGCCCCAAAATGTCCTCATCCCGGCTGCACTGACCGGAGTCCAGCCACCGGTCCTAGCCAAAATGGAGCCCATGTTTTGAGCAACAAACTGTTGGGCATACAGGATTGTTTGCTCCACCATCAGATTTACAAAGTGGTCACTGAAAAAAAGACTCAAGTATTCGTATACAGTGAAGCCTAATGTGGAAATCTGGATTCCTGGTTGGCCTACAAAATCAGGAATCGCAGGCTCAAAATGCTCTAGGGTACACCATGCAAGTTCACCGGTAGGGGGCTCCGGTGGACTTAACTGGTGGGCCGGAAAACTAGTACGAGCCCCAGAGCTGCTCGTACTAGTGTGGGCCACAGGGTCCCTAGCATGGCGGTCTCCTTGCTCCACCTGGCAGCATCTTTGCCGCCTTGGGGGCTCATCATCATAGCTAGATGATGAGGACGCAGATGACAAAAGGAAAGTGGGGTCATCCTCGTCCTCACTGGGGCTCTCGGACTCGGAGGCAAGCTGGGCGTATGCCTCCTCGGCCGAGAACATAGGGGAGTGTGTGTGTGCATGTGTGTGTGCGTGCGTGGAAATCTTTATTTGGTGTGCATGTGTGTAGGGGCATGGGTGTTCGGACTTACCCTAAACCTAACAGACAAAAAAATATAAAAATAAATTAAAAATATATAAAACAAAATTCAAACTCGCTGATCAACCGTCCGAAGTTGATCAGTGGTGGGGTGTGCGATGCGCTAACAGTGGCCGGATGCTAAGAGTGCCGGCCATAGTCAGAGTACGCAGAAAAAAAAAAAAAAAACTGCTTGCGCCCCAAAAAAAGTTGTGGGGGGGTGCAGGGGGGCAAGCTGCAGCACCCCTGGGGGGTCTAGGGTCACACAGCTGTGCTGTGGACCCCAGACACCTGATGTAGGGTGATGCAACCAAAAACTTTTTTTTTTCAACTAAACTTTCCCTGAATATTCCTGCCTAACCTAACCTGTTCCTAACCTTTCCCTAAATAACTTTTAGCGAAGGTGAAGGGGGTGCTGGGCACAGATGGGGGTGCTGGCTCTGGAGATCCTTGCAGCCTCTCTCCTCGGCTCCCGCACGCAAAAGGAGGAGGAGAGGAGCGCTGCAATAATTTGAACTGCCCGCCCGCCCCTGCAGCCAATCAGAGCCGATCCTGAGAGGTGATGTCACCATCACCTCTCAGGATCGCAGGATGGTGATTGGTGGTGTATTATCACACCACTGATCACCACCGTGTTATCGGGTCCCCAGAGACCTGAATAACCCGGAAACGCAGCAAACCGCAGGTCTGAATTGACCTGCGGTTTGCTGCGATCGCCGACATGGGGGGGGATCACAGTCCCCGACACGAGGGGGGGGGGGGTCACAGGACCCTCCCGCGCATTGTCCCAGGGTGCCTGCACGATGATTTGAGCAGGCACCCAGTTCCGATCACCACCCGCCGCGTGTGTCCTTAAGTATCGGGACATCTTGCCGTAACGGTACGCCATGTGTCCCCAACAGGTTAAGGCAAACCCTTTTTTGAGAGCTCTGTGAAATAAGAACAGGTGCTACCTATATTACAGTATTCTTTTAAATAGATAGATTTGCCCTATGGTCATTGAACATTGAAGCATATTTCAGTTCCCTGAAATCTAAATGCATCCATAATATTGCTTTAAAATTTACTATCATCATTTCTTACTGGGAGGCATTCCAGATTGCTCTCCTAAATTGGCTACAGATGTTTGTGAAAGCAGTGACATGCGCTATTACTACAATTTGATGTATGGATCATACTTTACTTTTTAACATGTCTACTGTGCATTACCCACTTATCAAAATACTCTATTCATTTTACATCATTTGGTTTGTGCATATTCATTTTATCCTCATCTGTCCAGAATGACCATTCATTGATTCATGTATTGATTAGAATTATTTTAATGGATACCCATAATATAATAAATATGGTTAATAAATACATGTTTAATGGAATTTCTGGTTAATGGTCAAAGCTATTAGAGTCACATGATTTATTAAACCTATCAACATAGTATTAATATGACTATGTCAATGTTTAATGTCCAAGCAAAAATAACAGATGGGTACTACATATATGAATTAAAACGACACTTATTATTGGCCATAAACATAATCATGTAAATCTCATTGGAAATGAAAGTTAATGTTTATTCTCATTAGTTATGAGATCACAACTTGCTATCCATATAATCATCAAATGGACTAAATTATTATAGTATATGGCCAAGGTTTGATGGAACATAAATAATATATGTCATAGTTAAGCGCTATCATTCACTCTAGATGAGTAGCAAAGCGGTCAGTTGAGCTCAAATGTGAAAGTTAATTTTCAGGCCATATTGATTTGTATAGCTCCAGATGGTTTACTGCTCTGCTTTTAGGAATGGGATGTTCTCCTGTAAATCGAATTCCTTCATCATAAGATGAAGTTGTTACCTTCTACTACAACAGATGGTGGATGAAAGGGCATAAAGATCATATTTTTTCATGTTCTGATTTAACAGTATTTAGTTCTTATTTTCTAAGGCTTCATATTGCAATACTTTGGTGTCCACTGGTGGAATGATCTTTTGTTCTTGAGAAAGAACTACAGCCAGGTCCATAAATATTGTGACATCGACACAATTTTAACATTTTTGGCTCTATACACCACCACAATGGATTTGAAAAGAAACGAATAAGATGTGCTTTAACTGCAGACTGTCAGCTTTAATTTGAGGGTATTTACATCCAAATCAGGTGAACGGTGTAGTAATTACAACAGTTTGCATATGTGCCTCCCACTCGTTAAGGGACCAAAGTAATGGGACAGAATAATAATCATAAATCAAACTTTCACTTTTTAATACTTGGTTGCAAATACTTTGCAGTCAATTACATCCTGAAGTCTGGAACGCACAGACATCACCAGACGCTGTGTTTGATCCCTGGTGATGCTCTGCCAGGCCTCTACTGCAACTGTCTTCAGTTCCTGCTTGTTCTTGAGGCATTTTCCCTTCAATTTTGTCTTCAGCAAGTGAAATGCATGCTCAATCGAATTCAGGTCAGGTGATTGACTTGGCCATTGCATAACATTCCACTTCTTTCCCTTAAAAAACTCTTTGGTTGCTTTTGCAGTATGCTTTGGGTCATTGTCTATCTGCACTGTGAACCCAGCTTTCCCAGTGTCAGATTTCATCATTGAGTTATTACTTAGCTTTCCCAGTGTCAGATTTTATCACTGAGTTATTACCCAGCTTTCCCAGTGTAGATCGCGAATATTCTAATCGCAAATTTTTAACGCAAATTTTCAATGCAAAATGCTACACTAATAAGCTTGTCATAAGACTCAGTCTAATATTCTTGTCAGAAGACTATGAAACCAATAGATGGCGCTATTGAGTTAGGAACAGCGCCCTCTATTGGTTTCATAGTCTTCTGACAAGAATATTAGTCTTGTTATAAGACTGAGAAACCAATAGAGAGTGCTGTTCATAACTCAATAGTGCCATCTATTGGTTTTCATAGTCTTATGACAGCTGAAAAACAAGGCAGATTCTGCTCATTTGCATGTCTTTCCCATATGCCCATGTTTATGCAAATGAGTTTTTACATGACAAAACTGTATAGAAAGGTTATTGAGTATTATGTTAGGACAATCAGAAAACATTTGTCGCCCTAATGATATTGATCTAGGTGTGCAGGTCCACCCAAGCCATCTAGCAGATGCAAAATAACTTTGAGGTTTACTGGCTCTCAGTCAGATGCGAGCTGGTTTGCAATATCTCATAGTGCACAAGGCTGCCTTCGTAAGGTATGCTGGCTGCTATCTGTCTCCTGGATAGATTGATGGCTTGCACATACCTGGCTTTTGGCATATAGTCTTTGTGTGGTTGTCTATTGTAATTCGTACATAATAGGAGTCTAAGATGCATCCAGCTATCCTCTTAATGCTGTTTACAAACCATTTTGATGGGGTTTCCATCAATTTCTATTATTTTTTTATGAACCAGACACCCTCTTCTCTTCTGAGCAGGGGGTGCCTGGGGTTCTCCGTTTGACTTCCATTGTGCTCGATAGAACACACGAGCATACCGAGGTGTTCGGCCCGAGCACACAAGCACTTTGGTGCTCGCTCAACACAATCTTGTTGAGGTGGACGGAAATAAAAGGAAACAAATAAACAGAATGTAGCACTATATATATGCATTTTATTAAATATCTCAGGGGCTATAATTTATTTTAATTGCATGTAATTACAAAAATATTCTGATCCAGCTGCCGATTTGAAAACTAACTTTTTGAGTTACAAAGTAGCAAAAAAGTATTTTTAGTCACTAATAACACATAGGCTTATTGTAGATAAGCTGAAGAAGCATACGCTAAAAAAGCATACGCGAAACGCGCGTCGAGGACCACGCCAGACAGTGACAGCCCACTCACACACTGCTAGATATCGGGTAAGAGAGAGATTCTGACTTCCTCGGTAAAGCATAATATTTGCATCCTTTTGTTGCATAGAAATGTATAATTAAATACCGAATTAGCCAGACCACATAGATGATATCCACACCCGATATATCTGCATCACATGTCTAAGACAGCTGGAGACAGCTTATATGCGGTCAATGTGTAAACTGTAAAATTACAGATTTCCCACGTAGGACCAATGAAATTATCTCCACCACTAACAAGCATAAACACCCAATTAAAGAATTTTTATCATGCAACTCAACCGATGTGATCTACATAATAGAATGTCCTTGTGGTAAACAGTACGTGGGGAGGACAAAAAGAACACTGAAAAAACGCATCTTGGAACAAATGGCCAATATTAGAAAAGGATTGGACACACATTCTTTGTCCAACCACTTCAGAGTAGCACACAACAAAAATCCAACAGGCCTCAAATATGCAGCCATTGACAAGGTGAATAGAGATTGGAGGGGGGGTAATCACATTAACAAAATGTCAAGACTAGAAACACAATGTATTTTTGAACTGAACACTCTACTCCCAGGAGGATTAAATGCAGAATTTGAGTTGTTCGGATTCCAATAAAGTATTGGTGGGTGCCCCCTGCTGAAGGTCAACCCAACCTAGTATTATAAATCAGGTGGGTTGGCCCTTGGCAGTGGGCTTCCACCATTCCCCTACCCTTGCACCTTGGTTCAGTATGGAAGATTGGTACTACGCGCAAATCTTAATCATGTACAAAAGTTCTTATACGTAAATTTCAGCTAAGTGCGAATTGCTCCAGTTTTTTAACCTTGATTTTCAACCAGGTGCATATGGCTCCTTTTTAATTAAGGGCGAATGTCTCTTCTTATAGAATTAAAGCCTAGTCCACAACCTAACAGATTTAGAGCAGCTAAAACAATTGATATGTGGGATTTTTGAAAAAAAAATGCATGGGAACCGCATTAATACTGCATGGGTTCCGATGCATTTTTTAGTGCAGAGAAAGATACACAAATGTATTGGAGGTTTTTTAAATATCAAATTGCTTTATATGTTTTAAACACACATTTTTCTTTTATTATTTTTTTATTTTTATTTATCTATTTATATATATCGTAGACATAAGGCATTGAATAATGGCTTTTGCAAAGATAAGATACTGGAATTGTAAGTCATAATTGAAAAAGAATAATAATCCACAAGATTGATTGTATGTCCCAAAAAAGATCCATTTCAGAAAAAAGATCCATGTCAGGTTTTGGAATATATTTTCTCACTATAAAAGGAAGGAGTTTATGGGGGACTGGTAGCTACTGAGGAAGGGGCGGTCATATGCCCCAAAATACTTCTAGCTAAAGACAGGACCCCAAACCTTTGACTACTGGAAATTGGAATATTCTGCCGGACTCTCACAGAAAAATACTGTCCATCACCGCGTAAAGGGTAAATGAGAAAGATATTACGCAAGACCTGAGTGTAAAGCAAAGGTCTGTGTGCACGTGCCAAACATTTACCAGCGTGGGAAGTGAGGACTACTACCGCTTGGAGCACATTGGCCTCTACATACACAGAACCATCTAGTAGAGTGACTCCGTGGTGTGAAAAGTAATGCGGTAAGACTGTTTAAATTTTTCCGGCAGAACATTTACAAGAAACTCGCAGTGATAATATTACAGTGGGACGCCGTTGGTTTGTGCATATAGCGGGATGCCGCTACACTCTGCTTTTTCCCAATTCTCCAATGTGGGATACCAAATAACCAGCACTATATTGCACTGGACTTATTTCAGGACATTGTTGTTTATATTTATTCTTGGGACTATTTCGCGTTATAAGTGGTGTGAGCTATACGCCAACTGCTGCCACCACGTTCTGGAAGAGTATTTAGCATTTTGAATATTGCCGCTATTCATGCGAACATTGCTGCTACTATTTATCCATCTATTTAGAGTCTTTGTATAGTTTTATAACATAACTTATCTTTGATGCCATTTCGCTTTTAGATCAACTTATTTTCATTAGATAGATAGATTAATTAAATATTCTCAGCCACTATATTATATGATTTGTTTTTGTATTACGCACTATTTTATTGCTGTAAATTGTGATATGTTAATAAAATATATATGAACAATTCATAAATCCATATGTCATAATCACGAAGTGAGCTCAAAGGGTCATCTAGATTTTAATGTCAACCTCCTACTCTGCTACTTTGAGTCACAGGGTTATGCTAAACCTTTCCCCCTTTAGCTATCTGACATCCACATCTAAGGGATGTTAGCTGCCACCACAACTAGGTAACTCACAAGTACCCACTCCAACCCACCATAGTCTCTAGCATTCAAAGCGTTAATACTCAAATATATGTAACACTTCTTCTAAGGTCTGGGAATTGTTTAGAACACAAGAAGGTTTTTATTAATGTAAATTTAAAATCCACAGGAACACCACGTACAAAAATACATTCATCAAAATGTAAAAATGCAATGAAATACAAATACAATTCACAAAATAATAGTTTGTAAATAAAAAGGATAAAAGAAACTGAACTTACTATGTTACAAGATGGTAGAAGCCCCTTTGCCTGGGTCTAGCATGAAAGGCGGCCAGATGATCAAACAAGTTGTCTCCCATACAATTTCACAATTTGCTAAAGGGACACATGCCTTAAGGTCTGAAGATTCCAAAATTCCAAATGGGGTAGAATTGGAGAAAAAAGCAATTTTGCCATAGTTTTATGGGTTTTGTTTTTACATTGTTCACTTTGTGGTAAGACTGACTTGTGCTCTTCATTCTCCAGGTCAGTACGATTATGGAGATATTAAAACACAAGAAAAACTACTGAATAAAATAAAAACTTTGAAAAAAATATTTCTCTCTTGTCATTGTCCTATTATGACCCCCATAACATTTTTATACTTACGTCTATTGAGATGTGTCTGGGCTTCTTTTTGCGGGAGGATCTGTAGTTTTTGCTAAAACCATTTTGGGGTGTGTATGACTTTTTAAATCACTTTTTATAATTTTTTTGGGGAAGTAAATTAATGAATAAATTGCAAATTGACTAGTTTTAGTTTTTTAATTATGTCATTCACAGTAAGGTTTAAGTTTCTTTTTATATTTTAATAGTATGGGCGTTTACATATGCTGCGATGCCTATGATGTCATTTTTGAAATTGTTTATTTTTATTTCATCATCAGATTGCAATTTCTATAGAATAATTTGAATTTGATAGAAATCGCTATATTGCGGTTCAGTGCTGCCACCTGCTGGCCTGAACTGTAATGTACAAGTAATGAGCCTGGAAGCCTAGGTGGATGTTGTGAAGGGGTTAAACACCATTTTCCCCCAATATAGGACAATATTTTGGATGTTTTCTATTATGGAAAAGCATAACCCATGCGACAGACTCTTAACACTGTTAACCATGTGGATAACCATAGCTATATGTGTCAGTGTCACTTTGACATTATTTGTTAATGATGTCATTGGCTTCAAGAGCATAAAGGAGAGGTGGGGGAGAAAGAGCAAACTTTTTTTAAAAACATAAAAAAGTTGATGACAAGATATAAAAAAATCGTAGGAGACGTCAGGGTACCACATAATATCAATTTCCCTTCCAATTGGAGCATATTTTGTAGAATCGATTAGGACACAAATCAAATATTTTGAAAACATTTATGAATCAGGCACAAAACAAATTTCAGGAAATTTGCTCATCTCTAATTTTTGATATGACATCACATTCTAAATTCATTTATATGGCGTTGGTCAACTTTTTGCAGCTAAAACACTCTTCTGAGAAGGCTTTCTACATAATTTTGGAGAGTATCATTCATCCAGATAATTTGCGAGAACAGACACTGATGTTGGACAGTGTCAAAGGTGTTCTGTGAGATATAGGGCAGGGCTCTGTGCTGGCCAGTAGTGTTGCCAAGCATGCTGAGCCGAACTGCTGTTCAGCTCGAGCATCGCTATGCTCGGCACATATGGCGATGTCCCCCGGCGCCATATTCTTTGCTTTGTGTAGAACTTTGACCCATGACACATTTATCAGGTGGGACAGGACAGCCATTTGAGAAATTTAAGCACATGGACACACCCCCTACCCTAATAAAAAAAACGATCTGGCCGCCATTTTACATTCTGTTTTCTGCCAGTGTATAGAGAGGTTGCTGTGTGTAGCGTATGTTAGAGAGTATAGAGACACCAAACGCTATCTGGACTGGTATAGGTGTGCTATCCTTAGGGTTGACATATTGAGGGGTGTAATATACTTATAATATACTTTCTAACATAGAAAGTATATTATAGTGCATTTGTATTGTGCAGCAGTTGTGTGTCGTTCTGCTGCGATACTGCAGCTATACAGAGTGACAAACGCTATTGGAACAACTAATTGCAACAGGTGTGATATACTGTACCAGTTGCCCCCAAAAAAATCAGATTGAGGCAGGGGTGTTATATACTTATAATATAATTTCTATATAGTGCCTTTGTATTGTGCAACATTTGTGTGCGGTTCTGCTGAGATACCACAGCTATACAGAGGGACAAACGCCATTGGAACAACTAATTGCAACAGGTGTGATATACCAGTTGCCCCCCAAAAAATCTGATTGAGGCAGAGGTGTTATATACTTATAATATCATTTCTATATAGTGCATTTGCATTGTGTAGCATTTGTGTGCGATTCTGCTGAGATACTGCAGCTATACAGAGGGACAAACGCCATTGTAACAACTAATTGCAACTAGTGTGATATAACAGTTGCCGCCAAAAAAATCTGATGGAGGCAGTGGTGCAATACACCTATAATATAATTTCTATATAGTGAATTTACATTGTGTAGCATTTGTGTGCGGTTCTGCTGAAATAACGCAGCTATACAGAGAGACAAACGCCATTGGAACAACTAATTGCAACTGGTGTGATATACCAGTTGCCCCCAAAAATATCTGATTGAGGCAGGGGTGTGATATACCTATAATTAGGGTTGAGCGAACCCAAACTGTAAAGTTCGGGTTCGTACTTAACTTTAGGATTTTTGGACCCCGGACCCGAACCTGAACATTTCAGTAAAAGTTTGGGTTCGGGTTCGGTGCGATTTCTTAGCGCTTTTTGAAAGGCTGCAGAGCAGCCAATCAACAAGCGTTTAACTGTGTGCCCTTAGAAGCCATCACAGCCATGCCTACTAATGTCATGGCTGTGATTGGCCAGTGCAGCATGTGACCCAGCCTCTGCGGTTACTAGTGTAGGGAGAGGATGCTGCTGGTGATTTCAGGGAGAGAATAGGAGAGAATTTCTGTGATAAGAACTCAAATCTAACTCAGCGATCTACATAGATTTAGTTGTGTGGGTGCAGTGCACAATCTTTTTACCCTGCCCTGAGCCCATTGACAGAGAAAAATAACTTTTATCCGTCTGTTAGTTAGGTGGGCGGCGGCGGCCATTTTATGCAAGCTCAGTGCACCAGCACTGCATCTGAGCTTTTGTGACATTCAAAACCAAGCTTGAAATACTGCACTAATAATCTGGTTTTAAAAAAATAACCCTTTTTTGGCAATATCCAACATCTGGTGCATTTGCAGGATTAGTCAGTGTGCAATTTAAGCTACAGCCATAATTTTCTGGGTTTTAAAAAACACCCTTTTTTGGCAAAATCCACTATTTTACAGATCTGCACGTGTGAAATTCAAGTTTAATATATACAGCTTTCATATTCTGTTACAAAAAAAACAACACTTTTTGGGCAATATACAACATCTGGATTAGTCAGTGTGCAATTTAAGCTAGAAATACAGCCATAATTTTCTGGGTTTTTAAAAACACCCTTTTTGGCAAAATACACAATTGTACAGCCCTTGCAGCATCAGCGAGGCTTACATAATAGAAACCACCCAAAAATGACCCCATTCTATAAACTACACCCCTCAAGGTATTCAAAACTGATTTTACAAACTTTGGTAACCCTTTAGGTGTTGCACAAGATTTAATGGAAAATAGATATACAATTTCAAAATTTCACTTTTTTGGCAGATTTTCCATTTTAATATTTTTTTTTCAGTTACAAAGCAAGGGTTAACAGCCAAACAAAACTCATTATTTATGGCCCTGATTCTGTAGTTTACAGAAACACCCCATATGTGGTCATAAACTGCTGTACGGGAACACGGCAGGGCGCAGAAGGAAAGGAATGCCATACGGTTTTTGGAAGGCAGATTTTGCTGGACTGTTTTTTTTGACACCATGTCCCATTTGAAGCCCCCCTGATGCACCCCTAGAGTAGAAACTCCAAAAAAGTGACCCCATTTTAGAAACTACGGGATAGGGTGGAAGTTTTGTTGGTACTAGTTTAGGGTACATATGATTTTTGTTTGCTCTATATTAAAGTTTCTGACCGCGGGGATCAGAAACTGCAGAATGCGCAGCAAACCGCAGGTCTGAAGTGACCTGCGGTTTGTTGCGATTGCCGACATGGGGGGGTCACGGGACCGCATTTAGCCGAGGTGCTTGCTCAATGATTTGAGCAGGCACCTTGTTCCGATCACCGTTGGCCGGGCGGCAGTGATCGGAACAACACATGATGTACCGGTACGTCATGTGTCCTTAAGGACTCGGGAAACATGCCGTACTGATACGTCATGTGTCCTTAAGGGGTTAAACAAACACCCGTTTTGGGCAAACAAGTTTATTTTGCAGCCTTTGCTGCATATGTCATTGTGAAATACCCCTTTACATACTATGGTTCTATTCAGTTATTAAACAAACACTCATTTTGGGCAAAAAACTGTAATTGCGGCCTAGTCTGTATCAGGGCGTGTGAGATACATCCTTTACATACTGTGGTTCTATTCATTACTACAAGAAAATTTAGACTGGCATATTCTTATTCATAATCATAGTCATGGGTGCACATCCATAAGGCAAACATAATAAATAAAAAAATAATGGCTGCATACACATGTAAGCAGTAAAGCTGAGAAATGGGGATCAATGGAAGCTCTTAGCGCACATTTTGATCAAACTTGTGTCGGGCCTATCCACCAGGCGTCAAGGTGGCTTCCGCAGACGGGTCCCTATCACTAATATACCACCTCTCTTGGACTTATCCAAGTCCACATTATCAGGGCAGTGAAGGAACCAGCTACATTTGTACTTTGCTCAGAAGCCCCAGGCAGATGGGCGTGTGCTCAGTCTAAAAGAGGCGCCACCCTCAGATAAATATTACAAGAAAATTTAGACTGGCATATTCTTATTCATAATCATAGTCATGGGTGCACATCCATAAGGCAAACATAATAAATAAAAACATAATGGCTGCACACACATATAAGCAGTAAAGCTGAGAAATGGGGACCATTCTAAATTCAAGTGGTACTATACCTACTATTTGGATCAATGGAAGCTCTTAGCGCACATTTTGATCAAACTTGTGTCGGGCCCATCCACCAGGCGTCAAGGTGGCTTCTGCGGACGGGTCCCTATCACTAATATACCGCCTCTCTTGGACTTATCCAAGTCCACATTATCAGGGCAGTGAAGGAACCAGTTACATTTGTACTTTGCTCAGAAGCCCCAGACGCCTGGTGGATGGGCCCGACACAAGTTTGATCAAAATGTGTGCTAAGAGCTTCCATTGATCCAAATAGTCGGTATAGTACCACTTGAATTTAGAATGATCCCCATTTCTCAGCTTTACTGGTTATATGTGTGTGCAGCCATTATTTTTTTTATTTATTGTGGTTCTATTCAGTTATTTGAAAAACACCCATTTTGGGCAAAAAACTTTAATTGCGGCCTAGTCTGGATCAGGGCGTGTGAGATACACCCTTTACATACTGTGGTTATATTCAGTTATTTGAAAAACACCCATTTTGGGCACAAATCTTTAATTGCGGCCTAGTCTGGATCAGGACGTGTGAGATACGCCCTTTACATACTGTGGTTCTATTCAGTTATTAAACAAACACCCATTTTAAGCAAAAAACTTTAATTGCGGACTAGTCTGCATCTGTACGTGTGAGATCCAACCTTTATATACTGTTGTTCTATTCTGCTATTAATTAAACACCCATTTACGGCAAGATCCTAAATTGGAGAAATATAAGGAGAGCGTCAAATAAGGACGTGGCCCAGGTCGTGGTGCTGCTGGTGGAGCTCCTGTTCCAGGGAGAGGACGTGGTCGATCTGTGCCAGCTACACGCACAAGTGAAACCCCTTCCTCGGGTGCGAGTAGGCGACAGAACCTGCAGCGGTATTTTGTCGGGCCTAATGCGGCTCTACGAATGGTGAGGCCTGAACAAGTACAGGAGATAGTAGATTGGGTTGGTGACAGTGCCTCTAGTTCCTTCACATTGTCTCCCACCCAGTCTCCTGCCGAAAGATCAGAGATGGCACCTGCATCAGTCTTTCACCTCACCCCCTTGCAAATTAGCCAAGCAGTCTGAGCCCTAAGTTATGCATCAGTCTATTCTGCTTTTTGATGACTCTGTTAGCAGGGTTTCCCAGGGCCATCCACCTATCCATGCCCCAGACGTGGAAGAGATTGAGTGCACCGATGCCCAACCACTTATGTTTCAAGATGAGTACATGGGAGGACCATCGCAGCACGTCTCTGATGATGGCGAAACACAGGTGCCAACTGCTGGGGCTTTCGAAAGTGTGCAGACCGACAAGGATGGCAGGGGTAAAGACTGGGTGGAAGATGATGTGGAGGACGATGAGGTCCTCGACCCCACATGGAATCAAGGTCATGCGAGTGACCTATGTAGTTCGGAGGAAGAGGAGGTCATCGCACAGAGCCACCAGCACAGCAGAAGAGGGAGCAGGGTGCAAAAGCGGAGCGGCCATCCCCTAGACAGTATGCCTGCTACTGCCCACCGCAGCAAGGGACCGAGCACACCAAAGCCAGCTCCAAGGAGTTCCCTGGCGTGGCAGTTCTTTAGACAATGTGCTGACGACAAGACACGAGTGGTTTGAACGCTGTGCAATCAGAGCCTGAAGCGAGGGATAAACGTTCTCAATCTGAGCACAACCTGCATGACCAGGCATTAAAGTGCTAAGCACAAGCTGCAGTGGAGTAGACACCTCAAAAACCAAGAAAGCTCCTCCTGCTTCCTCTTCTGCTGCAGTCTCGGCCTCTTCATCCACCTCTGGAGTGACAGTGCCACCTGCCACCCCGCAAACAGAGGATCTGCCAGCAACACCACCACCTGGGTAACCAAGCATCTCCACAATGTCCCACAGAAGCGTTCAGCTCTCCATCTCCCAAACACTAGAGAGGAAGAGGAAGTACCCCCCTACCCACCCGCGATCCCTAGCCCTGAATGCCAGCATTTCTAAATTACTGGCCTTTGAAATGCTGTCATTCCGTCTGGTGGAGACGGATAGTTTTAAAGGCCTTATGGCAGTGGCTGTCCCACAGTATGTCGTGCCCAGACGCCATTACTTTTCCAGGCGAGCCATCCCTTCCCTGCACAACCAAGTGGGGGACAAAATCAGGTGTGCACTGCGCAAAGCCATCTGTGGCAAGGTGCACCTCACTACGGATAAGTGGACCAGTAAGCACGGTCAGAGACGTTATATCTTCATAACAGCACACTGGGGAAAGGCAGTGGCGGCTGGGCCTGAGGCGGATAGCAGTTTGGTGCATGTCCTTCTACCACCGAGGATTGCAGGGTGCTTCAGATTGCCTCCTGTTGCTTCCTCCTCCTACTCCGCTTCCTCATCCTCTACCGGCTTCTCATCTGGTCAGCGTAACACCTTCACCACCAACTTCAGCACAGCCAGGGGTAAACGACAGCAGGCAGTTTTAAAACGTATCTGTTTGTGGGACAAACCCCACACCGCGCAGGAGCTGTGAACGGGCCATGAACAACAGACCGATGAGTGGTTGGTGTCAGTCAGCCTCAAGCCCGGCCTGGTGGTGTGCGATAAGGGGGGAAATCTCGTAGCAGCTCTGGGACTAGCCGGTTTGACGCACATCCCTTGCCTGGCGCATGTGCTGAATTTGGTGGTGCAGAGATTCCTTAAAAATTACCCCGATATGTCAGAGCTGCTGCATAAAGTGCGGGCTGTCTGTGCGCGCTTTAGGCATTCTCACCCTGCTGCTCCTCACCTGTCAGCGCTGCAGCGTAACTTCGGCCTTCCCGCTCACGGCTTCATATGCGACGTGCCCACGAGGTGGAACTCTACCTTGCACATGCTGGTCAGACTGTGCGAGCAGCAGTGGAGTTTCAGCTGAAGCACGCACGGGTGAGTTGCTCTGTGGAACAGCACCACTTCCCCACCAATGAATGGGCCTCCATGCGAGACCTGTGTTCCTTTTTGCGCTTTTTCGAGTACTTCACCAACATGGCCAGTGCAGATAACTCCGTTCTCAGCGTAACTATCCCACTTCTATGCCTCTTTTAAAAAAACGCTGCTGGCTATGATGGAAGAGGATGTGGCACAGGAGGAGGAGGAGGAAGAGGGATCATCTCGTAGGGTTTCCGGCCAGTTATTCACAAGTGGCTCTGAGGGTGGGTTCCTGCACCCACAAACGCCAGGTACACAATTGTCTATCCAGGGCACAGTTCTGGAGGATGAGGAGGTGGAGGATGAGGAGGAGGAGATGGAGGAGGAGGAACCATGTTCACAGCAGGGTGGCACACAGACCAGCTCCTGGCCATCACTGGTGCGTGGCTGGGGGGATACAGAGGACACAGACGATACACCTCCCACAGAGGACAGCTTTTCGTTGCCTCTGGGCAGCCTGGCACACTTGAGCGATTACATGCTGCAGTGTCTCCGCAACGACCGCCAAGTTGCCCACATTCTAACTTGTGCTGATTACTGGGTGGCCATGCTGCTGGATCCCCGTTATAAGGACAACTTACCATCCTTAATTCCCTTACTGGAGTGTGATCGTAAGATGCGCGATTATAAGCGCAGACTGGTAGACGCGCTGCTGGTGGCATTCCCACCTGACAGTGGGGCACAATGGAAGCACAAGGCGAAGGCAGAGGACGAGGAAGAGGTCGCCAACGCAGCTGGGGCATCGCCAGCACCTCAGAAGGCAGGGTTAGCATGGCCGAAATGTGGAAAACCAGCACCAACAGCTGATATGGAACGTCTTAGCAGGAGGCAGCATTTCACCAACATGGTGGAGCAGTATGTGTGCACACGCCTACACGTACTGAATGACGGGTCTGCCCCCTTCAACTTCTGGGTCTCAAAATTGGGCACATGGCCTGAGCTTGGCCTGAGCTTGCCCATTACGCCTTGGAGGTGCTGGCCTGCTCTGCAGCCAGTGTATTATCTGAACATGTGTTTAGCAAGGCAGGGGGTGTCGTCACAGACAAGCGCAGCCGCCTGTCCACAGCCAAGGTGGACAAGCTTAAGTTCATTAAAATGAACCAGGCATGGATCCCACAGGACTTGTCCGTACCTTGTGCAGAATAGACATGTATACCGGCCTTAACCAGCCATTGTTATACTGCAACGCAATTGCTCATTTTTGTATTTTGGATATTTCACACTCTTTTGGAGTGTACCCTAATAAAAAAATTTAATTAAATTAAAACCAGTGTTGGCTACCTTGTCCTCCTCCACCGCCGCTTCCACCTACACCGCTTCATCCATCGCCTCCTCAAACTCCTACTCCATATGGAACTCCACCTCATAAATCAAAAAACATTTTTTATTTGTACAAAGTTTATTTTATTTTATGTAATTTCACTACTTTGTCAGTTACATTTTCGGGTGAAATTCACCAATTTTTGGGTGTGATGTACCACTGCTATACCTAGTAGACAGGTAAAAAAGTCAGTTATATTTTTGGGTGTGATGTACCACTACTATACCTATTAGACAAAAAAAAAAAAAATGTCAGTTACATTTTCGGGTAAAATTCTAAATTTTTTGGGTGTGATGTTCCACTGCTATACCTAGTAGACTGGAAAAAAAATTAAAAATTTGTCTGTTACATTTTCAGGTGAAATTCCCCTATTTTTGGGTGTGATGTACCACTGCTATACCTAGTAGACAGGTAAAAAAGTCAGTTATATTTTTGGGTGTGATGTACCACTGCTATACCTAGTAGACAGGTAAAAAAGTCAGTTATATTTTTGGGTGTGATGTACCACTACTATACCTATTAGACAAAAAAAAAAAAAATGTCAGTTACATTTTCGGGTAAAATTCTAAATTTTTTGGGTGTGATGTTCCACTGCTATACCTAGTAGACTGGAAAAAAAATTAAAAATTTGTCTGTTACATTTTCAGGTGAAATTCCCCTATTTTTGGGTGTGATGTACCACTGCTATACCTAGTAGACAGGTAAAAAAGTCAGTTATATTTTTGGGTGTGATGTACCACTGCTATACCTAGTAGACAGGTAAAAAAGTCAGTTATATTTTTGGGTGTGATGTACCACTACTATACCTATTAGACAAAAAAAAAAAAATGTCAGTTACATTTTCGGGTAAAATTCTAAATTTTTTGGGTGTGATGTACCACTGCTATACCTAGTAGACAGGTAAAAAAAATAAAATCTAATTTGTCTGTTACATTTTCAGGTGAAATTCACAAATTTTTGGGTGTAATACATGTATACCCCTCCTTTACCTAGTTGACAGCTTAATAAATTTCAATTATTTTTCTTTTACATTTTCGGGTGACAATAAACAATTTTTTTCTGTCATAGACCCCTGCTTTACCAAGTAGACAGGTTAATACATTTCTGGTATTTTTCTGTTACATTCTTAGGTTGACATTTTATAATTTTGGACGTGAATAAACCCCTGCTCTGCCTAGGTGACTGGGAATAAAATTTCAGAAATTCTTCTTTAATTGATGCGCGCCACCTCCTTTCATTTAATGCTTAAACTTTAACAATTTTTCCCACATTTGCGCTTCAATAATTTGTCCCACATTTGCGCTTTACTAATTTGTCCAACATTTGCGCTTCAATAATTTGTCCCACATTTACGCTTTACTAATTTGTCCCACATTTCGCTTCAATAATTTGTCCCACATTTGCGCTTTAATAATTTGTCCCACATTTGCGCTTCAATAATTTGTCCCACATTTGCGCTTTACTAATTTGTCCAACATTTGCGCTTCAATAATTTGTCCCACATTTACGCTTTACTAATTTGTCCCACATTTGCGCTTCAATAATTTGTCCCACATTTGCGCTTTACAAATTTTTCCCACATTTGCGCTTCAATAATTTTTCCCACATTTGCGCTTTAATAATTTGTCCCACATTTGCGCTTAAATAATTTGTTCAATATTTGCGCTTTAACAGCTTTTCCCACATTTCCATTTGATCCAAAAATGTTTTAATTCATTTATCTCCCTTGGATGAGGTCTCTCTTTCTCACGCTCCCTCTCCGGCATGGAACCCTGATTCGCCGATAACCGTGATCAACATAGTAGGCTCAGAAAAGAACATCGAAAGTTGATAGAGAAGATATCCAAATGGATGGTGGATGTCACTGGGGCACCTCTGCATAGGTGACAGAAACATAAATTAAAAAAAAATCGTCTGTTACAATGTCAGGTGACATTTAACAAATTTTGCCGGATAGAAACCCCTGCTCTGCATAGTTGACAGGGAATAAAATTTAAGAAATTCTTCATTAATTAATGCGCGCCACATCCTTTCATTCAATGCTTAAACTTTAAAAAGTTGTCCCACATTTACGCTTTAATACTTTGTCCCATATTTCCACTCTATCATTTTTAATTTGAAACAATTAACCTCCCTTGGATGTGGTCTCTCTTTCTCACGCTCCCTCTCCGGCGTGAAACCCTGATTCGCCAATAACCGCGATCAACATGGTAGTCTCAGAAAAGAACATCGAAAGTTGATAGAGAAGATATCCAAATGGATGGTGGACGTCACAGGGACATGCGATCAGGCAGAAGTTAGCTAGAGTCAACAAAGCGGCTGCAGGGCCTCTACTGGCTATTGTTTACAAATCAAAAATACCACAGTGACATTCCCTATAATTTTTTATTAATCATTCCAATAACAGGGCATCTTAAGAGTCCTGTATTGTTATTTATCGTCACTACCTCCCCGAGTCGGGAGTGGGTAATTGCTGCGCGCCCCCTCCTTAACTTGGAAACTTATGCTTCAATACTTTGTCCCACATTTCCACTCGATTACATTTAATTTCATCCATTGACCTCCCTTGCATGTGGTATCCTTTTCTCCGCCTCCCTCTCTGGCCTGGAAACCCTGATTCCCCGCCACCCATGATCACCATGGTAGGCGCATAAAAGAACATCGAAAGTTGATAGAGCAGATATCAAATTGGATCGTGAACATCACGGGGACGTGTGACATGGTGGGGCAGTAAGTGTGCACACGCCTACACGAACTGACTGACAGGGGTCAGCCCCTGCAACTTCTGGGTCTCCAAATTGGGCACATGGCCTGATCTTGCCCTTTACCCCTTGGAGGTGCTGGCCTGCCCTGCAGCCAGTGTATTGTCTGAACGTGTGTTTAGCACGACTGGAGGGGGTTATCCCAGGTCATATTTCCCAATGTTTTGGGGTGTACCCTAAAAAAATAAAAATACATTTAAAACCAAAAAGCAGTGTAGGCTACCTCCTCCTCAACCTCCTACTCCATATGGACCTCGTCCTCCTAGATCAAGATTATAATTTTTTCATTTTATACGTATTTCATGTTATTTAAAGTAATTTCCCTATCCACATTTGTTTGAAGAGCACTTGCCATGCTCTTAACCACACTTTGATGCCATTTGCAGCCCTCTAGCCCTTTCCATGACATTTTTACAGCCATTTTAGTGCTCAAAAGTTCGGGTCCCCATTGACTTCAATGGGGTTCGGGGTTAAGTTCGGGTCAAGTTTGGGTCCCGAACTCTAACTTTTTTGTGAGGTTCGGCCAAACCCGTCGAACCCGAACATCCAAGTGTTCGCTCAACTCTATAATTTCTATATAGTGTATTTGTATTGTACAGCATTTGTGTGCGGTTCTGCCGAGATACCGCAGCTATACAGAGGGACAAATTCCATTGGAACAACTAATTGCAACTGGTGTGATATACCATTTGGCCCCCCAAAAAAACTGATTAAGAGGTTCTATATACCTGCTTCCACAAATTCTGCTCTTTTATAGGGACTTTGTCACAGGGTCATTTTGAAAATGACAGGCAGAGGAAAAGTCAGGCTATTCCGCAGGGGTGGTATGGGTCGGGCAGGTGTACCAGGCCGAAGCCTAAGTGGAAAGTTGGAGAAGGTGCGTGCGATTACGTCAAAGGACGCACCAGAGTTGGTTGAGTGCCTCACTCAGCCTTCCGCTTCTGCACCCTCCTCATCCTCTGTATCTGCACCCTCCTCACTCTCTGCTGTGTGCACCTCCAAAGACACCACCACCATAGCCCCTCCACTTGAGTCAGAGGAATAATTTTCCCATCATTTCCCAGACCTTACGGATGCACAGCCATTCTTGGTATCGGATGAGGAAGAGGAGGTAGCAACGGCCGCCACCCAGCGGTCTGACGAAAGTACCCAAATCAGCCCAAGAAGGGTGGTCCCCGCTGTTGCTGCCTACTCCGAGATCTCTAATGTCAGTGGTGGTAAAGGTGACAATGGCGACGTGTCGATGGATGTCATGTCGGTGGCCACAAGAGAGGAATAGGAGGGGAGTTCAGAGGGAGAGATGGAGCAGCAGATAGGGAGGAGAAGCAGGCAGAACTCGAAGTGCACAGGAGGCAAAAGCAGACTGTAAATGTATCTGGAGCGAGCCATCCACCATGCACAGTCATATCTTGCACTCCCAGGATGCCGGCACATGGCTCCGCAGCGTGGGCTTTTTTTAATGTGTCAGCTGTTGACAATAGTGTTGCCATCTGCAGCCTGTGCTGTCAACGCATAAGTCGCGGTAAGCCCAACACTCACCTAGGGACAACGGCCTTATGAAGGCACCTGGCCTCCCATCACCGAGCTCAGTGGGAGCAATGCCGTCAGAACCCACAAAGCCACACTCCTGGTGCTCCACATCGTGTCTCTTCTCCTTCTCCTCTCTCCTCACATTTGTCCTCCACTCCACCTTCCACCATGCCATCGTCGTGTTCATCTGTCAGAAGGCAGGCTTCCGTGGCCCAAATGTTAGAGCGTAAAAAAATGATAACGCTGGATAATCCTCTTGCCCAACGGCTGACTGCTGGCTTGTTGGAGCTGCTAGCATGCCAACTACTGCCATATAAATTGGTGGACTTGGAGGCCTTTAGAAAATTTGTGGCCATTGGCACACCACAATGGAAGGTCACCGGAAGGAAATATTTCTCCCAGAAGGGCATCCCTGAACTATATGGCCACGTTCAGCGGCAAGTTAATATATCTCTGGCACACAGTGTCGGTGCCAAGATACATCTGACCACAGACACGTGGTCTAGCAAACACGGGCAGGGAAGGTACATAACCCTTACTGCCCACTGGGTGAACCTTCTGACAACCGTCAAGCATGTAACCCATGGCACCTGTGTGGATTTGGTGTTACCGCCACGGATTGCATGCAGGCCTGCCTCATCTCCTCCTACTCCATCATCCGTCTCCTCCTCGGCTGACTCCTCCTTTTCCACTGCTACCGCCTCTTCCGCTGCACCGCCCAAGCTCCCCAGAACCTATTTGACATGCCAGGTGAGACGTTGCCATGCTGTGCTGAGGCTGTTGTGCCTGGAAGCCAAGAGCCACACCGGTCCTGCACTGCTTTCAGCTCTGTGGTCACAGGCCGATCAGTGGCTAATCCCGCTCAATTTGACAGTTGGTAAGGTGGTGTGCGACAATGGTGCCAATCTGCTGAGCTTGCTGAAACAGGGCAAAATTACACATGTGTCGTGCATGGCACACATGAACTTAGTTGTGCAACGATTCGTTGCCAAATAACCCCAGAAGGAGTCTGAAGAGAAGTCAGAGGAGGATGGTGTCTGGGAGGAGGAGGAGCAAGAAGAGCAGGTTTTAAACTTTTCTGGGATCCCTGGTGTTGTCCGTGGATGGGGGGAGGTGACCGAGGATGACATTCTACTGAGCGATGAACAGGAGCCAGACTGCTCCACCGCTTCTTATTAAGTGCAAATGGGGGCCTTCATGCTCCAGTGTGGCAACGTACTTAGACCCCCGGTACCATCACAAAATGATGGACATGTTACCAGCATAACAGAGGTCTGGCAGAATGCAGCATTTCCAGGCCTTGCTGCTAGAGATTCTGCATTCTGCTGTTTCGGGCGCTGGCAGAGGAATTTCCACCCACAGATAAACAGTTGCGAGTACCAATCATACAGAACATGCAAGAAGAGGGCGGTTTGAAGATGTGTTGGTAACTTCGGGTATAAGATCATTCTTGCAGCCAACCCATCGACACCTGCCCTCCGGATCTATCCTTAGGGAATGCCTAGACTGACAGGTGTCCGACTATATCGGGTTAACAGCTGATGTGGACGCTCTGAGAAGCGAGGAACCCCTAGACTACTGGGTGTGCAGATTTGACCTGTGACCAGAGCTGGCACGATTTGCCATGGAACTCTTGGCTTTCCCCTCGTCAACTGTCCTGTCCGAAATGACCTTCAGCACAGCATGGGGGATCGTGACCGATAAGCACACTCGCCTAGCTCACGACAGTGTGGACTACCTCACAATTCTAAAAATGAATGAGGCATGGATCTCGGAGGAATTCAACACCTGTGACAACCACGTTTAATTGAATTTCCCCATGACAGCCCACAAATATCCGCCACCACACAGAACAAATAATGGTCCCTGTCTTAAGTAAATACAGAGGCATAAAAGGCCTTTTCTGTTTTGTGAATGCCTAATGTTTGGGACATCTGAGGAATTCAACGACCACGTGTTATCGAATTTCAACTATTATCATTAGGGTTTTTTTCAAGAGGGGGGATTTTGTGAGCCATGTTTTTAATCCAATTTTATATTTTATTCTTTTAAACATATGTATTTGACATCTATTTGTACTGGCCTAAAGTAAAATTGATATCCAATGACTGTCTAATATACCTCCAGCCACATAATCACTTGATGTTCTCTGTACGGTGAATGCCTAATGTTTGGGGCTTGTACTCCACTGGCCTACAGTAAAATTTATATTCAATGACCATCTAATATACTTTTAGCCACATAATCACTTGATGTTTTCTGTCTGGCGAATGCCCAATGTTTGGGGCCTGTACTCCACTGGCCTGCAGTAAAATTGATATCCAGTGACGTCTAATATACCTCCAGCCACATAATCACTTGATCTTTTCTGTACGGTGAATGCCTAATATTTGAGGCATGTACTCCAGTGGGCTACAGTAAAATTTTTATCAGTGACCGCATAATGTACCTCGAGCCACATAATCACAATTTCTTTTATGTTAGATGAATGCCTAATTTTTAGGGCCCAATCTCCCGTGGCCTAAAATGGAATTTTTCTAGGCTCCAGCATGGCACATTTTTGAGAATTTTACTTTAAGACGCATAAAAATGGCCCATGATCAAAATACATATATTTTGTGGGAATTTATGTCATTAATTCCCCTCTAGTATGTCACTGTCCATGTTGTGGGACTATTTGTGCACTTCTATTAAGTATTTGGTGGCTGCAAATATGACCTGAAGGTTTTTCAGGTTAACCTGCCATTAAAGTTCATGGGGCCCGCCGCAAAAGCATGTTCGCGAACCGTCCCAGCCGATGTTCATCCATCACTATTCACAAACACATTTCCAATCAATAATTTTTATTTATTTTTTTAAAGGGGACTGATTATACTCAAACTAGCAGCATATACTGTATATACTGTATATATATTACAAAGAAAATCAAGAGCACTCCCGCGCTCCCATACAAAAAATCCACCAACCTCCAGTTGGAGGTCCGCTGCACAGTGTATATAATGGGCTTTGCTGCTGCCGCCCAGGATACAAAATTGATTGAATGTTAGTTACCTTACGGTATAAACTTACACTGGCGCTGGTGGGTAGAAATATAACAGATTGAGTACAGTGGCTAGATGAATGTTCCGCTATGATAGAAAATGAGTATCAATTGACGATGCGATGAAATAATCACTGCAGTGGTAGTTACCTTTTCTTTAGATGTGAGCTGGCAAAACAATCTAGGTTCTTTGGATGCTTACACAGTTCCCGTTCCTGTGTGTAGGGAAGTGTGAGGAAAAGCAAATCTTCACTGCTCACCTACCAGCATTCACACTGCTCCGGCTGGTAGCTGTGTGGTGCGAGGGAGCAGACTACAGATTCGGCGTCCAGGATCTTCTGTGCGTGTGACGTCACCGCAAAGTACTACTGGTGCTCCCAGAGATCAAAGTTCATCCGACGCGTTTCTGAGCCGTCGGGCTCCTTCATCAGGGATGGTCTAACCCTTCAAGTCTGGGAGTTATATAGACGTCCTGGTTGCCAGAGCAACACCTGCTCTTATTACACACAGGGAGAGAAAAAGAACCCAGAGAGTAGTTCCAAGGCGGCTACAATATGCAAATTATGTAAATTCACTGAAAGGCAAAAAGTTCGATTTCATGATTGAGTCCATTGGGGGCTAGGCTGTTTAATTTAAATATCCAGCTGCTTTCCGTTCTGGACATTTTTTTTGATAAAATTGCTGCCCCTTTTGTCTTCCATCACTTTTTCCAAGCCTCCAAAGATAGAGCCCCGAAATTTTGCCGCATGGTGTTGTTGATAATGTCTAGATAAGGGATGTCCGTAAATTTTTTTTATTATATTTGTGACATGCTCGCTTATCCTGGTTTTTAGTAACCGTTTTGTTCTACCTATATACAATTTGTCACAGGGACATTTAATAAAATAAATCACTCCTCTCGTATTACAAGTAATGTACCGTATTTTTCGCCGTATAAGACACACTTTTTTCCCCCCAAAAGTGGGGGGAAAATAGCAGTGCGTCTTATACGGCGAATGCTGCCGATTTTGTCGGGTTTTCAATGATACACCCGCCGCGATGCCGTGCGGCGGGTGTATCAGCTGTGAGGGAGGCGGGACTGGGGGTCGGCATCTGCTTTTAAAATGACAGCGGGGCCCGTGCAGTGACTGTGTTCTACTACACGGGCCCCGCTCACTGTATGATCCTATGTCTAATAGTTACCGTAATTGTATGTAATCAAGAGCGCTGTGTATTGCCGGTACTTACAACTAGAAGCGGTAGGTAGCAGAGAGGAGGGAGGAGGGAGGAGGCAGGCCGGGAGGACGGAAGCTGGCAGCGTGAGTCATACGTCATGCGGCTGCGCCGCCCACTTTATGAATGAATGAAGCAGGCGGCGTGGACGCATGACGTATGACTCACGCTGCCAGCGCCTGTCCTCCCGGCCTGCCTTCTCCCTCCTCCCTCCTCTCTGCTACCTACCGCTTCTAGTTGTAAGTACCGGCAATACACAGCGCTCCTGATTACATACAATTACAATTACGGTAACTATTAGACATAGGATCATACAGTGAGCGGGGCCCGTGTAGTAGAATACAGTCACTGCACGGGCCCCGCTGTCATTATAAAAGCAGATGCCGGCCCCCAGCGTATTGAGGGTCATTCACTACAGGGACACTTATGGAGGGGATCTGTGGATGACACATAGCATAAGATGCTATATATGTGTCATCCACAGATCCACCCATAACTGTCATACACAGATCCTCATAACAGTGTCACCCAGAGATCCCCCATAAGTGTCACCCAGAGATCCCCCATAAGTGTCACCCAGAGATCCCCCATAAGTGTCACCCACAGATCCCCCATAAGTGTCACCCAGAGATCCCCCATAAGTGTCACCCACAGATCCCCCATAAGTGTCACCCACAGATCCCCCATAAGTGTCACCCACAGATCCCCCATAAGTGTCACCCACAGATCCCCCATAAGTGTCACCCACAGATCCCCCATAAGTGTCACCCACAGATCCCCCATAAGTGTCACCCACAGATCCCCCATAAGTGTCACCCACAGATCCGCCATAACAGTGCCATCCACAGACCACAATTAGTTCAAAACCCCCCAAAAGCACACCTTTTGGTTCAAAATATTTTTTTTCTTATTTTCCTCCTCAAAAACCTTGGTGCGTCTTATAGGCCGGTGCGTCTTATAGGGCGAAAAATACGGTAGTTTTTTATTTGAAAGGTATTTAAAGCTTTTATGTTTTTTTTTGTATGGTTTCTGGTAATTTTACAATTCTGGCATGTTTTGCAGGGGAAAAAACCCATTCTATTGTGATTGGTCCTATTGGTTAAACTATTAGACTTGATAGATGGAGCGATAAGGATATTTAAATTTGGGGCTTTTCTAAAAATAAATGTAGGTTTTGATGGAATTTTGTCACCCATAAGACTATCCTGTTTTAGGATGTCCCAATAACGCCTAATGATTTTCCTAAAACTCCCTGCTCCTGTACTGTATCTAGTAATAAGAGGAATATTAAAGTCCTCTTCCTTTATTTTTGTTGTTATCAAATCTGTTCCGTGTTTGTTCTCTTTTAGTAGAAGATTACGGGTTTAGTTGTTTTACCTTATCTATTGTAGGTTGTAAATCCGTGAGTTTCTAGCCTTTTTCTTGGAATTTATTGTTCAGCTGGTCTATCTCTTTTACGAAATCCACCTCATTTGAGCAATTTCTTCGTGCTCGTATATACTGGCTATAAGGAATGTTCGTGAGCCAGGTAGTTAGATGGCAACTGATTAACGGGATGAAGCTATTTGTGTCCGTGGGTTTATGATAAGTTTTAGTTTTAAGTGAGCCGTTTTCTATAAATATGGTGAGATCTAAAAAATTAATAGATACTTTATTATAACTGGCTGTAAAATTCAAATAAAAATCATTTTTATTAATGTTAGTTAAAAATTGAGTAAGAGATAATTCATCACCGCGCCAAATAAAAATAACATCATCAATAAAATGCTTCCAGAGGACCAGACCCGCACCGAGCTCTCCATTGTGGAAGATGGTAAGCTCCTCCCATCTCCCCACATATAGGTTAGCGAAACTCTGTGCGAATCTGGTCCCCATCGCGGTCCCCCATGTCTGTAGATAGAAATCGGGGCCGTATTTAAAATAATTGTGCTCTAAAATGAAAGTGATACAATCCCCGATGAATTGTATTTAATCCTTTGGCACCTTGCTGTCTTTATTTAGGAAGTATTCTGTGGCTTCCCGCCCTTTACTATTTTCAATGATAGTGTATAGAGAGGTAACATCGAGTGTACCTAATATGAAATCCGATTGCCATTTGATTCCTTGTAAGATTTGTACAATATGTTTTGTGTCTTTTAGGTAGGCTTGTAGTTTTTGTACTTGGGGTTGTAATAGCACATCCACATATTTGGATAAATTTGCCGTAAGGTTCTCAATCCCAGAGATGATGGGCCTACCTGGAGGTTTATCTTTATTTTTGTGGATCTTTGGCAAATAGTAGAAGAAGGGGATCCTAGGGTTCTGGTTGTTGATATATAGGGCCTCTTCAATTGATAAGATCCCATCTCTTTTCCCTTTATTAATCAGTACACTTAATTTCTTTTTGAATGTTTCCATAGGGTTCATAGGGAGTTTCTTGTACGTTTTGGGGTCCAAGAGTAATCTAATAGATTCTGCATGATACTCTTCTTGATCTAGTACCACTATCCCACCCCCCTTATCTGCGGGCCTAATAATAATATTATGGTTCACTTGTAGGGTCTTAATGGCTCTAGATTCCTGTTTTGTTAGATTTCGAGGGCCCTTGTTGTTTTTACTTTTATTCTGCATGATACTCTTCTTGATCTAGTACCACTATCCCACCCCCCTTATCTGCGGGCCTAATAATAATATTATGGTTCACTTGTAGGGTCTTAATGGCTCTAGATTCCTGTTTTATTAGATTTCGAGGGCCCTTGTTGTTTTTACTTTTATTTTTATTAAGTTTATGTAGGTCCCTAATCACTAAAGTTTGAAAGGTTTTCATTGGGTCTGAATATTCATTTAGTAGGTGAAAGTTAGATTTTAGTTTCAGGCCTGTATGAATAAAAGTGTCCATATTTGTAGATCCTAAAGTTATATTGTCCGTGTGAGTCCTAGTAAGATTCTGAACTATTAGATCCTTTTGTGGTTTTGGTTTTGCAGATTTTCTAATAGGGATCTCTTTGTTAGGATTGGTTTTCTTTAGAAAATATTTTTTGAGTGCTAGATTGCGAAGGAATTTTTTGACCCCTATAAAGGCGTCGAAGGGGTTAAATCTAGAGTTAGGTGCGAACTTTAGCCCTTTTTGCAATAGAGCTAATTCTCCTCCTTTGGGGCTGTAGCTGCTTAAATTGAAGATACCTGACTCAGCCTTTCTTGTAGGAATGCTTTTCTTTTTTATTCCTTTCCCTCGTGTGCCCCTTTTTGTTTTTATTGTGAGTTTATTCTTGCCCTGAAAAAATCCTTATTAACTGTTTTTTTAAATATTTTTTTGGGCTTTATATTTGCTGCAGTTGTGTAATCAGGTGTATTATTGGAACTGGTAGAGGTATTATTTAAATGTATATCCTCCTCGATGTTCGGAACTGGTCCCTTTTTAGTTGTTATGACTAAAGTTGAATGATTCATGTGTGAATTCTCTATACAATCGGATTCTATCCTCAATGGGGTATTTTCCTTTTCCTTATCATCATCCTCATTTGTGATGGTTTCCAATATTGCATATCTATTTTGCGATATTATTGAACCATTAATAAACCCCTCAGATTTTTTGTTACATTCAATCTGTACTTGGGTTAATAATGGTGGATTATGGGCATTTCTTATTTCCCCCTTGTTCCAGTGAAGTCTCTTCCGTGTTTTCTTCATAAACAGATAAATTATTGAGGGTGCAATCGCATAAAGTATCATCAATGGTGTCTAGATCCATATTACTCATATTATCACCTTGTTGTTCAGACCCCTGTTGCGTTGAGTTTTCCATTTTTTGTAGGTCTCTATTTAATTTTTTAGATTTTTTTGGTAATAATTTCATCTTCCTTGGTCTTAATTCTTATTTTGATTGATCTACAGATCTTAATTATTTCTATGTGGTCCTTATATGGACGTATTATTTCAAAAAGATCCATGATCTCCTTGTTTATGCGTTTAAGCTCCTCCTTTCTTTTTTCTATTATGAATTTAACGGCTGTTTTTGAAAATTAATGGAGCATGAGGGGACCAGATTCGCACCGAGTTTCGCTAACCTATATGTGGGGAGATGGGAGGAGCTTACCATCTTTCCCAATGGAGAGCGCGGTGCGGGTCTGGTCCTCTGGAAGCGTTTTATTGATGATGTTATTTTTATTTGGCGCGGTGATGAATTATCTCTTACTCACTTTTTAACTAACATTAATAAAAATGATTTTTATTTGAATTTTACAGCCAGTTATAATAAAGTATCTATAAATTTTTTAGATCGCACCATATTTATAGAAAACGGCTCACTTAAAACTAAAACTTATCATAAACCCACGGACACAAATAGCTTCATCCCGTTAATCAGTTGCCATCTAGCTACCTGGCTCATGAACATTCCTTATAGCCAGTATATACGAGCACGAAGAAATTGCTCAAATGAGGTGGATTTCGTAAAAGAGATAGACCAGCTGAACAATAAATTCCAAGAAAAAGGCTACAAACTAACGGATTTACAACCTACATGTAATGACCGGCGTCAGGCAAAGGGAGGGAAATGGGAAGGCCCTGTCCAAGGGAGAGTGAAAGGTGGTGACCCCTGACTCACCTTGCGGCTGGCACCTGACTGCCCTGACATCCCTAGACGGGTTCCTCACCCGTACGCCGATCACGTGCCTAAACCCTGGCTTTCCCTAAGATGAGCCCTATGTAGTGAACCGGGCGGTGGTATCACTAGTCCGCATCACTGACACTAAGAGGAAAACACCAAGGAGAGGACAGACAATACAGACAAACATATAATCCCAGGTGGGCGACAACAGCAGACCACGAAGGCCCAACAGGGATCCGGAGGGTAACGTTCTGGAACAACAACCAGGGAACACAGTTACACAGCTCCAGTGGGTCAGTATAGAAGTCCAGGCAGGAAGCTCTATATCTGGCAACCAGAGAAGTGTGAGAGGGGAATATAAGGAGGTTGGGAGTGCTGGACAAGAAACAGCTGAGGAGAAGGAGCTACGGATCCCTGAGTGAGCCAAAAAGGGTTGCAAGGCAAACCCAGAAAGCTACCAAAAAGAAACAGCACAATCTTTCTACATAGAGCGCGCAGCCACCCGCTGCGACTTCCTGACCCCGGGTATAACGGAGTCAGGCGTGGCTCTTGACACCCTCGTGACAGTACCCCCCTCTCTACGAGGGGCCTCCGGACACTCAGGACTAGGTCTCTCAGGATGAGAGGCATGAAAAGCCCGAACTAACCTGTCGGCGTTTACCTCAGACACTGGAACCCACATTCTTTCCTTGGGACCGTAACCCCTCCAATGCACCAGATATTGAAGAGAGCGGCGGACCCGACGAGAATCAACAATTTTGGATATTTGAAACTCTAGATTACCATCCACAACAACAGGAGGAGGTGGCAGCGGTGACAGTTCTAGAGGAGTTTTGCTTATACAGTTCTAGAGGTGGAACATATTTCTTGAGTAACATGGCCTATTGGGAATGACAAGTGGCAATAAAGACCCTGCAGGACGTGTATGAGAGACTTTCGCGTTCGCACAAGTAGAACAAGAAGACACAAAATCCATTACATCCTGTCGCAACCTTGGCCACCAAAAACAACGAGACAATAGCTCCAAGGTTGCTTTACTACCCGGGTGCCCAGCAAGTGCCAAATTATGATGTTCCTTTAATAATTCGAGACGCAGGTTCAACGGTACAAACAATTTCTCTGAGGGGCTAGAGACCGGGGCGTCCCCCTGGGCCTCTAACACATTCCCCTTCAGAACAGAGTGTACGGCAGAGACAACCCATCCTCTTTGTAGAATGGGTACCGGATCACTCACATTACCCCCTCCAGGGAAACAATGAGATAATGCATCTGCCTTGGTATTTTTTGCCCCAGGACAATAGGTAATAACAAAGTTAAACCTGGTAAAAAATAGCGACCACCTAGCTTGTCTAGGGGTGAGATGCTTAGCTGATTCGAGGTACAGAAGGTTTTTGTGGTCCGTAATCACAGTGACGGGGTGGATTGCCCCCTCTAAAAAGTGACGCCATTCTTCAAACACTAGTTTAATAGCTAATAGTTCCCTATTGCCAATATCATAGTTCTTTTCTGCTGCAGATAGTTTTTTAGAAAAGAAAGCACAAGGACGCCATTTGCCAGGAGACGGACCCTGAGACAGCACAGCCCCCACTCCCACCTCTGACGCATCGACTTCAACAATAAAAGGCTGGGAGACATCAGGTTGGATTAGTACAGGTGGCGAGGTAAACCTCTCTTTTAGAGAGGAAAAAGCTATTTTAGCGGCTCAGACCATTTAGAAAAATCAGTCCCCTTCCTAGTCATGTCAGTAAGGGGTTTTACAATCACCGAATAATTTTGAATAAATTTTCTATAGAAATTTGCAAAGCCCAAGAACCATTGCAGTGCTTTGAGGTTCTCAGGAAGATCCCAATCTAAAATTGCCTGGACCTTCCTAGGATCCATACGGAAACCTGAAGCAGAAAATAAATAAATTAGGAACTGTATTGCCTGAACGGCGAAGACACACTTTTCAATTTTAGCATATAATTTATTCGTCCGTAGGACCTGCAGTACCTGTCTGACATGCACCTCATGTCTTTTCAGATCAGACAAATAAATTAAAATATCATCTAGGTATATCACCACAAACTTGCCGATAAGATGACTAAAAATGTCATTAACGAAATGTTGGAAGACAGCAGGAGCATTGGTCAGACCGAAAGGCATGACTAGATTTTCATAATGCCCCTCAGGGGTGTTAAAAGCTGTCTTCCACTCATCCCCTTCCTAAATACGAATCAGATTGAAGGCCCCCCTAAGATCAAGTTTGGAGAACCACCTAGCACCCGCAATCTCATTAAACAGGTCAGGAATGAGAGGAAGAGGGTATGGGTCTCGGATGGTTATCCGGTTTAATTCGCGAAAATCTAGGCAAGGATGCAGGCCCCCATCTTTCTTTTTAACGAAAAAAAAAAAACCTGCAGCCACGGGTGAAGAAGAGGGTCTGATGTGTCCCTTAGCGAAGCTCTCGGAGATATAATCTTTCATGGCTTGTCTCTCCGGACCCGAAAGATTATATAACCTGGTCTTGGGTAATTTTGCACCGGGAATCAGGTTAACCGGGCAATCACAAGGACGGTGAGGTGGTAACTTCTGACAACCCTTTTCAGAAAAAACGTCCTCAAAGTCTGAAACAAATGTAGATAGGGTAGCTATGGAGGCGACTAAGCAATTGCTATTTAAGCAATTTTCTCTGCAATGCTCACTCCACTCCAATATCTCCCTGGCCTGCCAATCCACCACTGGATTGTGCGCTACCAACCAGGGAAGACCCAACACCACCGGAGTGGGAAGCCCCTCCAGAACATAACATGAAAGCAACTCGTTATGGTGGTCCCCTACCCGAAGGTGTAAGTTATGGACAATGTGAGTGAGGTTACTCTGAGACAGAGGAGCAGAATTAATAGTGAATATGGGAATAGGTCTCTGTAGCGTACAGAGAGACAAACCCATAGTGTGGGCAAAATGGGCATCTATCAAATTTACTCCTGCTCCACTGTCTAGAAAAAAAGAAATAGTCTCCATCTTAACGCCAAAAACAACAACCGCTGGAAACACAAATTGCGATGTTCGTATGGAGGAAACGTATACCCCCGGCTGACATCCTCCACACAGCCTGGGGTTAGTAGTTTTCCGACGGTCTTTTGTTTTTGAGGAAGGAAGGACAGACATTAATAAAATGACCCCTCTCCCCACAGAAAAAGCAAACCCTACGCCTACGGCGAGCCTCAAGAGGACGGACCTGACGAGTAGTTCCTCCTAGCTGCATAGGCTCGTCTAAGTCCGTACAGACTAACTGCTGCTTGGGAGGGGTTACCAATTGCTCCGTTTTTTTCAATCTGTCCCTAAGACGTCTATCTATTCTGATAGCAAGGGACATAACCGCATCAAGGGAAAAGGGAGTCTCATACAGCGCAAGCGCATCCTTAATCCTTTCGGATAACCCAGAGCAGAACTGACTCCTGAGAGCCGGGTCGTTCCACTGGGTATCCGTAGCCCACCTACGGAACTCTGAGCAATACTCCTTTACTGGCCGCTCTCCCTGTAGGAGTCTCCGCAATTTTGATTCAGCCAGTGCGACTCGGTCAGGGTCGTCATATATGAGACCCAAGGCCCCAAAAAATTCATCCACTGACCGGAGAGCCTGGGAATCAGCGGGTAAAGAGAACGCCCAGGATTGCGGGTCCCCCTGTAGCAGGGAAATAACAACCCCCACCCGCTGTTCTTCATTACCAGAGGAGTAAGGGCGCAACTTAAAATATAATTTACAGGCCTCACGGAACATCACAAATTTGTCCCTTCCACCAGAAAATCTGTCAGGAAGAGCAACCTTGGGTTCCGCAACAACCTGGTTACCTGTAGCAACCGCTGGGCTTGCGGTCTGTTGTAATTGCTGCTGTTGCTGGAGGACCGACGCCTTCAATCCTGCCACCTCCAAAGACAGGCCTTGAAGTTGCTTTGACAAAGCAGCAATTGGATCCATACTGGATTCTAAGTAGGTAGAAAGAAAAATTATTATTATTTTTTTTTTTTACCTACATAAAATAAGGGCCAGATATAATGTAATGACCGGTGTCACGCAAAGGGAGGGAAATGGGAAGGCCCTGTCCAAGGGAGAGGGAAAGGTGGTGACCCCTGACTCACCTTGCGGCTGGCACCTGACTGCCCTGACGTCCCTAGACGGGTTCCTCACCCCAACGCCGATCACGTGCCTAAACCCTGGCTTTCCCTAAGATGAGCCCTATGTAGTGAACAGGGCGGTGGGATCACTAGTCCGCACCACTGACACTAAGAGGAAAACACCAAGGAGAGGACAGACAATACAGACAAACATATAATCCCAGGTGGGCGACAACAGCAGACCACGAAGGCCCAACAGGGATCCGGAGGGTAACGTTCTGGAACAACAACCAGGGAACACAGTTACACAGCTCCAGTGGGTCAGTATAGAAGTCCAGGCAGGAAGCTCTATATCTGGCAACCAGAGAAGGTGGGAGAGGGGAATATAAGGAGGTTGGGAGTGCTGGACAAGAAACAGCTGAGGAGAAGGAGCTACGGATCCCTGAGTGAGCCAAAAAGGGTTGCAAGGCAAACCCAGAAAGCTACCATAAAGAAACAGCACAATCTTTCTACATAGAGCGCGCAGCCACCCTCTGCGACTTCCTGACCCCGGGTATAACGGAGTCAGGCGTGGCTATTGACACCCTCGTGACACTGACGTATAGACTTCAACAATAAAAGGCTGGGAGACATCAGGTTGGATTAGTACAGGTGCCGAGGTAAACCTCTCTTTTAGAGAGGAAAAAGCAATTTTAGCGGCGTCAGACCATTTAGAAAAATCAGTCCCCTTCCTAGTCATGTCAGTAAGGGGTTTTACAATCACCGAATAATTTTTAATGAATTTTCTATAGAAATTTGCGAAGCCCAACAACCGTTGCAGTGCTTTGAGGTTCTCAGGAAGATCCCAATCTAAAATTGCCTGGACCTTCCTAGGATCCATACGGAAACCTGAAGCAGATAATAAATAACCTAGGAACTGTATTTCCTGAACGGCGAAGACACACTTTTCAATTTTAGCATATAATTTATTCGTCCGTAGGACCTGCAGTACCTGTCTGACATGCACTTCATGTGTTTTCAGATCAGACAAATAAATTAAAATATCATCTAGGTATATCACCACAAACCTGCTGATAAGATGACTAAAAATGACATTAACGAAATGTTGGAAGACAGCAGGAGCATTGGTCAGATCGAAAAGTACGACTAGATTTTCATAATGCCCCTCAGGGGTGTTAAAAGCTGTCTTCCACTCATCCCCTTCCTTAATACGAATCAGATTGTAGGTCCCCCTAAGATCAAGTTTGGAGAACCACCTAGCACCCGCAATCTCATTAAACAGGTCAGGAATGAGAGGAAGAGGGTATGGGTCTCGGATGGTTATCCGGTTTAATTCGCGAAAATCTAGGCAAGGACGCAGGCCCCCATCTTTCTTTTTAACGAAAAAAAAACCTGCAGCCACGGGTGAAGAAGAGGGTCTGATGTGTCACTTAGCCAAGCTCTCGGAGATATAATCTTTCATGGCTTGTCTCTCTGGACCCGAAAGATTATATAACCTGTTCTTGGGTAATTTTGCACCGGGAATCAGGTTAACCGGGCAATCATAAGGACGGTGAGGTGGTAACTTCTGACAACCCTTTTCAGAAAAAACGTCCTCAAAGTCCGAAACAAATGTAGGTAGGGTAGCTATGGAGGCGACTAAGCAATTGCTATTTAAGCAATTTTCTCTGCAATGCTCACTCCACTCCAATATCTCCCTGGCCTGCCAATCCACCACTGGATTGTGCGCTACCAACCAGGGAAGACCCAACACCACCGGAGTGGGAAGCCCCTCCAGAACATAACATGAAAGCAACTCGTTATGGTGGTCCCCTACCCGAAGGTGTAAGTTATGGACAATGTGAGAGAGGTTACTCTGAGACAGAGGAGCAGAATCAATAGCGAATATTGGAATAGGTCTGTGTAGCGTACAGAGAGACAAACCCATAGTGTGGGCAAAATGGGCATCTATCAAATTTACTCCTGCTCCACTGTCTAGAAAAAAAGAAATAGTCTCCATCTTAACACCAAAAATAATAACCGCTGGCAACACAAATTGCGATGTTCGTATGGAGGAAAAGTATACCCCCCGGCTGACATCCTCCACACAGCCTGGGGTTAGTAGTTTTCCGACGGTCTTTTGTTTTTGAGGAAGGAAGGACAGACATTAATAAAATGACCCCTCTCCCCACAGAAAAAACAAACCCCATGACTACGGCGAGCCTCAGGAGGATGGACCTGACGAGTAGTTCCTCCTAGCTGTATAGGCTCGTCTAAGTCCGTACAGACTAACTGCTGCTTGGGAGGGGTTACCAATTGCTCCAGTTTTTTCAATCTGTCCCTAAGACGTCTATCTATTCTGATAGCAAGGGACATAACAGCATCAAGGGAAAAGGGAGTCTCATACAGCGCAAGCGCATCCTTAATCCTTTCGGATAACCCAGAGCAGAACTGACTCCTGAGAGCCGGGTCATGCCACTGGGTATCCGTAGCCCACCTACGGAACTCTGAGCAATACTCCTCTACTGGCCGCTCTCCCTGTAGGAGTCTCCGCAATTTTGATTCAGCCAGTGCGACTCGGTCAGGGTCGTCATATATGAGACCCAAGGCCCCAAAAAATTCATCCACTGACCGGAGAGCCTGGGAATCAGCGGGTAAAGAGAACGCCCAGGATTGCGGGTCCCCCTGCAGCAGGGAAATAACAACCCCCACCCGCTATTCTTCATTACCAGAGGAGTAAGGGCGCAACTTAAAATATAATTTACAGGCCTCACGGAACATCACAAATTTGTCCCTTCCCCCAGAAAATCTGTCAGGAAGAGCAACCTTGGGTTCCGCAACAACCTGGTTACCTGTAGCAACCGCTGGGCTTGCGGTCTGTTGTAATTGCTGCTGTTGCTGGAGGACCGACACCTTAAATCCTGCCACCTCCAAAGACAGGCCTTGAAGTTGCTTTGACAAAGCAGCAATTGGATCCATACTGGATTGTAAGTAGGTAGAAACAAAATATATATATTTTTTTTTTACCTACACAAAATAAGGGCCAGATATAATGTAATGACCGGCGTCACGCAAAGGGAGGGAAATGGGAAGGCCCTGTCCAAGGGAGAGGGAAAGGTGGTGACCCCTGACTCACCTTGCGGCTGGCACCTGACTGCCCTGACGTCCCTAGACGGGTTCCTCACCCGTACGCCGATCACGTGCCTAAACCCTGGCTTTCCCTAAGATGAGACCTATGTAGTGAACGGGGCGGTGGGATCACTAGTCCGCACCATTGACACTAAGAGGAAAACACCAAGGAGAGGACAGACAATACAGACAAAAATATAATCCCAGGTGGGCGACAACAGCAGACCACGAAGGCCCAACAGGGATCCGGAGGGTAACGTTCTGGAACAACAACCAGGGAACACAGCTACACAGCTCCAGTGGGTCAGTATAGAAGTCCAGGCAGGAAGCTCTATATCTGGCAACCAGAGAAGTGTGAGAGGGGAATATAAGGAGGTTGGGAGTGCTGGACAAGAAACAGGTGAGGAGAAGGAGCTACGGATCCCTGAGTGAGCCAAAAAGGGTTGCAAGGCAAACCCAGAAAGCTACCATAAAGAAACAACACAATCTTTCTACATAGAGTGCGCAGCCACCCGCTGCGACTTCCTGACCCCGGGTATAACGGAGTTAGGCGTGGCTCTTGACACCCTCGTGACACTACAATAGATAAGGTAAAACAACTAAACCGTAATCTTCTACTAAAAGAGAACAAACACGGAACAGATTTGATAACAACAAAAATAAAGGAAGAGGACTTTAATATTCCTCTAATTACTAGATACAGTACAGGAGCAGGGAGTTTTAGGAAAATCATTAGGTGTTATTGGGACATCCTAAAACAGGATAGTCTTAGGGGTGACAAAATTCCATCAAAACCTTTTTCCCCTGCAAAACATGCCGGAATTTAAAAATTACCAGAGAAAATACAAAAAAAACCATAAAAGCTTTAAATACCTTTCAAATAAAAAACTACATTACTTATAATACGAGAGGAGTGATTTATTTTATTAAATGTCCCTGTGACAAATTGTATATAGGTAGAACAAAACGGTTACTAAAAACCAGGATAAGCGAGCATGTCACAAATATAATTAAAAAATTTGACGGACATCCCTTATCTAGACATTATCAACAACACCATGCGGCAAAATTTCGAGGCTCTATCTTTGGAGGCTTGGAAAAAGTGATGGAAGACAAAAGGGGCGGCAATTTTATCAAAAAAATGTCCAGAGCGGAAAGCAGCTGGATATTTAAATTAAACAGCCTAGCCCCCAATGGACTCAATCATGAAATCAAACTTTTTGCCTTTCAGTGAATTTACATAATTTGCATATTGTAGCCGCCTTGGAACTACTCTCTGGGTTCTTTTTCTCTCCCTGTGTGTAATAAGAGCAGGTGTTGCTCTGGCAACCAGGACGTCTATATAACTACCAGACTTGAAGGGTCAGACCATCCCTGATGAAGGAGCCCGACGGCTCAGAAACGCGTCGGATGAACTTTGATCTCTGGGAGCACCAGTAGTACTTCGCGGTGACGTCACACGCACAGAAGATCCTGGACGCCGAATCTGTAGTCTGCTCCCTCGCACCACACAGCTACCGGCCGGAGCAGTGTGAATGCTGGTAGGTGAGCAGTGAAGATTTGCTTTTCCTCAATCTTCCCTACACACAGGAACAGGAAATGTGTAATTATCCAAAGAACCTAGATTGTTTTGCCAGCTCACATCTAAAGAAAAGGTAACTACCACCGCGGTGATTATTTCATTGCATCGTCAATTGATACTCATTTTCTATTATAGCGGAGCATTCATCTAGCCACTGTACTCAATCTGTTATATTTCTACCTACCAGCGCCAGTGTAAGTTTATACCGTAAGGTAACTAACATTCAATCAATATACTGTATATAAATACAGTGGGGAAAATAAGTATTTAATGGTGATTTTAAAAGTTTTACCACCTACAGAGAATGGAGAAGTCTGTTATTTTTATCATAGGTACACTTCAACTGACTCTGATCTATTAGTTTTTCAGTGGTTGAGAAGGACCTGTCACCATCATGTAACCAGGGCAGTAGAGGATGGCGCTCAGCCATGAAAAGAAGTCCTGGAGAAGAAGCGGTGCTAAAGTCTGCTACATGAGGAGAGGTAAGTGAAGGGATAGATTCTCAGTGTAGGAGGCAGCAAAATGCTTAGAGTTTTTTTTTTTTTTTTTACTGGGACTGTATGTTAGGGCTGAAAGGAGGGATGTTATTTACATGGGACTGTGTGTTGGAGTGGGATGGAGTGATGCTATGTACATGGAACTGAATGTTGAGGGGCTGATGTTATTTACATGGGACTTCATGTTGGAGGTGGCTGGGGCAGGGTGATATTTACATGTGACTGTGTTTTGTGTTTTGGCGGTAGCTGAGGAGGGGGTGGTGTTATTTACATGGGATTGTATGTTGAATGCAGTTATGGGAGGAAGTGATGTTTTTTACATTGGACTGTATGTTGATGGCGGCTGTGGGAGGGAGTGATGTTATTCACATGAGACTGAATGTTGAGGCGGTCATGTTATTTACATGGAACTCTATGTTGAAGTCGGCTGGGGGAGGGAATTATGTTATTTATAGAGATAAGCAAATTTTTCAAAAATTCGATTTGCCGGTTAGCCCCAATTATTTTTTTTTTATTCAGTTTGATACTAATTTATTTGTGGTGAATTACGTTAAAAAACAGCTATTTCCTGGCTGCACAGAGCCTGTATGGTGGTGTAGAACAGTGTGCCTTGCAGTAACATGCATAGGGAGTCTGCTTTGGTATTGAAATAAAACTGTGAGTCCGTATGACATGCAGATGACAGGCGTCACTGTTAGAATCACAGAAAAATTCACTTATTTGGGCAGTCACGGGGCAAAAACTGACCAAATAACTTAAGTATGAACTCAGCCTTACAGGTCGAAGTTAGTGCCAAGAAGAAGTGCACTCCTTTTATACTATCGTCAGCTGATTCCACATAGATGTCTAAAGAACCTGTTTTATTAAGCGCTTATACAAGTAGAGCCCCTCGACAGAGTGGAGAGGGTGTCAGCCGTAAGTTTGTGTTGACGTCACTGATTATTTTGACCTTCCTCTAATCCGTCAGAACAATAACCCATAAAAAAACAAATCCTGTCTGTTGAGCATCCATCTCAACTCGGTCAGCATTTGGTCAGTAATCCATCAGTATTGCTAATGGGAAAAAAAAAAACAGGAATGGATCCAAAACAGAGATGAAGAATTCTTACTGTGTTTTGTACCCACTCCTGCTTTTGGCTATCAAATTATAAGCCAATTCTGATGGGACCATACAGGCCTTACAGCTGCTACACAGAGAGGATCCGGTTTGTGTCTCATTTTACCTTCATTCTGACAGATCAGAAGAAGGGTCAAATAAATGATGATGTCAGCCACTAATAGCATTTTACCTTCATTCTGACAGATCAGAAGAAGGGTCAAATAAATGATGATGTCAGCCAATGCCAAAATGGTTGAATAGTGGCCCAGTCATGAAGTGGGGAGGGTGAGAACAGCAGGAGAAGTCCACAGAGTGCCCAATAACTGAGTCTGGAGGTGGCGGCAGCATCAGGAGGCCACAGAGTCGCACAATGACAGAGTGGGGAGGTGGTGGTAGCATCAGGAGGCCACATATTAGCAAGGTGACATAGTGTGGAGGTGACAGCAGCATGAGGAGACCACAGAGTAGCAAAGTGACATAGTTTTGAGGTGGCGGCAGAATCAGGAGGCCACAGAGTGTTTAGGTGACATGGTGTGGAGGTGGCGGCAGCATCAGGAGGCCACAGAATGGAACAAAGTCAGAGTGTGGAGGTGGCAGCAGCATCAGGAGGCCACAGAGTGGCACAAAGATAGAGTGTGGAGGTGGTGGCAGCATCAGGAGACCACAGAGTGGTAAGCTGACATACTTTGGAGGCGGCGGCAGCATCAGTAGGCCACAAAGTGGAAAGGTGACATAGAATGGAGGTAGGAGCAGCATCAGGAGACCACAGAGTGGCAAGGTAACATAGTGTAGAGATGGGTGGCAATACCAGTACCCGCTGAAGATGGTGGGTGAAAGAAGGAGCACTTGGCATCAGATGTGTGGCATCAGGCGGGTGGCATCATCAGAATAGTAGCTGAGGCAGGTAGCCAGAAATAACCGATCTCTTTTGTCAAAGTGTTAGGGTGGCACCATGGATGATCTAGTCTGATGCATCAGGAATTGGTGGGTGGAAATCCTGGCTGATCCACGCCTAATTCATCTTCACAAAGGTCAGTCTCTCCAGATTTTGGGTGGACAGGTAAGTTTTCCTTGGGGTAACTATGGCCCCCTCACCGTTAAACACCCGCTCTGATGCCACACTACTGGCCGGGCAGGACAGCTTTTCCAGCGCAAACTCGGCCAGTTGCGGCCACAAATCCAGTTTAGCTGCCCAGTAGTTCAGTGGATCTTCAATGAAGGCTGGAAGAGTGCACTCCAAGTATGCCACCACCTTCTGGTTCAGGTTCTGCTCTACGTCTAGCTGCTGGTGAGTAGTTTCTTCACTATGCAGATGAAGAAAGCTGCTCATCAGCAACTCTAGACTCAGGCTGCTGCTGATGGAGCTGGTACTGCTCCTGCCACCCCACCCCTCCCCAGCAGCCATGGCAGTGTAACTTAAGCGCAGAGAGCTCCCCAGTCAGACCTGCGAGAGGATGGACGATTGCGCAGATAGGCAGCGGCCAACTGACTACATAGAATGTCTCTATAGTAGTTCAGATTGTCCTCCCTTTCAACGGGTGCATAAAAGGCCCCCCATTTTGGACCGGTAGCGAGGGTCCAAGAATGTGGATAACCTAAAGTAATCCCTCTGCCAAATGGTGATGATTCGGCTGTCACTACCCAAGCAAGTGAGCATGCAGCGGCCCATTTGCACAAGTGACTCAGAGGGACTTCCTGCCTCCATCTCCACTGCATACTGCCACAGTGTGTCTGGGTCCTCTGCCTCATCTTCCTCATCGCAATGTAGCTCCTCTGGCTGCCCTGCTCCTCCTCTCCTGTCACCTGTGTAGAAAAACCACACATTTCGCTACACATTACTTCTGCTCCAGTGTCCTCCTCCTCCTCCTCCAGTTCAGCCCCCACAGGGCTCATGTGGCCATGAGATCTAGGCGCCACGTCTTCATTCCCCTGACCAGCCATATTTACCCTCATCTGTTCCAAGACATGAAGCAGCGGAATGAGATCGTTCATCCAGTAGTCCTTGCGACTGACAAATAACGTGGCCTCCTCAAAGGACTTGAGCAAATGGCAGGTGTCAGCATGAGCTGCCACTGGCTGACATCGAAGTTACACAGGGGAGTACTCCTTTCTGGTCTTTCTCTGTTCGTGCAGTCGGTCCAATATATGGAGGGTGGAATTCCAGTGGGTGGAAATGTCACATATCTGCCTATGTTGGGGGATGCCGTTCTGCCGCTGCTGGGTGTGCTTTGCGGTGTACGAGTGGCTGAAGTGCATGCAAAGATTCCTGGCCATTTTCAGGATGTCTTGCAGATGGGTGAAAAACTTCAGTAACCGCTTGACAACCAGATTGAACATGTGTGCCGTGCAGTGTGCATCGCTCAGCCCTCCTTGAAGCTGCACCGACATAATGTTCTTCCTGTTGTCAGTCACCATGGTTCCAATTTTGAGTTGTCGCGGAGAAAGCCAGGAATCGATTTTTCTTGCTGAAGAACATGCAGTTCCTCCCCTGTATGACTCAGTTCGCCCAGGCAAATGAGGTGCAGAGCATCGTGACACTGCCGTGCCCTGCACAGGTGGAATGCTGGAGGGGCACTGTGACTTGTCCCTGCAGTGTAGGCTGAGGACATGGTGGAGGATGAGGAGGCAGAGGCGGACATTGTCGCAGGACAAATGGTGTGAGAACATGGAGGCGGAAGCGGCGTCGCCTGGCCAAGTTGCTGGTGCGGCTGTGCAGGAACTACATTGACCCAGTGGGCCGTAAAGGACATGTACTGTCCCTGACCGTAGTTACAGCTCCACACGTCGGCGCTGCCGTGCACTTTGGCAGACACCGACAGGCTTAAGGACTGGCCCACCTTCTGTTCTACATATTTTTGCAGGGCTGGTAATGCCTTTTTGGCAAAGAAATGGCGGCTTGGGACTCTCCACCTTGAGTCGACACAAGCCATCAGTTCTCTGAAAGGTGCAGAGTCTACCACTTTGAAAGGGAGGGACTGCAGCAAACAAACTGACAAAACAAAGTGGTCTCAAGAGCCATAGAAATGCTCAAAACCCCAAATGCAATTGACAATATATGGCTAAACACTCACTCTGGCTAAACACTGTCAATTGCTGTCACGGGTAGAGTCACGGTAATCAAGATAGAGCGGAGGTGCACCCCCTGAGCTGCCACCCGGTCCCCTGTCCCTGCCTACTTGCACCACCCTCCCTAGGTGACAGAGCGCAACTGGACGACAGTCCCTAACCTACTATGTGCAAGCCGAGAGAAAGAGACAGCAGGGAAGAGGACAGCCACTGAGAAGTTACAATAAGCGGACAAGAGGTAGAACAAAAATGGAAGGCTTACAGTCTGGCTTTGTTCACATTGCACTAGTTGTCCTGCTAGGCGGTTGTGTGGAAGCTTGGCTGTGAGATGGATTACATCACCTTCAAACCTTGTTCACACCATAGTTAGCATAGTGGTAGGACCCTTTGCCATGCTGAGTGACCGTGACGTGGTGCATGATGGGCTCCGATATTTTCCTGACAGGAATATATTGGCAAAAGTCTCAGCTTTTAATATCTGCATTTATGACTAGCCAGTATAGTCAGTGGCATATCCGTTTGGTGCATTTTTTCTGTGATTTATAGGTAGCTTAATAACAATAAAGTACACAGCCCATAGGACGAAAATCAAAGGGAACCTGTAGCCAGCAGGCCGTCTGTATTTATAGTGGGGAGTGAGGGTCATGTGATGTGGCCAGCGTCACATGACCGACAGACAAACAAGTCGAGCACCGAGTGATCAGCTCGGCGCTCAAGGCAGACCTAGGAGCAGGGAGCCTCCCAGTTAGCAAGGCCGCCCTGGGAACGAGGCCAAACACAGATCCTCACTCCCGAAGCTAAGCAGTAGGTCTGCGGCTGATGGGAGACTGAGTGCGCCTTCGGCACCCCGTTACAGTACCCCCCCTTTTACGAGGGGCCACCGACCCAAGCATTGTGGACGAGGTTTCTCAGGGTGTTCCCGGTGAAATTTAATAATTAACCTGGAAGCATGCAAAGTGGGCCACCAGGACCTCTCCTCAGGTCCAAAACCTTTCCAGTGGACCAGGTATTGAAATGAATTTCTAATCTTTCTGACATCTATTATTTTAGAAATAATGAATTCCTCCTGACCCTCAACCTCCAGAGGTGGAGGAGGTTTTTTAACCGGAACTACTGGTGACACATATTTCTTAAGTAACGACTTATGGAACACATCCTGTATACGGAGGGAGTCGGGTAGCTTAAGTCTAAAAGACACTGGGTTAATATGCTCAATAATATTGTATGGTCCAATGAAACGCGGCAAGAATTTCTTAGAACATTGTTTCAAAGCAGGATCTTTAGTCGACAACCACACCTTATCGCGAGTACAAAATTTACCCCCTTGGAACGTCTCTTATTGGCGTGTTTACACTGGGTTTCCTGGGCCTTTTCCAGGTTCGATTGAACCTGTGCCCAGACTGTGCACAGTCTAGAGGTAAAAGAATCTGCCTGCGGGTTGAGTGAGGATACAGAGGGATTAGAACTAAAGCGAGGAGGTAAACCACTGTTACATAAAAAAGGAGACACCCCTGTGGAAGAATTAACCCAATTGTTGATGGCAAATTCTGCCAACTGGAGGTATCTCACCCATAGGAGTTGATTATGCGATACATAGCACCTTAGAAAAAGCTCCACTGCCTGATTTAACCGTTCCGTCTGCCCATTGGTCTGTAGAAGGAAAGCAGACGAAAAAGGACAAAGAGATGTCGCATCTTCTACAAAAAGCCCTCCAAAAGGTAGAAACAAACTGAACGCCTCGATATTCTCAGGGACACCATGCAGACGTAGCACATGTTCAATGAACAAGGATGCTAAGGTCTTTGCATCAGGGAGCTTACTTAAAGGAACAAAGTGCACCATCTTGCTAAAACGGTCAACCACTACCCACACCACTGACTTCCCCTCAGAGAGGGGCAGATCAGAAATAAAATCCATGGAGATGTGAGACCATGGCTTACAGGGAATGGGTAGTGGTTGTAGTTCACCAGCCGGATGTGTTCTTGGGATCTTAGACCGGGCACAAACATCGCAAGCTAAAACATAAGACCGTACATCTTTAGACAAAGTGGGCCACCAGAAAGACCTCAGCAGCAATTCCTTAGTGGCAGCAATACCTGGTTGACCACAGAGCACGGAGTCATGACATTCACCCAATAATTGAACACAAAAGCATTCAGGATCAAACAACTTATCTGCCGCTGTTTGTGGAGGAGCAAGTTGCTGAGCCTGTTGAATCTCAGAGGAAAGATCCGCAGAAACTGCTGCCACAAAGATGTTTGTTGGCAAGATGGGTTCCGGGGGAATATCAGGAGGTAGGACGGCATTAAAACTCCGGGACAAGGCATCTGCCTTAACATTTTAAATTCCTGGTCTGAAAGTAACAGAAAAGTTAAAACGAGTAAAAAACAGGGCCCATCTGGCTTGCCTAGGATTAAGGTGTTTGGCCGCCTCAAGAAACACTAAGTTCTTATGATCAGTGAAAACAGTAATACGGTGTCTAGCCCTTTCTAAAAATTGCCTCCACTCCTCAAATGCCCATTTAATGGCCAGTAATTCACAGTTTCCAATATCATAATTTCTCTCCGAAGGAGAGAACATGCGAGAGAAGAAGGCTCATGGCCTTAAATTAGTGAGGTTAGAGGACCCCTGTGAAAGGATGGCCCCCACACCATCCTCTGAGGCATCAACCTCCACCACAAAAGGTTCCTCAGTCTCGGGCTGAACCAAGACTGGAGCCATTTGGAAACAATTTTTTAGGGTATCAAAGGCTCGACAGGCCTCCAATGACCAGTTAACCAAATCCGAACCTTTTTTAGTTAGATCCGTGAGGGGTTTGGCAATAATAGAAAAATTCTTTATGAATTTACGATAAAAATTGGCGAATCCTAAAATACGTTGGAGTGCCTTTAAGGAGGATGGTCTTACCCAGTCTTGGATAGCCTGAACCTTACTGGGATCCATTTTAAATGAATGAGGAGTAAGAATATAGCCAAGATAAGGGATCTCTTGAACTCTTGAAGGATTTTAAGAACCAGTCTGATGTGAGACACATGAGAATCCCAGTCAGGTGAAAAGACAAGAATATCATCGAGATAAACAATCATAACTTTGCCAATAAGTTCTCTAAAAATATCATTCATTAAATTCTGAAACACAGCTGGGGCATTGCAAAGACCAAATGGCATAACCAGATACTCAAAGTGTCCCTCTGGAGTATTAAAAGCAGTTTTCCACTCATCTCCCTCCTTAATACAAACTAGATTATAAGCTCCTCTCAAATCAAATTTAGAAAACCAAGAAGCACCCAAAATATGGTTAAACAGATCAGGAATCAACGGGATGGAATACTGATTCCTAATAGTAATTTTATTCAAATTTCTGTAGTCAATGCAGGGCCTGAGACCACCGTCTTTCTTTTTAACAAAAAAGGATCCTGCTCCCAGGGGAGAGGTGGAGGGCCTAATATGTCCTTGAGACTCTCCTGGATGTAGTCTTTCATGGACTTGCGCTCAGGACCGGACAGATTATAAATCCGTCCTTTAGGAAATTTGGACTCAGGTATCAAGTCAATAACACAGTCATAAGACCTATGGGGAGGGAGAGTATCTGTCTCAGAGGTGGAAAAAACATCTGAATAATCAGCAATAAAACGAGGAATATCTAATGAGATCCCAGCTTGAACTACGGTTAAGCAAGAATTACAGTTAGGCCCCCATCTCTCTAACTCGCCCGATCTCCAGTTAATGACCGGATTGTGTTGCTGAAGCCAGGGCATACCAAGGACTACCTGAACTGGAAGATTCTCTAAAACAAAGAAGGAACATTTCTCAGAGTGGCAGATCCCTACAGATAGGGTAACCTCCGGAGTATGGCGTTTTACTGTGCCCCCTAGCAGGGGGGTAGAATCGATGGCGACAACCTGGATCGGGGTGGGTAATTCTAGTATAGGAATTCCCATCTGATCAACGAATTTGTAATCAATAAAACTAAAAGCTGACCCTGAATCCACAAAGGCATTTCCTGACCCCTTTAAGACCCCAAAGGCAATAGAAACCGGCAGCAATAGTTTACTTCTTACCACCTCCGGGAGTACCTTGTCCTTGAATCCCTCAGACTTGGATGATTTTACAGAAGGCGGAGCTTTAGCACACTGACCGATCCAGTGTTCAGGATCCCCACAAAAAAAACAAGAGCCGCAACGACGACGTAGTTCTCTTCTCGTCATCCCGAGTTGCATGAGCTTGCCCGAGTGGGCTTCCATCCTGGGTTCAAGGGGGGGGAGTCTCAGGTTGAAGAAGGGTATGAGGAGAAAACAAATGCTCCCGCTGTCTCTCTCTGATCCGTCTATCTAGTCTGATGGCTAGCGTCATGGTCTCCTCTAAAGAGTCAGGACAGGGATAACAAACCAACATATCCTTTAACTTTTCAGTCAAGCCTGCCCTAAATTGACATTTGAGCGCTGGTTCGTTCCAGGCCGAAGGAATGCACCACTTGCAAAACTGCGTACAATAATCTTCCACGGGACAATTTCCCTGGGTGAGGGCCTTAAGATTGGATTCTGCCACAGAGGCTCGGTCAGGTTCATCATAAAGAACCCCTAACGCCTGGAAAAAGAGGTCCACAGAGCTAAGACAAGGGGAATCTGGTTTTAAAGAAAAGGCCTATTCTTGGGGGTCCCCTTGAAGCAAGGAAATAATAATATCAACCCTCTGTGGGTCAGAGCCGGAGGAGTGGGGTCGTAGTCGAAAATAAAGTTTACAGCTTTCCTGGAAAGCTAAAAAACTTCGGTGGTCACCCGAAAACCGATCGGGCAATTTAATGTGAGGTTCCACCTGAACGGTGGCGGGAGCAAGAATAGGGGGAGTTCGGACGGTCTTCTGAACTTGTAGTCTCTCCCCAAGTTCCTGTACTATTTGAGCAAGACCCTGCACATATTCGGTGAGGCTCTGTATAGGGTCCATGCTGAATTTGGGCCTGTGATTCTGTCACGGGTAGAGTCACGGGAATCAAGATAGAGCGGAGGTGCACCCCCTGAGCTGCCACCCGTTCCCTGTCCCTGCCTACTTGCACCATCCGCCCTAGGTGACGGAGCGCAACTGGGCGACAGTCCCTAACCTACTATGTGCAAACAGAGAGAAAGAGACAGCAGGGAAGAGGACAGCCACTGAGAAGTTAAAATAAGCGGACAAGAGGTAGATCAAAAACGGAAGGCGAGGCAGGTCAACTAGCCGAGGTCAGTCCAGGAGGTCACGTCATAACAAGGGAAGAGGCAAAGACAAATCCGTAAACAAGCCGAGGTCAAAATCCGAGAGGTAGCGTCAAGGTACAGGGAGCAGGCAGAAGAGGTGTCAAGACGCGGATCGAGGTTCAATTCCAGAGGTAGCTTAATAACAATAAAGTACACAGCCCATAGGACGAAAATCACAGGCAACCTGTAGCCAGCAGGCCGCCTGTATTTATAGTGGGGAGTGAGGGTCATGTGACGTGGCCAGCGTCACATGACCGACAGACAAACAAGTCGAGCAACGAGTGATCCGCTCGGCGCTCAAGGCAGACCTAGGAGCACGGAACCTCCCATCTAGCAAGGCTGCCCTTGGAACGAGGTCAAACACAGATCTTCGCTCCTGAAGCTAAGCAGCAGGTCTGTGGCTGATGGGAGACCAAGTGCGCCTTTGGCGCCCCGTTACAATTGCATTTACCATTGTAGTGCACTAAATTTTTGGAGTGACTGCAGCACCAGCAACTTGGTCAGGGGCACGTTTAACTTCTGCGCCATTGGATGACTGCACGCATACTGTTGTCTCTTGGCAATCGCTTCAGTGATCGATTGCTGACGGAATGAGTGATGAGGAGTAGGTGCCACCCTGTGGACTCGAGCCCACGCTAACGACTTGCTAGCTCCGCCACTGGCTCATGGGCAATCTGACACCCTCTTCTCCCGATGATGATGAAGCCCCTTCGTCACCCGGCTCCCAAGTGCTATCAGCTACATTATCATCATCATGTACTGTCTGCACATCACTGATGTCCTCCTCAACCGTCTCTGGGTCAGGAGCTCTCAACACCAGCTCCCACGCCACACTCCATATCACTACTTCCCCCCCTAGCGGAGGAAGCGGTGGATGTCTCCTCCGCATCTTGGCTCGGCAGTAGCTGCTGGCTTTAGTAGCTCTTCCTCGCTGAAAAGTGGAGCCGAGCCTACAGCATATAATACTTCTCGCGGTGAGGGAACAGAAATGGACAGAGGCAGGTTGAGGACAGGTAAGGACACATGGCCTGCTCACCGGCCATGCCAACTAATGGTTGTGCCTGGCGTACCCACCGACCCTTGGCTGGGGGTGTCTGATGTCACTTGCTACGAAGTCGAAGTTCAAGTCAACCATTCAAGAACTGCTGGGTTGCTGGTCACGACACGACCGCTGGCTGACACTGGGAGCTCCGGCCTCTCGAAGTGACCCCTGCTGCCACGGCCCCTTACTCTGCTGCAACCTCTGCATGCGCTAGAAACATTTAGGCCTCTGCCACCCTCCTGTGCAGTGCCTTGCACTTCTCTGTCTGACATACTGTTAGATCAAATAACCAAATGTTAGATCAAATATTTTTTATTTCGCCACTAAGACACAGCAAACGGGCTTTATAATATATCACTGCCCCGCTAAACGGCAATCAGGCCCTAATTTTTTTTCTCTTTTTACACTACATAAAATGCATTTCAACAGATAAGTGCAATGCTGGATGGTGAATATATTTTTATTTCACCACTAATACACGGCAAACTGGGCTTTAGAGTATATCACTGCACCGCACAAGGGCATTTAGGCCCTAATTTATTTAAACTTTTACAAAGCACAACAGAATTTTCAACAGATAAATGCAACGCTGGACGGCTAATATAATTATATGTTGCCACTAATACACGGCAAACTGGGCTTTAGAGTATATCACTGCACCGCTGAACGGCAATTAGGCCCTAATTTTTTTCTATTTTTACACTACACAAAATGCTTTTCAACAGATAAGTGCAATGCTGGACGGCGAATATATTTTTATTTCACCACTAACACACGGCAAACTGGGCTTTAGAGTATATCACTGCACCGCACAAGGGCAATTTGGCCCTAATTTTTTTCGACTTTTACACAACACAAAAGGCTTTGTTGCGATACCAAATTTTTGATTCGATTTCAATACCATAAAAAGTATTGCGATACTCGAAACCATTCGATAACACCAGAAAAAAATAAAACAGCAAAAAAGGCATGTGCATTCCACATTTAAAAAAATGGCAAATCGCGCAGTTTTCAAAAAAAAAATATATTTCTGTTCCGGCGTTCACAGCATAGATTTTTTAAATATTTTAATAGTTTGGACTTTTCAGATATGGCAATATGTGAAATGCTTATTTATTTATTGTTTATATATTTTATATGTAAAATTGGGGTGATTTATACTTAATATTTTGGTGGAGGGTCTTTAACTTTTTATTTTTTTTTACTTTTTATTTATAACTATTTCTCCTCTTAGGGGCTAGAACCTGGGATGCTTCAGTAGCATCCTGGCTGCCATGGTACCCGATCGGAGCCCCAGGATTACACTGCTGGGGCTCTGATCAGAAGCTGCCAGTGCCACCAATGAAGAGGAGGGGACCCTGTGGCCACTGCCACCAATGAAAAGGGGAGGGGACCCTGTGGCCACTGCCACCAATGAGAAGGGGAGGGGACCCTGTGGCCACTGCCACCAATGATTTTAATACTGGGGGGGTTGAGGGAGAAGGGTGCACTGCGCCACCAATGATAATTAGCCTTTAATACAGGATGCGGGTGACGGTAGCAGATCAGTGGCAGTTAACCCCTCAGGTGCCGCACCTGAGGGGTTAACTGCTTCTGATCGCAGCTCCCTGTCAGAGGCATGGTGCTGGCTATGTGATTCTGCTGCCGGCACCTGCCTCCTGTATTAAAAGTTAAAGACAACCTTTCATGGGTTTGGACTTTGTTAAATTAGCAGGCTACATAGAGCGGCGCCCAGGGATCTCCCTGCACTTACTATTATTCCTGGGCGCCGCTCCATTCACCCGCTGTGGCCCAGTTACCGCCTCTTGCTCTGTATGCTAAATACTACTATCAAAGTAATGGGGAGGAGACATCAGCTTCTCTCCTGGGTGTTCCTTCTCCCTGGCTGTGACGTTCTGCACTGCGATTGGACAGCGCTACAGCCAGGCAGAAGGAAAGCCCAGGAGAGAAGCTGATGTCTCCTCCCCATTGCTCCGATAGTAGTAATTAGCATACGGAGCAGGAGACGGTAACGGGGGCACAGCGGGCGAATGGAGCGGCGCCCAGATATAATAGTAAGTGCAGGGAGATCCCTGGGCATGGCACAGGGGGAGGGAGAGACTGCTTTCTTCTCCCCTGTGCTGCTGAGGAAACATTAGCGCGCTGACAGCAGCGCACTCATGCTCTGTGATACTAGACTGCGCAGCAGTATCGAAAAAATGGAAATCTTAGTATCGTATTGATACCGGGACAAAAGTATCGATTGTGCATCAAAATTTCGATACCCGCAACAACCCTACGCTGAACGGTGAATATATTTTTATTTTGCCACTAATACTCTGCAATCTGGGCTTTAGAGTATATCACTGCACCGCTAAGAGGCAAAGATATTTTTCCTTCTTCCACTAATATACACAAAAAGGGCTTTAAAACAGATAATTGGACCGCTGAGCAGCAAATATATTTTTTCTTTTTTCCACTAATATACGCAAAAAAGGGCTTTAAAACAGATAACTGCACCGCTGAGTGGCAAATTTATATATATTTTTTCCACTAATACACGGAAAAGAAGGCTTTAGAACAGATAACTGCAACGCTGAGCAGCAAATATATTTTTACTTTTGCCACTAATACCCGACAAAAAGGGCTGTCATTTTCGCACTTCACCACACAACGGCTAATAAGCCTTTTTTTCTCACTAATACAAGCCAACAAATGCTTTAGAACATATAACTACACCACACTAGGGCAAATAGAACGTAGAAATATTTCCTTGCAATAACCCTGTTAACTGAGTGTATCAAACAGCACTTGCACCCTAATAAGAACGGTTTGATGGAATTACAGAGCTGTATAATGGCAATTTGGATCCCCAGTCAATGCAGCAAGGTGTAATATGATTGTTCCTATTACCCAGCCTATCACCTCCCTGAATGAACCCTGTTCAACAGAAATGCTGTGGAATGATTCCTCCCCATCCACTAGTAAATAGCAGAATCTAAGATGGCTGCCGCTATTTATAGGTCTGTGACATCACAGGGCTGGCTGCTAATTGGATGCATGCATGGCATTTTGGGTAATCCCGCCTTCCCAGAGTTCCTTTCTACATGTCCTCACATGTGCAGCAGCCATTTTAGGAAAAATGTGATTCATTACCACAAAGCGCAAGGAAATTCGCATTCGGTGCAAATCAAATTTTTCCTGAAATTCCACTTGTCAGCTTTGATTCGCTCATCTCTAGTTATTTACATGGGACTGAATGTTGAGGGGGTGATGTTTACATGGGATTGCATGTTGAAGGCCACTAGGGAGAGAAGTCATGTTATTTACATGGGTCTGTATTTTGGAGTGGGCTGTAGATAGAGAGGGATGTTATTTGCATGGGACTGTATATTGGAGGGGGCTAGAGAGATGTTGTGATGTTATTTACATGGGACTCTACGGCGGAGGGAGGGAAATAATGTTATTTACATGGACTGTATGCTGAAGGGGTTGAGGAATTATAATTTCTGAGGACACTAAAGAGAGGAATATAAATACAGGGGACACTGCAGGGGGCATTCTAAATACTGGGGGCATTTCAGGGCAAACATTATAACAGTAGGGGGCAATATAAATACTGAAGACACTGCAAGGAGCATTATAAATACTGGGGGCAATTCAGGACAAGCATTAAAACAGAAGGGGACAATATAAATACTGAGGACACTGTAGGGGCATTTTAAATACAGGGGACATTATAGGCATTCTTATTACTACTGGGGGATCTGTAGGAGTGCCTTATTTCTACTAAAAGCACTATGGGGGCCTTGTATACTACTGAGGTGTCTGTAGAGAGCTTTATTATCACTGGGGGAACAACAGTGGGGCCTTATTTCTACTGGGGGCTCTGTGAGGGCATTATTAATAGTAGAGGGTCTTTCTACTAATGGAGGCACTCTTGAGGATTAGAGATGGCCTTGTGGTTCGCCCGGCGGTCGTTTCGCGGCGAACTTTGCGTGTTTGCGATTCGCCGAACATATGGAGAAATTTTCGCCCGCCATATTCTTTTACATTGTGAAGAACTTTGACCCATGACACATCCATCAGGTGGTACAGGACAGCCAATTGAGACATTTCAGCACATGGACATACCCCCTACCTTATAAAAACACCTGATCTGGCCGCCATTTTACATTCAGTGTTTTGCCAGTGTAGGGAGAGGTTGCTGTGTGGAGCAGGGACAGGCTGTTAGGGACACCAAACGCTAGCTAATAGGGCCACAAAAGTCATTTTAAGCACTAGTATAGGTGTGCTATCGATATGTGTGATACACAGAGGGGTGTGATATACTTATAATATACTTTTATAATGAGTCAAAAACACATAGATCTATATAGTGATCTCCTGGAAGTCAGGGGGCTAGGGGCTAGGGGCCTACTAGGGCCATATTTATATAGGGTAAGGTTCCAGACGGGTCGCTCTTATCAGGGCGGGTGGTCTGTGGTTAGGCTATCAGGGCCAGAATAGCACCCCCTGTAGGGCAATATCAGGGACAGTTCTTTGCCCACCCTGTCCTTCAATACCACATCATCATCTAGCCCAGGGATGGATGTTTTTTGCTTTCCCTCCTGGATTCATCGATGTGCACTGGAACCCCCGATTTGTGGTAGGACAAATGGTTTCTGATTTGGTGCCACGAGCACCTGATTTAGTGCCGCCGAGCACTTGTTATTGCCTACCACATCTATGCTTTTTGCTTAACTTTAATAATTTAATTTATTTTCATTTTGAGGGATATCTTTTCCATTCACACGTCCGCAAAATGGGTTTGCATCCGTTACGCAATTTTGCGGAACGGGTGCAGACCCATTCATTTTCAATGGGGCCGGAATGTGCTGTCCGCATCCGCATTTGCGGCTCCACATCCGCATTTGCGGATACGCACTTATCTGTGCTTCCGTTTCCGCCAAAAAATAGAACATGTCCTATTCTTGTCCGCAATTGCTGACAAGATTAGACATTTTCTATTATAGTGCAGGTGATCTGCGGTCCACAAATTTCAGACTGCACATTGCCGGTGTCCGTGTTTTGCGGATCCGCAAAACACTTACGGACGTGTGAATGGATCCTCATAGTAAAATTATTAAAGGTTATGTTTTATCTTCATGTATATTCTAATGGATTGCCTTCCTTGTACAATGTTAGAATATACTTTCTATGTTAGAAAGTATATTATAGCACATTTGTATTGTGCGGCAGATGTCTGCGGTTCTGCTGCGATACTGCAGGTATATAGAGGGACAAGCATTATTGGAACAAATAATTTCTTCTGGTGTGATATAAAAAAAAACAGATTGAAGCGGGGTGTTATGTACCAATATACTTACTTTATAGTGCATTTGGGTACTGTATAGTGCATTTGCGCATGCGCGTATGCGAAAATTATATTGCCGATATTTTGAATTGAAAAAAAAATGAATGGAGATTGCAAATTCGAATAATACATCTGATATGTCAAGGTCCATGTTGTGGGACTATTTGTGCACTTCTAGTAATTATTTCTTGGCTGCAAATATGAGCTGAAGGTTTTTTAGGTTCGCCTGCCATTAAAATGAATGGGACCCGCCGCGAACTTGCGGTTCGCGAACATTTGATCGCGTTTGCGCGATCGCCTTTGCGAACCGTGCCTGCAGATGTTCGTCCATCACTATTGAGGATCATTATCACTGTTGGGGGCAGTATTACTAATGAGGGCATTCCAGGGGGGAATTACTATTGGGGGGGACTTTGAGGAGCACTATTAGTATGGGGGAGATGATCGGCATGGCACTAATTTTTCTTTAGGATAGTACTTGGGGGTATTGGGGAAACATAGAATGTCGGCAGATAAGAACCATTTGGCCTATCTAGTCTGCCCAATATACTGAATACTATGAATAGCCCTTGGCCCTATCTTATATGAAGGATGGCCTTATGCCTATCCCATGCATGCTTAAACTCCTTCACTGTATTTGCAGCTACCACTTCTGCAGGAAGGTTATTCCATGCATTCACTACTCTCTCAGTAAAGTAATACTTCCTGATATTACTTTTAAACCTTTGCCCCTCTAATTTAAAACGATGTCCTCTTGTAGCAGTTTTTCTTCTTTTAAATATTCTCTCCTCTTTTACCTTGTTGATTCCCTTTATGTATTTAAAAGTTTCTATCATATTCCTTCTGTCTCATCTTTCTTCCAAGCTATACATGTTAAGGTCCTTTAATCTTTCCTGGTAAGTTTTATCCTGCAATCCATGTACTAGTTTAGTAGCTCTTCTCTGAACTCTCTCCAAAGTATCAATATCCTTCTGGAGATATGGTCTCCTGTACTGAGCACAATACTCCAAATGAGGTCTCATTAGCGCTCTGTAGAGCGGCATGAGCACCTCCCTCTTTCTACTGGTAATGCCTCTCCCTATACACCCAAGCATTCTGCTAGCATTTCCTGCTGCTCTATGACATTGTCTGCCTACCTTTAAGTCTTACGAAATAATGACCCCTAAATCTCTTTCCTCAAATATTGAGGTTAGGACTGTATCACTGATTTTATATTCTGCTCTTGGGTTTTTACGCCCTAGGTGCATTATCTTGCACTTATCAACATTAAATTTTAGTTGCCATATTCTTGACCATTCCTCTAGTTTTCCTAAATCCTTTTCCATTGGTGTATCCCTCCAGGAACATCAACCCTGTTATAAATCTTTGTGTCATCAGCAAAAAGACACACCTTACCATTGAGGCCTTCTGCAATTTCATTGATAAAGATATTAAACAATATGGGTCCCAGAACAGATCCCTGAGGTACCCCACTGGTAACAAGACCATGGTCTGAATATACTCCATTCACTACAACCCTCTGTTGTCTGTCCCTCAGCCACTGCCTAATCCATTCAACAATATGGGAGTCCAAGCCCAAAGACTCTAATTTATTGATAAGCCTTCTATGTGGGACAGTATCAAAAGCCTAACTAAAGTCTAGATAAGCGATGTCTACTGCACCACCGCCATCTATTATTTTAGTCAACCAATCAAAAAAATCAATAAGATTAGTTTGACATGATATCCCTGAAGTAAACCCATGCTGTTTTTCATCTTTCAATCCATGGGATTTTAGATGTTCCACAATCCTCTCCTTAAGTATGGTTTCCATTAATTTCCCCACTATTCATGTCAGGTTTACTGGCCTAAAGTTGCCCGATTCCTCCCTACTTCCTTTCTTGTGAATGGGCACAACATTTGCTAATTTCCAATCTTCTGGGATGACTCCTGTTTCCAGTGATTGGTTAAATAAATCTGTTAATGGTTTTGCTAGTTCACTGCTAAGCTCTTTTAATAGCTTTGGGTGTATCCCATCAGGCCCCTGTGACTTATTTGTATTAATTTTAGACAGCTGTCTTAGAACCTCTTCCTCTGTAAAGACACATGCATCAAAAGATTCATTAGTCTTCCTTCCTAACTGATGTCCTTTTCCTTCATTTTCCTTTGTAAAAACTGAACAGAAGTATTCATTGAGGCAGTCAATCTTCTTCTTCCATATACCTTCCTTCTTTTATTTTTAATTTGTTAATTCCTTGTTTTAGTTTCCTTTTTTCATTTATGTATCTGAAGAATGTCTTATCAATGTTTTTCACTGACTGAGCTACTTTCTGTTCTGCCTGTGCTTTAGAAGCTCTTATAACTTGTTTGGCCTCTCTCTGCATAATCTTATGAATTTGCCTGTCATCCTTGTTTTTATTTTATGATAACTAAATGCTATCTTTTAGTTTTTAATGATTTTGGCCACTTCTGCTGAGTACCACAGTGGTCTCTTCCTTTTTTTGCTTTTACTGACAAGCCTAATGCAATTATCTGTTGCCTTCAATAGTGCCACTTTTAAGTAGTCCCATTTCTCCTGGACTCCATTTAAACTGTTCTAATCTGATAGGGACTCGTATACCACTAATCTAATTTTAGAAGAGTCCGTTTTTCTAAAATCTAAAACTTTTGTTTTTGCATGGTGTGACTCAGTCACTGTACTTATAGTAAACCACACCGACTGGTGATCACTAGATCCCAACCTTTCCCCTACAGTAATATCAGATACCAAATTCCCATTTGCGAATACTAAATCTAAAATGGCCTCCTTCCGGGTTGGCTCCTCAACTACTTGCTGTAGAGATAATCCCAGTAGGGAACTTAGAACATCTGTACTCCTGGCAGAACTAGCTATTTTGGTTTTCCAGTTTACATCCGGAAGATTAAAGTCTCCCATAATGATAACTTCCCCTTTCAATGTTATTTTAGCTATTTCCTCGTCTAGTAGATCATCTAATTCTTTGACTTGGCTAGGTGGTCTATATATCACACCTACACGAGTTACCTTATGATTATCAAGTTGCAAGGTAACCCAAACTGACTCTAAATTGGTCTTGCTAACTTGTATTAAATTTGATTTTATGCTATCTTTAACATACAGGACCACTCCTCCCCCTTTCTTGCATTCTCTGTCTTTCCTATATAGAGAGAACCCTGGTATTGTTATATCCCAGTCATTACTCCCATTGAACCATGTCTCAGTAACAGCCACTAAATCTATATTCTCAGATGCCATTATAGACTCAAGTTCATTGATATTATTCCCTAAACTGTGAGCATTTGTAGACAAGACCCTGAGCTTGTCATTTCTTAACCTATGTGCTACTGGCATCTTCTGGCATTGGGGGATGATGATAGAAATGTGAGGAAGCTAAGATGTCGGAGTGTCAAACTCTGCAGAGATGAGGAATGGCTGAAAGAAGTGGTCTGGACCGAATGGAGAAGATCTACATCAGAGGAGACATCAACTGGGAGGCCCTGGATGGGAAATGGGGTGTGTGGGGTAGGGTCGACTTAGAGAATTGGGCAATATTCATTAGGGCTTGGGCCCCGGATCTTTTGAGAGTCTAGCAACGCCCCTGGCCCTAACCAAGCTTTTTCAAAAATTCAGCGAACAGAACCCAAAACGAATCTCAACTGGATTGCTCATCACTTACAATTTTATATATGTATACAAAAGAACAATAAAATGGAGCTCATAGTACCAAAAAGTAAGAATATGCTTTATTTGAACATAATTAAAAAATATACATGAGTAAAGAAACAAGTAAATATTGTGCCATTTAAAAAAGTGAATGGGGTAGCGCAATCCTGGGTAACTCAGCACACGGTCCTTTTTAGGTGAGTCTCTGCTCTTCCATCACCTGCACGGCATTTTTACCTGGTCTCCTTTGTGGTTTGTTGTTTATTTTCCATACTGCACTTGCCAAACAAACCTTGTCTCACTGCCGTACGGGTCTGCTCGTGGACCATTGACTCACCTGTGTATTTAGGTCTTTACCTTGTTGTCGGGTCATAGGTTCGGTCATTGTACCCAGTATGTTCCTGTGATCCATACATATATGTTTTACAATTGACCTGTGTGCTATCCCAGGGTGGAGCTCTTTCTCTGCTCCCATTCACTTTTTAAATGGCACAATATTTACTTGTTTCTTTACTCATGTATATTTTTTAATTATGTTCAAATAAAGCATATTCTTACTTTTTGGTACTATGAGCTCCATTTTATTGTTCTTTTGCTATTATACTCGGGAGCTTGTACCGAGTTACAAATTACGGGTGTCCTTTGTAGTCATATTGGGTTGGCACTGTCCTTCACCCTCCCCTAAGATCCCCTGGGTCTTTTTTGTTTTTCTACATATGTATACAGTTGCAAGAAAAAGTATGTGAATCCTTTGGAATGATATGGATTTCTGCACAAATTGGTCATAAAATGTGATCTGATCTTCATCTAAGTCACAACAATAGACAATCACAGTCTGCTTAACCGCTTTACGTCCGCCCATAGGATATAAACGTCCTATGGGTGGACGTCTATTTCTGAAAGCACGTTTTAGAACGTCCTTTCAGAAATAGCAGCTGCACGCTAATCGTGCAGCTGCTGATCGGGTTGCCCGCTGTCAGTGACAGCAGGGCAACCCTAAGACAAGGCAGGGACAGTGCCCAGGTGTCCCTGCCTTCCGGATCGCTGCAGACACAGCGCTCACCGAGCGCTGTGTCTGCAGAGAAGGAAGCGCTGTGCGCTTCCTGTTCCGGCCCGGCGGTCATGTGACCGCCGTGACCGGAGAGTGCAGGGGCTGTGTGAGGTCTCTCAGAGACCTCGATCAGCCCTGCTCTGAGGCTGTACAGCGCTGGATTGCTGCTGTACAGCCTCTCTAGGGGTGTATTTGTCCTGTAACTGGGGCTACTATGTCAGCCCCAGTTACAGGAGAAATCAACAGTGAAAAAAAAAAAAAAAAGTGAAGCAAATGTCCCCCAGAGGTTTTGTATGACCTTATGGGGGACAAAAAGTGTAAAATAAAAAAAATAAAAATAAAAGGTTGAAAATAAAAAATAAAAAAAAGTTTCACATGTAAAAAAAAAAAGTCCCCAAGTAAGGAATGAAAAAAAAAAGTTAAAAATAGAAAAAATAAAAAAAAAGTATACATATTAGGTATTGCCGCGTCCGTAAAAACCAGCTCTATAAAAATATCACATGACCTAACCCCTCGGGTGAACACCGTAAAAAAAAAAAAAAAAAAACTGTGTCAAAACAAGCAATTTTTGTCACCTTGCATCACAAAAGGTGCAACACCAAGTGATCAAAAACGCGTATGTCCCACAAAATAGTACCAATAAAACCGTCACCTCATCCCGCAAAAAATGAGCCCCTACATAAGAAAATCTCTCAAAAAATAAAAAAAACTATAGCTCTCAGAACATGGACACATTAAAACATAATTTCTTTTTTTCAAAAATGCTATTATTGTGTAAAACTTTAATAAATGAGAAAAAGTATACATATTAGGTATCGCCACGTCCGTAACAATCTGCTCTATAAAAATGTCACTTGACTGAACCCCTCAGGTGAACGCTGTAAAAATAAATAAATAGAAACTGTGCTAAAACAACCAATTTTTTGGTCACCTTGCCCCATAAAGTGTTATAATGAATGATCAAAAAATCATATGTACCCAAAAATAGTACTAATAAAACTGGCACCTTATCCCCTAGTTTCCAAAATGGGGTCACTTCTTGGGCGTTTCTACTGTAAGGGTGCATCAGGGGGCTTCAAATGGGACATGGCATCTAAAAACCATGTGGAGTTCCTTTTCTTCTGCGCCCTGCCGTCTGCCCATACAGCAGTTTATGACCACATGTGGGGTGTTTCTGTAAACCGCAGAATCTGGGTAATAAATATTGAGTTTTGTTTGGCTGTTAACCATCGATGTGTTAAAGAAAAAAATTGATTAAAATGGAAAATCTGCCAAAAAAGTGAAATTTAAAAATTTGATCTCCATTTTCCTTTAATTCTTGTGGAACGCCTAAAGGGTTAACAAAGTTTGTAAAATCGGTTTTGAATACCTTGAGGGGTGTAGTTTCTACAATGGGGTCATTTATGGGGGTATCCCATAGTGACTTCAGACCTGAACTGGTCCTTAAAAAGTGGGTTTTGGCAATTTTCTTAAAAATTTGCAGAATTGCTTCTAAATTTCTAAGCCTTCTAACGTCCTAAAAAAATAAAATGACATTTCCAAAATGATGCCAACATAAAGTAGACATATGGGGAATGTTAAATAATAAATATTTTATGAGGTATCACTTTCTGTTTTAAAAGCAGAGAAATAGAAAATTGCGAATTTTTCAAATTTTTGGGTAAATTTGGGATTTTTTCATAAATAAAGGTGAAATATTTTGACTCAAATTTATGACTATCATGAAGTACAATGTGTCACGAGAAAACAATCTCTGAATGACTTTGATAAATAAAGACGTTCCAAAGTTATTACCACATAAAGTGATATATGTCAGTTTTGCAAAATTTGGCCTGGTCAGGAAGGGGGCAAATGGCCCAGATGGCAGGTGGTTAAACTAATAACACACAAAGAATTAAATGTTACCATGTTTTTATTGAACACACCATGTAAACATTCACAGTGCAGGTGGAAAAATTATGTGAACCCTTGGATTTAATATCTGCTTGAACCTCCTTTGGCAGCAATAACTTCAACCAAACGTTTCCTGTAGTTGCAGATCAGACGTGCACAACGGTCAGGAGTAATTCTTGACCATTCCTCTTTACAGAACTGTTTCAGTTCAGCAATATTCTTGGGATGTCTAATGTGAATCACTTTCTTGATTTCATGCCACAGCATCTCAATTGGGTTGAGTTCAGGACTCTGACTGGGCCACTTCAGAAGGCATATTTTCTTCTTTTTAAGCCATTCTGTTGTTGATTTTCTTCTATGCTTTGGGTCGTTGTCCTGTTGCAACACCCATCTTATGTTGAGCTTTAGCTGGTGGACAGATGACCTTAAGTTCTCCTGCAAAATGTCTTGATGAACTTGGGAATTCATTTTTCCTTCGATGATAGCAATCCGTCCAGGCCCTGATGCAGCAAAGCAGCCCCAAACCATGATGCTCCCACCACCATACTTCACAGTTGGGATGAGGTTTTGATGTTAGTGTGCTGTGCCTCTTTTTCTCCACACATAGTGGTGTGTTTTTCATCCGAACAACTCAACTTTGGTTTCATCTGTCCACAGAATATTTTGCCAGTACTGCTGTGCAACATTCAGGTGCTCTTGTGCAAACTGTAAATGTGGACAATTTGTCTTACAGTGGACTGATGAACAGCAAGGCTTTTGGAGATACATTTATAACCCTTTCCAGCTTTATGCAAGTTGTTAAAGGGAATATTAATTATTGATATTTATGCAAATCTCAATAATTAATATTCATAAATAGGCGAGAGTCGTCTAGTGATGACTCCGCCTATTTATACCTAAATAAACATAAAACACTACTGATTGCCTTACACTAATCACTAATCTAGCTGCATGCGCCTTACTATCACTATACTACGGCGGCGACTACTAAAAACACCATACACTGCATTATGAACAATAAGGAATATTTATTACACAATACAATTATACACGTCTAGCAATACGCTAATATCTATACATATTCATGGATCAATGGATATGAATATATATACATATAGACGTACACACCGCAGTTCAGAAACAGTACTACCATAAACACAATACAAGCCTAACTACACTACACAACACAATCCCAAATTCCACCCCACATACTATCTATACATTGCAATAATACATTCATACACACAAATATCAGTAACCCACCCGCCTGACCAATCACTGTCCCTACGGGGTACGACGAGGGTTACCGGTGGTCTTACAGGGGTGTAAGTAAACCACAACACAGGATCAGGGAATCAGGGACAAGGGTAAACCAGTGACATAGCAATACAGGGGTTGCTCAGGGGAATAGGGGTTTGGTTATTCAGGGGTTAACCAAGGTTATCCGGGCTGTACAGAAATGCAAGGGTTAATACCCTGCAAGTGGACAGTGAGGGGTGTGTGGCAGGGGTTTGGATATGCAGGGGTTGCCACCAGGGGTGGATCAGGGGTCTCAGGGCAGAGTAGGGGAACAGGGCACTGAAGGGGTTAACACGGGACTGGCAGTGAGGGGGTTACTGAAGAGGTCTGCCAGGGTCCCAGCAGGGGTTCATGCTGAGGCAGGACAGCATATCAGGGGTTCTGTGCTGAGGGCAGCAGGACAGGGGTTAACCAGGAAGTGATACTTAGCCAGCCGGCATTCCAGAGGGGGGGCTGATTGCTCCCTGTGTGCTCTCTCCTCCTGGGGCCGGCTGTTCAGAGCGCAGTTCAGCTCCTTGCTGCCTGCGTCCTTCCTGGAGGTGCTGTGAGGGGTAGGTGTCGGGGATCAGAGGGGTCCTGTGTCGCAGGATGCGATCTCCACTCCGGCATGCAGGGGGTACTCCTGAGCGCAGAGCACAGCGCTCTGCTGGGCGGCAGGCAGGCAGGGGTTCTCTATCCCAGCGCCGGGTGCGCTCACCTTCAGGGGGGGGGGACCGAACTGCTCGAGTGCAGTGCTGCTGGGGTATTTAAACCCCGCAGCGCTCGCGCCCGTTTTACCGCCCTGCACCAGCCCGCTCTCCCAGGCAGGGGGATCCTTTGATCCTCCCGCCTGTGGAGATATCGCACATCTCTGGCGCTGTAATTACAGCGCCGGAGGTAAGCGGCACACAGGGGCATGGGAACTCTGTTCCCATGTCCCTGTTAGGCATACCATCTCCAGCGCTGCCGGAGATGGTGACTAAGGGCAGAGGATCTTTTTGATCCTCTGTCCTTTGTAGAGGCCGACGCTGGACATAATTGTCCAACTGTCGGTCTCTTCCACCCACCCAGCAGGCGCATATGAGCGGGATTCCGGCCATATATGCCCATAGATGCTTGGGGCACATCTATAAGCATATATGAACGGACATTATTCACATAGGGGCAGGAATAAGCCCTCCTATATAACTGTATAGGGGCACATATATATCCACAGATGTCTGGGCCACATCTATATATACATATGTGCCCATACCCCTGAAACCCACCCCTATAACATGCCCTACATACAATGTACAAAGAAAATACTTTAATAACAATCATCATTAATTCAGGTGTCTATCATCCAGATAACCAGAGTGTGCAGGTGTACCTCAGTAGAATGATGAACTGGATCACAGGAGTGTGCGATGGAGTCGATGCACATGGGTCACAACGTCTCAGACATACCAATACGCATGTCAAAGGACCTTCTTGGGGATTCCGATCACATGATCACCCATTCCGGCCGCTCATTGAGATGCGCATGTCCAAGGACCTGCGAACATGTATGTCGGATATATATATATTAGACATAGCTGTTTAGCTGTTGGGACCTTAATGGTTGAATTGAATAGCTCGATAGATATGGGAAGAAAGGAAATTACAGATAGTAAAATATCAAAACAACAGCAGGATGTTGTGGCTTCCCAGTTTCAGGCCCTGAACTGCAGAAGTGTTTTTATGCCTACCAGCAGCAAAATCTGGATTAATTGTACTTAGGGGGAAATGTGAGGAAGGAAAGAAACGTCCCACTGCCAACTTACCTGTCATTCCATACAAAAAACAATACCATAAGACAATATAATTGTTAGGCCACATGCACACGACCTTATGTGTTTTGCGGTCCGAAAATTGCAGATCCAAAAAAAAAACGCATGACATCCGTATGCCATAATTTTTTTTTTTGCGGATCCATTGTAATAATGCCTAAAACGAACAAGAATAGGATATGTTAAAAAAAAAAAAGTGGCGCTACGGAATGGACATACGGATGCGGATAGCACGCGGTGTACTGTCCGCATTTTTTTGCGGACCCATTGAAATAAATGGGTCTGCATCCTATCCGCAAAAAAAAAACGTATTGGGCACGGAAACAAAATACGTTCGTGTGCATGAGGCCTTACTGGTATTTTTTGTCTCTTTAGAAAAATTGTTCCAAGAGTGAGTTGCTCTGTGATAATTAGATCCTAACATACAGCTAGTTTCACATTTCAATGCTTCGTTCCAATTAGAATGACATTAGAGTGAAAGTGTAGCAATATAATTGTATGAAGAATAGATCTAATTTTCTCAATGTCACTGCAATATCACCTTTCAGCACTAATAGCATTGAATGATTACGCATATCATTTAGTAATTGTATTTTACCCATTTTCACAGCACAAACTGATTTTTAAAATGGACATGTGATTAGATTATAAATTACCACAAGGCTTGAAGACCTTGATGAGTATCAATATATCAATGCAAACATGACATCAGCTGCCAGGAATAGTGGTGCTCTTTTTAGCATCATATTGTGTTTATAGTATAGATCCATTATGTTTAACATGGAGGTTAGGAAAATATCAAAGATCCAATAAACAGCTTTACTCCCATGGTCTACATAATTGTATTTGCTTAGCCTAAAAATTCAATTTTAAGTGAGAATCCTCACATTGAGGACTAAGGTACACAACTGTATTTTTAGTCATCACTCGATCCACATTTTTACTGTTTGGATGCTGACCAATTCATTTCTAAGGGACCATAAAAATTGCAGATTTCCTCCGTGTGCTGTCCGCATTCGTGTGTCCGTCACGCAAATAATTTAACATCATAGTGAGGGACACACATTGGGCCAGTGAAAAATGTGGTAAGCACATAGCCGGAATCTGTATTTTGCGGATCAGTGGTTCGCAGACTGCAAAATACAAGCATGAAAAAGGCTAATGTATAGCCAAAACATTGCATTTACTGAATTGCAGAAGATGAATTAAAGGATTCACTTTCTTTCCACCTTTGCAAAAATGAGTGCTGCCTCTCTTCCTTTTTTTGGGGAATAGAGAATGGACCTATCTCCCATTTGGGAGAACACTATACCTTCTTTTGACCAAATAATGGGTGCAGTAATTTTCTATTTTTTATGACTATTGTGGGCTAGGCAATTCTCCTTTTGTTTTCTGGGTAAAATATATCTAAATTAGAATGTCTAACAAAAAAATAAAATATATATATATATATATATATAACTGTATATATATATATATATATATATTCCACAGGGGTGTGAAAGTGCACCTAAAAGGTATATGATATCTCTCTGTATTGAATATCTCAACACTGTAGAGAGAGAATTGTGTAATAATATCCTTTAAAACCTAACTTTTATGAACAAAATGCTAGGATAATAAGCCCTATTTTGTAGAAATCAACGATGCAGGCATATGTATGTCTATGTTACTATATGTCACACGACAGATCATCTAATAGATTCTTATTATTGTCAGAGGTAATTTATTATATATATATAAATATATAATATAATATAAAATATTATATAAAAGTTCTGAAATTATTTATCTTTGTCTAAATTTTTTACAGCACAGAAACCTGACATTTTAACAGAGGTGTGTAGACTTTTTATATTCACTGTATGCATATATATATACAGTGAATATAAAAAGTCTACACACCTCTGTTAAAATGTCAGGTTTCTGTGCTGTAAAAAAATGAGACAAAGATAAATAATTTCAGAACTTTTTCTACCTTTAACCACCTCAGCCCCCAGTGCTTAAACACCCTGAAAGACCAGGCCACTTTTTACACTTCTGACCTACACTACTTTCACCGTTTATTGCTCGGTCATGCAACTTACCACCCAAATGAATTTTACCTCCTTTTCTTCTCACTAATAGAGCTTTCATTTGGTGGTATTTCATTGCTGCTGACATTTTTACTTTTTTTGTTATTAATCGAAATTTAACGATTTTTTTGCAAAAAAATGACATTTTTCACTTTCAGTTGTAAAATTTTGCAAAAAAAACAAGATCCATATATAAATTTTGCTCTAAATTTATTGTTCCACATGCCTTTGATAAAAAAAAAATGTTTGGGTAAAAAAAAATGGTTTGGGTAAAAGTTATAGCGTTTACAAATTATGGTACAAAAATGTGAATTTCCGCTTTTTGAAGCAGCTCTGACTTTCTGAGCACCTGTCATGTTTCCTGAGGTTCTACAATGCCCAGACAGTATAAACACCCCACAAATGACCCCATTTCGGAAAGTAGACACCCTAAGGTATTCACTGATGGGCATAGTGAGTTCATAGAACTTTTTATTTTTTGTCACAAGTTAGTGGAAAATGATGATTTTTTTTTTTTCTTACAAAGTCTCATATTCCACTAACTTGTGACAAAAAATAAAAACTTCCATGAACTCACTATGCCCATCAGTGAATACCTTGGGGTGTCTTCTTTCCAAAATGGGGTCACTTGTGGGGTAGTTATACTGCCCTGGCATTCTAGGGGCCCAAATGTGTGGTAAGGAGTTTGAAATCAAATTATGTAAAAAATGGCTGGTGAAATCCGAAAGGTGCTCTTTGGAATGTGGGCCCCTTTGCCCACCTAGGCTGCAAAAAAGTGTCACACATGTGGTATCTCCATATTCAGGAGAAGTTGGGGAATGTGTTTTGGGGTGTCATTTTACATATACCCATGCTGGGTGAGAGATATATCTTGGCAAAAGACAACTTTTCCCATTTTTTTATACAAAGTTGGCATTTGACCAAGATATTTATCTTACCTAGCATGGGTATATGTAAAATGACACTTGAAAACACATTCCCCAACTTCTCCTGAATACGGAGATACCACATGTGTGACACTTTTTTGCAGCCTAGGTGGGCAAAGGGGCCCACATTCCAAAGAGCACCTTTCGGATTTCACAGGCCATTTTTTACAGAATTTGATTTCAAACTCCTTACCACACATTTGGGCACCTAGAATGCCAGGGCAGTATAACTACCCCACAAGTGACACCATTTTGGAAAGAAGACACCCCAAGGTATTCGCTGATGGGCATAGTGAGTTCATGGAAGTTTTTATTTTTTGTCACAAGTTAGTGGAATATGAGACTTTGTAAGAAAAAAAAAATAAAATCATCATTTTCCACTAACTTGTGACAAAAAATAAAAAATTCTATGAACTCGCTATGCCCATCAGCGAATACCTTGGGGTGTCTTATTTCCAAAATGGGGTCACTTGTGGGGTAGTTATACTGCCCTGGCATTTTCTAGGGGCCCAAATGTGTGGTAAGTAGGTAAATGACCTGTGAAATCCGAAAGGTGCTCTTTGGAATGTGGGCCCCTTTGCCCACCTAGGCTGCAAAAAAGTGTCACACATGTGGTATCACCATATTCAGGAGAAGTTGGGGAATGTGTTTTGGGGCGTCATTTTACATATACCCATGCTGGGTGAGAGAAATATCTTGGCAAAAGACAACTTTTCCCATTTTTTATACAAAGTTGGCATTTGACCAAGATATTTATCTCACCCAGCATGGGTATATGTAAAATGACACCCCAAAACACATTCCCCAACTTCTCCTGAATACGGAGATACCACATGTGTGACACTTTTTTGCAGACTAGGTGGGCAAAGGTGCCCAAATTCCTTTTAGGAGGGCATTTTTAGACATTTGGATACCAGACTTCTTCTCACGCTTTGGGGCCCCTAAAATGCCAGGGAAGTATAAATACCCCACATGTGACCCCATTTTGGAAAGAAGACACCCCAATGTATTCAATGAGGGGCATGGCGAGTTCATAGAAAAAAAATTTTTTGGCACAAGTTAGCGGAAATTGATTTTTTTGATTTTTTTCTCACAAAGTCTCCCTTTCCGCTAACTTGGGACAAAAATTTCAATCTTGCATGGATACAATATGCCCCTCAGCGAATACCTTGGGGTGTCTTCTTTCCAAAATGGTGTTATTTGTGGGGTGTTTGTACTGCCCTGGCATTTGAGGGTCTCCGCAATCATTACATGTATGCCCAGCATTAGGAGTTTCTGCTATTCTCCTTATATTGAGCATACAGGTAATGAGATTTTTTTTTTCCGTTCAGCCTCTGGGCTGAAAGAAAAAAATGAACGGCACAGATTTCTTCATTCGCATCGATCAATGTGGATGAAAAAATCTCTGCCAAAAAAAGAAAAAGGAGGGGAAAGGCGTCTGCCAGGACATAGGAGCTCCGCCCAACATGCATACCCACTTAGCTCGTATGCCCTGGCAAACCATATTTCTCCATTCACATCAATCGATGTGGATGAATAAATCATTGCCGGGATTTTTTTTTTTATATATACAAAGTGTTTGCCAAAGTATATGAACACCGCCGCCTCCTCAGCTCATATGCCTCGGCAAACGTATGTTTTACTGCAGAGGAGAAATCTCGTCTTGCAGCGCCGCATACACCGACTTGCGTGTAATCTGACAGCAGCAATGCTTCTGTCCGAATGCACATCAGTGCTGCAGCTAGTCGATCGGTTGGTCCACCTGGAAGGTAAAAAAAACAAAACAAAAAAGAAAAAACCAGGCCGCAACGCAATAAATTTATTAACTTTTGAACAGAACATATAAACTTTTTTTAACTTTTTTAACTGAACGTTAACTTTTTTACTTACCGGTATTTTTTTTTTGTTTAGTTTTTTTTACCTTTATAGAACAAACCTCTCCTTCCCCATGGGACAATGTGCAAAGCGCAAATCTCCCAAAGATGTGGCGAAGTACGTTATGCACTTTATCCCAGGTGAAAGGAGAGGTTTGCAGTAGCTGTGAGTAAAAGGGCCCTAATAGCCCTGTGTGCCTGTCCTGTGAGATGCAATCCTTATGCTAAGTGTACCTGTGTGTGGTACTTCCGGAAACACTCTCCATAGCATAGGGCAGGGTGGTCAGGACAGTCAGGACAGAAATAGCGGGTGTCACGCCTTATTCCACTCCTGCTACAGACACGACATCTTTTTCGGGGTGACGTTTGGGTTGAGGTACCAGGAACGACACTGGGGAAATGTCGCTCGTGTAGACGGCTAACTACACTGGTGGTTGGGGCCACAGAACCTCCTGGATAAAGGAGGTTCTCGATGATCTCTTCCTGGAATTTGAGGAAGGATCCTGTTCTCCCAGCCTTACTGTAGAGAACAAAACTATTATACAGCGCCAATTGAATTAAATATACAGACACCTTCTTATACCAGCGTCTGGTTCTGCGGGAAACTAAATACGGAGACAACATCTGGTCATTGAAGTCCACCCCTCCCATGAGCGCATTATAGTCGTGGACACAGAGGGGCTTTTCAATGACACGGGTTGCTCGCTCAATTTGTATTGTCGTGTCTGCGTGAATGGAGGAGAGCATGTAAACGTCACGCTTGTCTCTCCATTTCACCGCGAGCAGTTCTTCGTTACACAAGGCAGCCCTCTCCCCCCTTGCAAGACGGGTGGTTACAAGCCGTTGGGGGAGGCCCACGCGACTAGTTCGCGCGGTGCCACAGGCGCAAATCCGTTCTAGAAACAAATGCCTAAAGAGGGCCACACTTGTGTAAAAATTGTCCACTTAAAGATGGTACCCCTTGCCGAATAAGGGTGACACCAAGTCCCAGACTGTCTTCCCACTGCTCCCCAGGTAGTCAGGGCAACCGACCAGCTCCAGGGTCTGATCTTTTCCCTCATAGATCCGAAATTTGTGGGTATAGCCTGTGGCCCTTTCACAGAGCTTATACAATTTGACCCCATACCGGGCACGCTTGCTTGGGATGTATTGTTTGAAGCCAAGGTGCCCGGTAAAATGTATTAGGGACTCGTCTACGCAGATGTTTTGCTCTGGGGTATACAAATCTGCAAATTTCTGGTTGAAGTGGTCTATGAGGGGCCGAATTTTGTGGAGCCGGTCAAAAGCTGGGTGGCCTCTGGGACGGGAGGTGGTGTTGTCGCTAAAATGCAGGAAACGGAGGATGGCCTCAAATCGTGCCCTGGACATAGCAGCAGAGAACATGGGCATGTGATGAATAGGGTTCGTGGACCAATATGACCGCAATTCATGCTTTTTAGTTAGACCCATGTTGAGGAGAAGGCCCAGAAAAATTTTAAGTTCGGAAACTTGGACTGGTTTCAACCGTAAAGGCTGGGCATAAAAGCTTCCTGGGTTGGCGGATATAAATTGTGTGGCATACCGGTTTGTCTCTGCCACGACTAAGTCCAAGAGCTCCGCAGTCAAGAACAGCTCAAAAAATCCCAGGGCCGAACCGATTTGAGCCGTCTCAACCCGAACTCCAGACTGGGCGGTGAAAGGGGGAACTGTCTGTGCGGTGGCTGCGATGGGGTAACTACTGCACGTGCCACCGTACCAGCTTCAACTGCCCTTCTGGTGCTCGCCACGTCACCATGTTGTACGGCAGTGCTGGTACTAGGTCCAGGGAGGGCTGCGCTGCTGGTGTATGCCTCACCACGTGATCCGGCAGCGACAGCCCCACTCTGCTGCTCTTGAAGCGGATCCTGCACAACCTGTGGTCTAGCGACACGGGGCCTGGTACGCCTGGTGCTATCAGGGACCTCCACCTCCTCGTCCGAACTTTGGGTCAGAGAGCCACTGCTTTCTACAGGTTTATATTCTGACCCGCTAGATTCGTCAGATGAGGGTTCCCATTCCTCATCCGACTGGGTCAGAATCCTGTAGGCCTCTTCAGAAGAATACCCCCTGTTTGACATTTTGGACTACTAAATTTAGGGGTATTCCCTGAGACTACCCAAGAAAAAAAGCAAGCCTGTCTTACAAAGGGGAGGCTAGCTAAGTACCGGAGGCCGCTGCGGTTGATACGCCGCAGTGCGTGTAAAATGAATGTGCAGTGATCAAAAAAATATATATTTTTTGTCACTGCGGTGGGGCGGGCGTGGGTGAACGCACGTGTGGGCGACCGATCAGGCCTGATCGGGCAAACACTGCGTTTTGGGTGGAGGGCGAGCTAAGGTGACACTAATACAATTATAGATCTGACCGTGATCAGTTTTGATCACTTACAGATACTATAAAAGTACAAATGCTGATTAGCGATACGCTAAACAGCGAATAAGTGACTGCGGTGCGGTGGGCTGGGCGCTAACTCACGCTAAACTACCTAACCAAGGGGCCTAAACTAATCCTAAAACCTAACAGCCAATACTAGTGAAAAAAAAAAGTGACAGTTTACACTGATCACTTTTTTTCCTTTCACTAGTGATTGACAGGGGCGATCAAAGGGGTGATCAAAGGGTTAATTGGGGTGCAGGGGGGTGATCTGGGGCTACAGTGAAGTGTTTGGTGCTACTCACAGTTCAGTCTGCTCCTCTGCTGGATCCAACCGACGAAAAGGACCAGCAGAGGAGCAGAGAAGCCATATAACAGATCATATTTACTAATATTTTTTGAAAATCGCCAGCCTGCCAGCCAATGATCGTTGCTGGCAGGCTGGTGACGAACTTGTTCTTTAACTTTTGCCGGCCCGCGATGCGCATGCGCGGGCCGGCTTTGAGCGAAATCTCGCGTCTCGCGAGATGACGCGTATATGCGTGACTGTGCGCAGCGCTGCCACCTCCGGAACGCGAATCTGCGTTAGGCGGTCCGGAGGTGGTTAATGTGGTTGCATAAGTGTGCACACCGTCTTAAAACTGAGGATGTAGCTGTATTCAGAATTAAGCAATAACATTCGAAATCATGTTAAATAGGAGTCAGCATACACCTGCTATCATTTAAAGTGCCTCTGATTAACCCCAAATAAAGTTCAGCTGCTCTAGTTTGTCTTTCCTGAAATTTTTTTAGTCGCATCCCACAGCAAAAGCCATAGTCCACAGAGAGCTTCCAAAGTATCAGAGGGATCTCATTGTTAAAAGGTATCAATTAGGAGAAGGGTACAAATTAATTTATAAATTATATATACCATGGAACACAGTGAAGACAGTCATCAAGTAGAGAAAATATGGCACAACAGTGACATTACCAAGAACTGGACGTCCCTCCAAAATTGATAAAAAGACGAGAAGTAAACTGGTCTGGGAGGCTACCAAGAGGCCTGCAGCAAAAACAACACTGCACATCACCAAAAGAACACCATACCCACAGTGAAGCATGGTGGTGGCTTCTGCTTCAGGCTTCTGCTAGAAAGCTGAACATGAAGAGGAACTTCATCTTTCAGCATGACAACGACCCAAAGCATACATCCAAATCAACAAAGGAATGGCTTCACCAGAAGAAGATTAAAGTTTTGGAATGGTCCAGCCACAGCCCAGACCTGAATCCGATTGAAAATCTGTGGGGTGATCTGAAGAGGGCTGTGCACAGGAGATGCCCTCACAATCTCACAGATTTGGAGTGTTTTGCAAAGAAGAGTGGGCAAGTCTTGCCAAGTCAAAATGTGCCATGCTGATAGACTCATACCCAAAAAGACTGAGTGATGTAATAAAATCAAAAGGTGCTTCAAAAAAGTATTAGTTTAAGGGTGTGCACACAAATTATTTTATTATTATATATTTTTTTCCCTCTACCTAAAAGATTTCAGTTTGTTTTTCAATTGAGTTGTACAGTTTATAGGTCACATTAAAGGTGGAAAAAGTTCTGAAATGATTTATCTTATTTTTTTACATCACAGAAACCTGACCTTTTAACAGGGGTGTGTAGACTTTTTATATCCACTGTATATATATATATATATATATATATTTGCGTAAGGGGCTTACGGTAGTACAGTGAAGAGCCCTGGGAAAGCAGGGAATGAGTGCAGTCGGTTGTGGTGTGCCGAAACCGAGGATGAGGTAGGCCTGAGAAAGAAGAGGGCCTACCCAAGGAAAAGATATGGAAGAAATGAGTTGGAAATGAGTGGAGTGGTGGGAGGGTCAAAAGCTCAGACCTCAATGATGCAGGAGCCAGGTAAGGGGAGTGCCCTAAATAGGCTGGAGGCGGACCTCAGCCCCTCCCACAAATCCAGGCAATCTGCCTTAATACTTGCGTAAGGGGCTTACGGTAGTACAGTGAAGAGCCCTGGGAAAGCAGGGAATGAGTGCAGTCGGTTGTGGTGTGCCGAAACCGAGGATGAGGTAGGCCTGAGAAAGAAGAGGGCAGAAATGGAAATAAACCAGTTTATTGTAGCCAATTGAAGTATCAATAGCTTGACCCGACATGTTTTGGAAAGCCACTCTTAACTCTTGTGTTGGATTGGGAATGTATTGCGCGTAAGCGGATGACTCCCAGCGCCCTAATTCCCTGATGACATGAGTGAGGATGTTGGCACTGGAGGCCGTGAACGTGGCTCCAATGCGAAAGGAGTGCCCTGAGTAGTTGGCTGCGTTGAGGCCTAGTTGTGTGAGGGATGACCCGGCATGTAGTTGAAGTAGCGGTTGAGAGGGTAGAACTTGTGACGCTGATTGTAAGCATCCAGGACCCTGACTGGACACCATCTGTTGTGCGTGGGGTAATATGAAATGTTGACGGGTAGGTGCTGTCTATTCTTGGAGTGAGGTAAGGACAGGATGTAGTGAACCATGTGTTTTGACACGTGGGCGACAAGAAGACAAGGTGAGGTTCGGGTCGTGGAGGCTGTAGTGAATTTCCCGGAACTCAGGAATCCGTAGAAGGCCAAGTAAATTGCCGTTTTGATGATTGAGTTGGTATCTGTTTCAAGAGGCGTGGCGTCCAGTAAGTCGGATAATGCTTTGAAGATATGATTGATTATGGGTAGCCTCTGGGCTGGACGTGCGGGTTCCGTTTCCTGAATCCTCTGAGTATGGATTTGATCTGGTGCGAGGACATGAAGCTGATGTTATTGGGGTGTATGATTAGCATATGATGTTGAAATGCCGGTGAGATAGTTTGATGGTGTTGTATGATATTTGAGTTTGAGGTGGCAAAAGAAGCCAACCCCGGAAGAGACGTCATGACAAAAGGGGTGCGTGATGTTGTGTTCCAAAAGGAACCTGTTGAATAGTGTGAACGCTCTGTCGTATGTTCTATGTGTATTGTCTGATAGTGCTAAGTGGGACAGAGACAGGCTATGCCGCATGATGCCTTCTAATCCAGAATGAGCTGTTTGAAATGATGGAGTGATGGAGGCCGTGGGTGACGCTGATGGGAGAGCTTGATGAAATGCCTGAAATTTGACGCGAGACAGATTGTCAGCTGCCGTATTGCACACCCCCTGGGACATGGAAACAATGTAAGAAGAAATTATTGCCAGTGGCCAACCAAGGAAGTCTCCGCAGAAACCTCACGATTGTGAGAGATTTGGAACGATCCTGTTGATGAACTGGCAGGTCGTATGGTTGTCTGAATAGCACCGGACCGACATGTTCTCCCATGAATGACCCCACGCTACGGCAGCCGCCACGATGGGGTAGGTCTTGAAAAGCGCTGAGGCAGTGGAGAATCTCTCCAACCCCGGACCGCAGGAGGCCAGCTGCCCCACAGCCAATCGTTCCCAAAAATGGCCGCGAAGCCTGTGGTAGATGCCGCATCTGACCAGATAGAGGGGGAAGAGTCCGACGGCTGAGGGAGAAACAAGCTCCCGCCATTCCAGGTGGACAGAAATCTCCCCCACATGCCCAGACCTGCCGCAGCGTGGGCATCCAGGGACAACCCGTGCGAGTCGTGTAGGAAAAAAGGGGGGAGGTGCAGGAGCCGTGATATAAATGAGCGACCCTGAGGTGGATGCGCATGGCAAAGATCAGGGAGCCCAGCAGGGACTGCCGTTCTTTGCGGCTGCCGGTGCTGAGTTGAAGGTAGTTGTCTATGTGGGCGAGAATGTCCTGGATCTTCCCGGATGGCAAACTGGCTTGCATTGAGGCTGAATCCAACTGGGTACCCAGGAAAGGTGATGACCGTGTCTGGCCCTTCTGTCTTCTTGGTGGCGACGGGTACCCCAGGTTCCTCCTCCGGTATTATGTGCGCCGGGCTGACTTCTTGGTCCTCCAGGCTAACGGTCGACGTGATCACTGGCAATCCGGCCGGCGCCGGTGACGCTGCCGGTGGTGGCCCTGCCAGGGAGAGGGTCGCGGTGACCGATTCCAGCCTCTCCAACCTGGCGTTGACTTTAGACATGGATGACATTTAGAGAGGACAGCATGGTATGTATATCCCCTGTGCTGGACTGGCTAGGTCCTTCCCCTGCCTCCCTGTTATCGATTGGCGTGCGCATCAGCCGGAAAAGCTCTGCTCTCCTCGCCGTGGCGGGGAAGGGAACAAGCCGCCACCTTAACTCCGTCGTTATGCGCGGGATTGTCCAGGATCTGATGGGTGCTGGACTGGCTAGACCGTCTCCTTGGGTAGCAGTGACGGATCTAGCAGGGGTGCCAGGTAGGGAGAAGTTCTCTATCCCTTCCAGAGACATGGTAAAACAAAACAGTTGATTAGCTTGGGGAAACACAGGATCGTGCTGGCAAGCTAGCTAGGCCGGATGGCGAAAAAATTATACTTGCATGGTGACAGATGAGGCCCTGCTAATTTGCCAAGCGGCTTGAGAGGCTCTACCTATGATTTGGCGCGAGGGGTTAATGAGGCCACTTGTGGCAGTGGCAGGAGCGTTGGCCTCTCGGTGACTGTAAGACAGGACTAGGGGAAGGGAGTGACAGGTGAGGCCCTCTCTATGCAACACGCGAGGCGGCTTACTAACGAGGTGGCGCGTTGGGCGGGTGCCTCTGTACGTTTGAGGCGGGGTGTCGGCCTCGCGGGACCACTAACTGCTGGCGAAGCCAAGAAGGGGGTAACCTAGTGGGATGATGGTGCCCCTAAAGCCAGCACGCTGACCCTAACGGGATCATTCGAAATGTAAGGAAGACTTTTGTTAAATGAGCAGGTGAACGTACCTGGTGGTAAGAAAAAATTCTCCGGATACACGGTAGTGCAAAATACAATATAGGTTGACCGCCTGAAAAAGGGGGAGGGGAGACATAAAATAGTGTGATGAAATGTGACAATGTACATGGTACATATGCATGACCCGGAGGATCATGACGGTTGTTCATGAAATGATAGCTTGCGCCTGGTGTGAGAAGAGACCAGCGCGTGGCGCATGGCCATGCACAAGTGGGAATGTGCGTTTTGCAATCCAATGGAACGTATTGGTCTGTGTCCTTTAATTCGTTTTTTTTTATTTTTTCCTTTATTAGTAACCAGACGATAACTCCTCCCCCCAGTTTTTTTTTTTTTCCTTTATTAGTAACGGGACCATCCGAAATGTAAGGAGAAAATCGTTTAAGAGCAGGTGTACGTACCTGGTAACAGAAAGTAGTATGACGAGAGTGGACTGTGGTATAAACATTAGCATGACCCGAGAGGATCATAACGTGAATATGCAATAATGCAGCGCCTGTGATGTGCGAAATGAGGCCTGTGATTTATTACGTGGCGGAGCGTGTGATCGTGCGGCCTGTATGGATTTCCCGTTTTTTTTTTTTTTTTTTATGGTGGAACGTATGGCCATGGACTATATGGCGGGTTTCCCTTTATATTTTATTTTTTTATTTTATTATTATTTATTTATTTATTTATTTTTGACCCTGGGGCAAAGTGGTGGGTTTATGTTTATGTGTGGGGGCTGTTTGACCTGATGGCGGTGGGGTGTTTTAACAAGGAGGGTTTGTGTGCAAGGCAAAACAGGCTGGATGCCCCCTGGACTGTGCAGCCTGTGTGGGTGGGGGCATGACGCTTGAGGCTGAACTACTGGCCCAGGGCTCCGCCGGCCAGTCAGGAGGTCGGACAGACCCGGCGGCGGCACCCTGCACCAGCCACATGCTGCCAGAGCTGTTGACCGGAATGGTGGTGCGGTTTGTGAATAAATACGCATGAAACAGGTGTGACAGAAATGAATGCTGGTGACTTGTATGAAACCTGTGATATTGGTGCGCATTGATGAAATGAAATGGTACAGGGGCAACCGTGAGGCCCTGCTGTACCGTATGAATGACTCATACGCATTTGTGCTCCTGCAGCCATGCACATGAACATGAGGAGGGGGGGGGGCATGAATGTGGGTGATTGTGGGGTGATATGGACTGAAAAAGAAATGGGGAACGAGCCTGGAACCACAGGGGTGCTGACCGCAGTGTTGTTTCTGTGGGATTGCTTGAACAAGACATGACAAAATGAGATGCTGGTGACTGTGAGAAATCCGTGATATTAGCGCAGCGTCCATGAATGAAATGAAACAGAAATGGCGGATTAGGCCAGAAACCATTGCCGCATGTTGCAGAGGTGTTGACCGGAATCGTAGTACGGTGTGGACAAATTGCGCATGAACAAGGCGTGACAGAAATGAAAACTGGTGACTTGTATGAGAAACCGTGACATTGGTGCAGCGTATGATGAAATGAATGAACCGGTACAGGGGGCAACCGTGAGGCCCTGGCTGTACCGTATGGATGACTCGGAAACCACTGCCTGCATGCCGCAGGGGTGTTGACCGGAGTGGTGATACGGTGCAGATAAATTTATGTATGAACGAGACATGACAGAAATGAAATGCTGGTGACCTGGGCGAGAAAGCTGTGACATTAGTGCAGCGTTTGGTGAAATGAAATGAACAGAAATGGGGGATTGCCCAGGAACGACTGCATGCCTGCCGCAGGGGTGCTGACCGGAATAGTGGTACGGTGTAGACAAATTTGTGCATGAACAAGGCGTGACAGAAATGAAATACTGGTGACTTGTACGAGAAAACAGTGACATTGGTGCAGCGTATGATGAAATGAAATGAACCAGTACAGGGGGCAACCGTGAGGCCCCGGCTGCACCGTATGGATGACTCGCAGTTTAACGGGCAAATGTGACCCACAGTGAACCTGAGTAAAGCTGGAAAAATAGAACCGAAATGCTCCAAATCCAAAACTGATGGCAACGAAAAACTCCCAGAAATTCAGCGACTCGCAGGCAACTCTCCAGACACTCCACACGCGACCTCCTCTCTCAAAAGCTCAGACCTCAATGATGCAGGAGCCAGGTAAGGGGAGTGCCCTAAATAGGCTGGAGGCGGACCTCAGCCCCTCCCACAAATCCAGGCAATCTGCCTTAATACATATATATATATAGGCAAGACAGATAGTATAGGGAATTTATCCTGTTCCAGTTCAGCGGTTGCTCCGCTCATATCCGTCTTAGGCAACTTTCACACTGCCGTTTCTGGGTCCGCCTGTGAGATCCGTTTCAAGGCTCTCACAAGCGTCCCCAAACAGATCAGTTTAGCCCCAATGCATTCTGAATGGTTAAGGATCCGTTCAGAATGCATCAGTTTGGCTCTGTTCCGCCTCCATTCCGCTCTGGAGGCGGACACCAAAACGCTGCTTGCAGCGTTTTGATGTCCGCCTGGAGATGCGGAGCCAAACGGATCCGTCCTGACTTACAATGCAAGTCAATGGGGATGGATCCGTTTGACGTTGACACAATATGGTGCAATTGTAAACGGATCCGTCCCCCATTGACTTTCAAAGTAAGTCAGGACGGATCAATTTGACTTACACTTAGACTTAGACTATTTTTTGACTAAGTGTATGCAGACGGATCCGTACTGAACGGATACCAGATGGATCCGCACCTAAACGGAGGTGTAAAAGTAGCCTTAGTTAGTTTTATTATACAACCTAGCCAGGAATAGGAGCTATTTTGAATAGCACTCATCTGTCTCATATTAAGGAGGCAAATTGTGTGGGTGACACTGATCTTTTGCATACACAGTTATTAAATGCAACTGCATTTTCAAGAGAAACTAATTCTAACAATAAAAATAATCTATTAGATGATCCTTCCCCTGATATACAGTATGGCATATATAGAAATGCATATTCCTTTAGAGAGGAGCAAACTTGTTGAGGTTCGGTTCAGCTTAGGTTCGCTGAATTTTTCAGTTTGGGCTGAACCAAATTGGGTTCAATTGCCTTGGAAATTGGTTTATAACACCTTCTAGTCTCCTTAGGACTCAGAGTTTTTCTCTTTTCATAAATTTTTTATGAATTTTTGCTTTTTTCCGCCCCAAGCATTTAAACACAATGACAGCAATAGCAAATGATGTCTGAGGGACACTGACATACACAGCTATGGGTAAATGCATGTTTGACGGCAATAACAGCATGTTTAAAAACACACCATGCCGGCATGTGTTATGCCTTTTCATATTACAAAGATTCCAAAAACTGTCCCTTACCGGAGGCAGATGATGTTTAAACACCAGCAGTGTTATGAGATAAAAACATTTTTTAAAAGTAACTTGGGAGACCAAACATCCAAAAATGATGCCTTGACAGGGTCAGAATGCCTGCCCATATGACAAAAGTGTTAGGCCTATTGCACACAATTTTTTCCATTTACATTAATTTTTTTGCATTCCATATACGGTCTGTATACGGAACCATTCATTTCAATGGGTCCGCAAAAAAAAAACTGAATGTAATCTGTATGCATTCCCTTTCTGTATTTCTATTTATCCTTTCCGTTCAAAGATACGTAGAACATGTCCTATTATTGTCCGCATAATGGGCAAGGATAGTACTGTTCTATTCGGGGCCAGATGTTCCCTTCTGCAAAAATCGGAATGCACACGGATGTCATCCATATTTTTTGCTAATCCATTTTTTATGGACCGCAAAATACTGAAAAAGCCATACAGTTGTGTGCAATAGGCCTTAATTGTAAGAAGAAAAAGTGTCTCACTGTGAATGAGCCTAAAAAAATTCCCCCTCTTAATTTGTAGCAGTAGCAGTGCAGTATGGATGAGAAAGGTATGACAAAGTATTAGAGGCACATGGCCTCAATAGTAGCGGCAGCAGAAGCAGCATAGCATTAAGTAGGCAGTAGGTCGGCCATCTATGGGTAGTAGTAGTAATAGTAGTAATGGTAGTAGTAGTGGCAGATGTGTAGTGTTATTAGTGGTGGCAGTAGGGTATTAGCAGTGAGGAGAAGCTGCTGAAGTGGCATCAGCAGAACCCATATGGTACATGTTGGTAGGCAGGCAGCAGCAGCAGTCTTACGGAAGATGATGTTAGACAGGCAGCAGCAGTGGCATGATGGCGGCAGTGGCTTGATGGAGGCAGCCTTATGGAACATGAGGGTAGGCAGGGTGTAGCAGTTACATGATGGAGGCTGCGAGAGCAGCCATACGGAACATGATGGTAGCTAGACAGCAGCAGTGTCATGAAGGAGGCTGTGGCGTTATGCAGACAGCAGCAACCATACAAAACCTGATGGTATTTAGGCGGCAGCAGTGGCATGATGAAGGTAGCAGCAGCAGCCATACAGAGCATGATGGTCAGCAAGCCACAGCAGTGGCATGATGTGGGCAGCAGCAGCCGTACGGATCATGATGATAGGCAGGACGACAGATAGGCACACAGCAACAGTGGTAAGATTGGGCACAGTCAAAAAGGCCAGATCTATTTATCAGCCTCAGCAGGAGGAGTGTGAAAATCCTTCCAAATCCAGGCTTAGTTCATTTTCACAAATGTGATGATTTGCACACTGGTAGAGGGCAACTTGGTCCGTTTAGACATCACCATGCCCCCTGTGGCACTAAACACAGTCTCCAAGATGACACTGGTGGCTGGGCAAGAAATTGAGCATGCTTTGCCAGGTCAGGCCATTCTTCCAGTCTACCTGCCCAGAAATCCATGGGGTCAGGAACCATGGTATGCACCAGAGACAGATCAGAGTTTAAGTAGGCCTGAACCTGGGCATTGAGGCAGGAGTTTTCAGTTTGCTGATTGGCCTCAGCCTGGCATGGCACATGAAAAAACTGCTCCATCATGTTGAGGAAACGAACTGGCTGCTGCTGCTGCTGCTACTGTGGCTTCTGCTGCTTGTGTTGGTAGGAGAGGGCCTCCTTGATAATGAAGCTGAGGAGGAGGAGTCTTAGCGGGAGAAGCAGAAAGGGATGATGGGATGAAATAAACCATACTGCCCGTGCATATGGCCTGGCTTCCACAAGGGGGATCAGGAGAAGAAGGGAACTCCTGTTGTGGTAACTGGCTGCAACCTTTGTTTGCCTACAGGATAAGGTGATGTTGCTTCAGGTGTTTAAATAGAGTGGTGGTGCCTACATTTGTGTTTGCCGGCCCACGTCTAAATTTGTTCCTGCACAGCTTGCATAGGTCAAACCTTCTGGCAGCATGGAGAAAAAATGATAGAAGGTAGATACCCATACAGAGCTTCTGCCTTCTTTTCAGCACCAAGATCCGGCTATCAGGTCCTGTCCAACACAAAATTGTCATTAGAGTCTTCACCCTCCCTGCCACTTTTATCAGACTGCGAGATATCATGGTGGGCTCCTTGGTCCCCCTCACCTGCTCTGCATTTGCTCTGACTGCCACTTTTGATGCCCCAACTGCCAAAGCTTTGGGTGCCTCTACCGCCACCACCAACACAGCTATGCATAGGGACTGCAACCTCCTCCTGACCCTCCTCCTCAGGGCCATACAAATGCTGACTGCTCTCACACAAGTCATCAACAGGGAAGCTCTCTTGACCAATCTGCCATTGGTCTTGGTGGGGTTTTCTTGCCATTCTTAGGAAAAAGAAAGGCAGCCCACTATGAAGGGACAGTGAAGATACTGAAAGCCTTTTCTAGGGCTACAAACAAGAGAAGCAGGAGGAACACTGTGACCCCTGGCTCAACGGCACAGTGGCAGACTCGGAAGTCACCTCCATGTCATCGTGCTGTGACTGAGTGTAGGAGTGAGACCTCCAATCCACAATCTCATCCTTTTTCTCCTCAATGATAATGTTGTGCCTTTCCAAAGCCAGGGAAATCTGCAGCCTGCTACTACAACTTCTAGCCAGATAGGTATTTTGTTAGGAACCCTTCCATTCATGTTATCACCATCCCACTGCCATGTGTATTGTAAGACACACATATGCTTTTTTTCCACACTTCAATAAAAATAAATAAAAATAATAACATTTCAACTATGTGGAGATGCACTGACACGGATTTAGGTCCAGTATTTCACGTTATCACTTATCATAACTAATCGTCGGCTACCCTACGAATTGTAAGACATGTATACAGTATGTTATTTTCCCATTCTTTAACAAAAAAAATGTAAATTTCAACTATGTGGAGCTGCACTGACCTGGATTTTGGTCTAGTATCTTACGTTATCACTCAGAGATATAATCGTCTGCTACCTTGTGTATTGTAAGACACGTAGAGTATATGCTATTTTCCCAAACTAAAACAAGAAAAAAATATTTAACTGTGTGTAGATGCACCAACATGGCTTTCAGTCTAGTATTTTACATTATCATTCAGAGATATAATTGTCTGCTACCCTGCATATTGTAAGACACGTATATGCTATTGTTCTAGACAACCAAAATAAAAAAATTCAAGTGTATGGCGATACACCGACATGGATTTCGGCCTAGTATTATCACTCAGAGATATAATCGTCTGCTACTCTGTGTATTGTAAGACACGTGTATGCAATTTTCCAAACTTCAACAAAAAAATTATTACTTTTCTTTTCAACTGTGCGGAGATGCACCGACATGGATTTCAGCTTAGTATTTCACATTATTACTCAGAGATATAATCTTCTGCTATCCTGTGTATTGTAAGTGTAAGAAGGTACAAGGAATCATCGTGGATGATAGGTACGTGTCACGAAGGTTTCTGGCCTCAGTGGAGTAAGAGCCGTTTTTTTTGTGTCAGCAGCAGTTGCTGTTTGACACCTTGATACTTAGTATGGCTGTAATAGCTGATCTGGGACGGCTCTTACTGGGAGTAGTCAAAGTGCTGGGTGGGTGACTACTCCCCATGTTCTAGGCAGGGTTTTGCCAGCACCAGCCAGCACTGCCAGGTGAGGAGGATTACCTCCATCTGACAGTAGAGCTCAGGAGGTCTGTGTGCGGTGATCTGAGGGCTATGTTGGGATCCGCGGCTTGAGCTAGGCTGGAGGGCTCAGACCCCTGTGAGGGACGAACAGGCCGCCTAACGCCTGCCTATGGACTTGACAAGGCAGAACTTCCAACAGGGTGTGAAGTAACACCCAGGAGAAAAGGTGATTTTGTATATGAACTTTTCATGTGTGTGAACGATCACCAAGCAACTTGCGTTTTTGTTTTGCTTTCACGTGTGAATAAGCACTGATGTTTTGAACCAAGAACTTGTACTTTGCCTCTGTGCTAATCCTAAGTATCCAATATGTGAGAGAGAATCTAAATCGCACATCCTCATTACTATGCTTTTGATATAACAACTGTTTTAAATTTCAGCATGATAAAACATGGCTATACAGCACTATTATCAATCTATTGCTGTGCACTATTAGGAGGCATTAGTATACAGTTTGATCAAAGAGCATAGGCCCACTTACCACGACAAGGTTGCCTCTATAAAGTGGGGACCTACTCTAACTTTGGCGCGGCGCTGTGCGGCGACTATCGTGCCCCCACACTGCTTCAGTAGGCAATGGGACCCAGCAGCCACACAGCGGCCTCACTGTGTGGCCCCATCACTCCACCAGCACAGCACAAAAGCAGCGACAGCCACCGCCCAGCACCGCATGTGAACTGGTGCAAAGAGCTCACCTGTTCACAGCCTCTCAGGAACTGCTGGCTAATCCTAAGTACCAGAGCGAATCCCCACATAAGACACATGTATGCTATTTTCCTAAACTTAAACAACAAAAAAATGAAATGCCTGGGGAAGCCCTGAAAGGAGTTCGCTATAGTATTTCAGGTGTTTTTACCAAAATTTCAAATGTCTATTCTCTGAATTGTAAAACACGTGTTTTAAGCACAATTTTGGGCTTAACCCCCCCCCCACACACACAAAAACGTATTTCTGCTAAAATGGCAACAAAAATAAAAAATATTTTTGCAGGTTGCTGCTTTTGATGTTCTGTAGTAGCTGCTGCTTTGTTATTGGGCAGTAATAGCAGCTGAAATGAACTGCCAGGCACACCCGACCTCAGCTCCTCACCTTTTACTCCCTGACTGACAGTTTTCCCTGCCTTTCCCTATTCTACACTATTCTTCTTCTTTCTAGCCTTTTCCTTCAATGTCCCTCACACTAGAATAGAAGCTTGATTGTGACGGTACACAGTGTCTACGATTTTTTTTTTTTCAGATACTGCAAAACTTATCCACCCTCATTCACAGCCCAACACAGAATGACTTTCTACTGAATGTGCATTTCAGGAAAAATTTGATAGCCACAAATACAAATTTCCTGGAGCTTGTGGTAATGAATCAATGGACTCTCTATATGGTGGAATGCAATCCGTTATGAAGTAATTCGTAAGGAATCTAATTTTTTGTTGAAATTCTGCGAAGCAACCGAATCGATTTTTTTGAAAACTTCACTCACCACTATTCATAGTTAATCCGTTCTGTTAGTGATACAGTTACTGTCCATTACAGGCAGGTGTAAAGGCAGTCAGTGTGTGTCACTATCAAGTGCACCAACTTTCATAGTTAATCCGTTCTGTTAGTGATACCACTAAGGGGTGGTAACAGCTGCATCAACAGGCTACAGCTGCCACTGTCATCCAGTGGTTATGTTTTGACAAACAATCCAGCTGTACTGGAATGGTTATCTTGCTCTTCACAATCATCTCAAATGACAAAAGATACACACAGCCAGGAATCGTTGGATTCCTCTGACACCACTCTAAGTTGGCATGGCCCAGGAACTGTCTCTATGCCCTCACCTGTCCTGAACCTGCCTCTTGCTTTTGCTGCTCCTTCTGCTAGCCAAGTAATGATAGCCACTGGCTCTGCTTTTCAGCGACGATGAGCTTTGCGCGGAATGTCAGCAGTCACAGGCCAGCCTAGACTTGTAGAAGAGGTCCGCTGCAGACTCCTTTAGGTGTGCAACTATCGATGATGTTAGTCGGGTGGGAGCACAGGTTTGAGAGGTCAGGGATGTGCACAAGAGACAGGTGAGTGTGACACAAGTGACGACCAAATATTTGTAGATTATGTAGCCGGTTGCATGTGGGGGTTGGGTGATGAGGGGACATCATTATCATCATCAGGGAGCGAGGGTGACAGCATGCATGCCTGTGAGACAGCAGGGTGGAAGAAGTGGGAGATCTGGAGCCAAACACTGGTGGGGTACACCGTCTGCTACTCGGCAGACTACCTGTGAGGTAACCGCTGCATCTCCCACTGGTGAGCACCCACTCTCCAGCAGTCAGGGCACGACAACATCAGCAGAAGAAAGTTGTCATTCCTTCCCACCGACTTTAATGTTGTCTATTCCTCCTGATTCTCATCCTCCTTCTATTCCTTGTCACTTGTTTCAATAACAATCGATCACTGAGACGATTGAAAAAAAATAAATAAAATAACAGTATGTGTGCACTCACGGCGTAGAAACTGAACATGCACCTGGCCAAGTTGCTGGTACTACAGTCCTTCCTTTTCCATGTAGTCCCAAGCCAACAGTCCTTTTCCAGAAAAACGGTACTAGCCTTGCATACATACTTTAAGCAGAAGTTGGGGCAGCCCTTGGCCTTTTATTGTCTAGTAGAGTAGCTAGCGCTGATGTATGTAGTTATAACTATGGTCAAGGACAATATATGTCGTTCACAGCCCACTGGGTAAATGTGGTTACTGCCCAGGCACACCAGCAACTTGGCTAGGTAATGTAGGTAATGGCACCTCTGCGGTGTAAGCACTGGATTTCTGTGCTAATGTGGGGGAAGGGGGGGGGGGCAGGAGCTCCATAAACAATTTCCTTCAGCCATTTCCTAAAGAAACCACCCAAGCGGCAGTAGCAGTGGACGTGCAGCAGAACCTCAACCAGCAGGTGGTGGCATAGTAACATAGTAACATAGTACATAAGGCCGAAAAAAGACATTTGTCCATCCAGTTCGGCCTGTCATCCTCCAAGTTGATCCAGTGGAAGGCAAAAAAAAAAACTGTGAGGTAGAAGCCAATTTTCCCCACTTTAGGGGAATAAAAAGTTCCTTCCGACTCCAATCAGGCAATCAGAATAACTTCCTGGATCAACGACCCCTCTCTAGTAGCTATAGCCTGTAATATTATTACACTCCAGAAATACATCCAGGCCCCTCTTGAATTCCTTTATTGTACTCACCATCACCACCTCCTCAGGCAGAGAGTTCCATAGTCTCACTGCTCTTACCGTAAAGAATCCTCTTCTACGTTTGTTTACAAACCTTCTTTCCTCCAGACGCAGAGGATGTCCCCTCGTCACAGTCACAGTCCTGGGGATAAATAGATGATGGGATAGATCTCTGTACTGACCCCTGATATGTGTTAAGGCTGGCCGCAGGCTAGCCTGGATTTGTGGGAGGGGCCGGTACCTGTCTTAAGCAGTCTGGCTCTCCCAGGCAGCACGTCGGCATTCGGACGTCTGCTACTTCCGGGTGTGACGTCATCAGCAAGCGTCCTGCACGAGTCGGATCTCAGAGAAGCCGGGTGTACCTTTCACTTCAGTCTGCAAGCTGTTCAGGTCGTTTTCCAAGATAACTGGTTTGTTTGGGGAGCGTGGCAACGTAGAGGAGGGTAGGAGGGTGTGTAAAGAGGGGGAAGTGTGCCGGAGGATCGCTTCTCCTCACTGCATTCAGGCACATGCAATTCAAGTTTTGGCACCAATGGGCAGCATTATCACATAGTTGGAGCTCATTGCCTGTCTCAGCATAACCTGTATCTAAGTTCATACAGGGGCTGCGAGTCATCTGGGCTCAGCAGGTTAAACTCTGGCAGCTGGGTCCTGGTGCCATTACTGAGTTGATTACTTACAAGGTTGCTGCTGGTGCACATGTTTGACACTCATCACATACACTACATACATACCTTATACACATAGTTCGCACATTAGGCAGTTTGACGAAAAAAAAAAAAAAAAAAAAAAAAAAAAGGGTACAAGTGGATTGTTAAATAAAGTAAAAAAAAAAAAAAAAGAGTGGGTTGTTCAAATAAAAAAAAAAAAAAAAAAAAAAGGGTACAAGGGGATTGTTAAATAAAGTAAAAAAAAAAAAAAAAAAAAAGAGTGGGTTGTTCAAATAAAGAAAAAAAAAAAAAAAGAAAAAGAGAGAATTTTTTGGGATCAAAAAAACAAACAAAAAACCTTTATCCACCAAGCTTCATACATACACCTCTAGCATAGGTACATCCGCCAATACAGCTACACGCTCGCACGACATACACAACCCGTGTCATCTCGTAGACTAGTGTCGTACGTCATACGGTCTGTTTTCCACAAATCCTATACTTACATACATCACCTACCACGTCTGTAGGTTCTTTAGCCCGCAGTATTCGTTTTTAATTAATCTGCCACGTCACAGATTCACACAAACTCGGGCTCGCTTCATACGTCAGTGGAAACGACTATCATACTCCCTGTCAGCCTCGAAGGCTTTTCGTTCAATCGTTTCACGCTGCTGGGGGGGGGGGGGGGAGGGGAGGGGCTTAGATTCCGTCATCTTGTTTGTCAGCTTACGGGCAGCAGGTCGTAGGGTTAACAGGTTGTTGTTTTTTTTTTTTTCCTCTTCTCTTTTTCTTTCTTCGTTTTTTTTTTTTTTTTTTTTGTTTGTTGTTGTTGTTTTGTGGTGTTTGTTGTGTTGTTTGCAGTGGTCTACGCCATCTGCAACTTCAGCCAGTGCAGGCTCCGGCATGTCTGTGCCACATGTTTTAGGGCACATCCGGTCACGGTCTGCACATTGAAGCCGGCGTGACTGAGCCGGGTGAATGTGGAGGCACTAGACCAGCCGCTGCGGCTTCATCCGGTTCAGCCGTTCCGTACATTCCTGGTGGAAGGGTTTTCACGGGGGTTTCACACTGGGCTCATCACCTTGCCCCAGCAGACTCATGAATGCCCCAACTTGCAGTCGGCTTCTAAACATGCTGGTCTGGTGGATTCACTCTTGGCAGTTGAGCTGGACAAGGGTTTCATCATTGGTCCTTTCCAGTCCCCTCCTTTCTGCACTTGGAGGGTGAGCCCGGTGGGGGTGGTGCAGGGAAAATATTCCAATAAATTTCGTTGATTTATGATTTGTCTGCTCCACATTCTTCCCACGTTCCTAGTCTCAACTCGTTGATTCCGTCCGAGGAATTTTCCTTGAAGTATACTTCCGTAGACCAGGCTATCCAGGTCATTCTTCAGACAGGCATGGGGCTTGGCTGTCCAAAGCAGATGTCTCTGATGCGTTCAAACTGCTGCCCATTAGCCCATCTCTCTGGCAGTGGCATGGCATCAAATGGAGAGATGCGTACTATTTCGCCACCAAGTTGACGTTTGGTTCCTAGAGCAGCCCCAGTCTGTTTGACAGGTTAGCGCAGGCACTGGAATGGATTTTGTTGGAACAGGGTTGCCAGAATGTCATTCACTACCTGGATGATTTTCTGTTGATCGAAGAACCCTCACAGGCACCTCTTGACTTGCAGGTTCTCTTACAGGTCTTCAAGGAGTTAAACATTCCAGTGGCCGAACACAAAACAGAAGGGCCTGCGCAGGTTGTCACGTTCTTGGGGATCCCTCTGGATTCACGTGCCATGTCAGCCAGTCTGCCACAAGACAAACTCGACAGAATCAAATCAGGTGTCCGTTCCTTGCTCATGTCTCAGGTTTGCACCAAGAGAGAATTGCAGTCTGTTGGGCATGTTATACTTTGCCATGAGGATCATTCCTCAGGGTAGATCATTCATTTCAAGATTGCTAGTCTTATTACAACAGACCAGTGATTTGGACGCATCAGTGCATCTTAATGCGAACGCCCGAACAAATCTGTTCATGTGGGACAGATTTCTCACTGGGTGGAACGGCATTTCCATGTTTATTCCAAGGGCCACTTCTGATTCTCCACACGTATTTTCAGACGCGGCTGCCTCGGTAGGTTTCGTGGCCATATTTGGCTCACATTGGTTCGCCGGCTCATGGCCCACACACGTGCTACAGTTGCCGGGGTTTTCTCAGATGTCGGCATTGTTCGAGATCTATCCTATCGCAGCAGCTGCTATAGTCTGGGGGCATAGGTGGTCGGGTCACACGGTGGTTTTCCACACTGACAACATGGCGACCGCAGAGATCATTAACAAGGGCAGATCTAAATCGTTACTCATCATGTCTTTCATGCGTAGATTGACCTGGATAGCTCTGGAACAGGGGTTTCATTTTCATGCCCTGTTTTTGGACGGGGTCAGCAACGTTGCAGCTGATGCTTTATCTAGTTTTGATTTTTCTCGCTTTTTCTTACAGAACCCAGAAGCAGACTCAGTGGGCACCCCGGTACCGGACTGGCGGCTGCTGGTCTTGGATTAGACTCTCTGATGGTGGTCGCCAGTTCACTCATTACCAAGTCTTTGTCGGCCAGTACGTTGCGGTCGTACCGCCGAGCGTGGGTGGTTTTTTCGAACTTTAAGTTGGCATATCCTAGAGGTGACACAGGTCAGGTCAAGTATATGGTGGCTTTCGTGTCTTATTGTCATTCGGTATTGGCTTTATCCTACAACACCATTAGGCTATATTTGGCTGGGGTGCAGCATTTTTTGGCACTTCAAGAGCCAGACAGACCCTCTATATTTTCACCCGATCAAGGCCATCCTCAGAGGCATTCAAAAAAGCCAGGTCACGGTCAAGTTGGTCCGTCGACCTATTAAGGGGGACACGTTTCGTAGCCTGTCGGAAGTTCTCACATTGTCACCATTCGGAGTCCTTCCCAGCCTGGTGATCAAGGCGGTGATGTACTTGGCGTTTTACGGGTTTTTAAGACCAGGTGAAGTGACACAGGCCAGACAAGGGGCGGTGGCTCTCCGCAAGGGAGATTTAGTCAGGATGGGCAGTAACTCATTTGCAGTTGCCTCACAACAAAACAAGGCAGGTAGGTCCCGGCCATGTAGTTAAGTTCTTCCAGACCACAAACGCATGGTGTCCAGTGACAGTCTTGGACAACCTCTTGCTGGCCCTTAGTCTTCACAGCCCCACCGACCCATTACTTCCATTCCCTGTTGGTCCACTGACGTCCAGCCAGTTCATCAAACATATTTGCATCCTGTTGACCAGTGTAGGATTGAATCCGGCTCAATTCTCGGGGCATTCTTTCCGCATCGGTGCGGCATCTGCAGCGTCCAAGCATGGAGTCCCTGTGCATATCATTAAACACTTGGGGCGCTGGCGCTCGGGGTGCTTTGTACGGTATATCCCGGAGCCACAAGCGGAGCTGGTCCAAGCATTCAGTACATTGGCAGAGTAGCACCTCAGGCCAATCCTTCCCTCACTGGTGGGTTTTGCCCCCTTTTTCAGGCATACCGACCTAGTGAGGCCAAGGCACACCTCAGGCCAATTAGGTAGGGGGGTGGTGGTTGGGCATCTTCCACTCGTTTAGATCCTGACCACAAGTGTTAAGGCTGGCCGCAGGCTAGCCTGGATTTGTGGGAGGGGCCGGTACCTGTCTTAAGCAGTCTGGCTCTCCCAGGCAGCACGTCGGCATTCGGACGTCCCCTGCCCACCCATTCCCATTCTTCATTCAGTCATTCAACCATCACATTCAGGGTATGCCCCCTTTTTCAGGCATACCGACCTAGTGAGGCCAAGGCACACCTCAGGCCAATTAGGTAGGGGGGTGGTGGTTGGGCATCTTCCACTCGTTTAGATCCTGACCACAAATTTATACATAGTAATTAGATCTCCCCTCAGTTGTCTTTTTTTTTAAATGAATAACCCTAATTTTGGTAATCTTTCAGGGTACTGTAGTTGCCCCATTCCAGTTATTACTTTAGTTACCCTCTTCTGGACCCTCTCCAGCTCTGCTATGTCTGCCTTGTTCACTGGAGCCCAGAACTGTACACAGTACTCCATGTGTGGTCTGACTAGCGATTTGTAAAGTGGTAGGACTATGTTCTTATCACGGGCATCTATGCCCCTTTTGATGCAACCCATTATCTTATTGGCCTTGGCAGCAGCTGTCTGACACTGTTTTTTGCAGCTTAGTTTGCTGTTTATTAAAATTCCAAAATCCTTTTCCATGTCAGTGTTACTGAGTGTTTTACCATTTAGTATGTACGGGTGACTTGCATTATTCCTTTCCATGTGCATAACCTTACATTTGTCAGTGTTAAACCTCATCTGCCACTTATCTGCCCAAGCCTCCAATCTATCCAGATCCCTCTGTAGTAGTATACTGTCCTCATTAGTGTTAATTACTTTACACAGTTTTGTGTCATCTGCGAAAATTTATATTTTACTATGCAAGCCTTCTACAAGATCATTAATAAATATATTGAAGAGAATAGGGCCCAATACTGACCCCTGAGGTACTCCACTAGTGACAGTGACCCAATCTGAGTATGTACCGTTAATAACCACCCTCTGTTTTCTATCATTGAGCCAAATACTTACCCACATACAGACGTTTTCTCCCAGTCCGAGCATTCTCATTTTATATACTAACCTTTTATGTGGTACAGTGTCAAATGCTTTGGAGAGGTCCAGATATACAACATCCATTGATTCGCTGCTATCAAGTCTAGAACTTACCTCCTCATAGAAACTGATTAAATTAGTTTGGCATGACCGATCCCTCATGAAGCCATGCTGATATGGCGTTATTTGCTTATTTCCGTTAAGATGCTCTAAGATAGCATCTCTTACGGTAGAAAACCTTCAAACAGCTTACCCACAACAGATGTTAAACTTACCGGCCTATAGTTTGCAGGCTCTGTTTTTGGACCCTTTTTGAATACTGGCACCACATTTGCCATGCGCCTATCCTGTGGGACATTGCCTGTCAGTATATAGAGTCTGCAAATATCAGAAATAAGGGTCTGGCTATGACATTACTTAATTCCCTTAGGATACGGGGGTGTATGCCATCCGGTCCTGGCGATTTGTCTATTTTAATCTTTTTAAGTCGCTTTTGTACTTCTTCCTGGGTCAGACAGGACACTTTTAATGGTGAATTTATTTTTACATTCTGCATGTCATCCGACAGTTTATTTCCCTCAGTGAATACATTGGAGAAAAAAATAGTTAACAGCTTTGCTTTCTCCTCGTCGCTATCTGCGACTCCCCCCTCATTACTCTTTAAAGGATCGACACCTTCAGATTTATACTTTTTAACATTTATATAATTGAAGAACATTTTAGGGTTAGTTTTACTCTCTTTGGCAATTAATCTCTCGGTCTCTAGTTTGGCCGTTTTTATTTGTTTTTTACATGTTCTATTTTTTTCCTTATAGTTTTTCAGTGCTTCCGTGCGACCCTCGTGTCTTAGTGATTTATATGCTTTCTTTTTGTCATTTATTGCTTTCTTTACAGTTCTATTTATCCACATTTGTTTCTTTTTGCTCCTTACCCTTTTATTCCCATACGGTATTGTAGCGAGGCGCCGAAGGCGCACTCAGTCTCCCATCAGCCGCAGACCTGCTGCTTAGCTTCGGGAGCAAGGATATGTGTTTGGCCTAGTTCCCAAGGCAGCTTGGCTAGCTGGGAGGATCCTTGCTCCTAGGTCTGCCTTGAGCGCCGAGTTGATCACTCAGTGCTCGACTTGTCTGTCTGTCGGTCATGTGACGCTGGCCACGTCACATGACCCTCACTCCCCACTATAAATAAAGGCGGCCTGCTGGCTACAGGTTGCCTGTGATTTTCGTCTCTAGGGCTGTGTGTACTATTATTATTGCTTCCTACTTGACCTCTGGTATTGACCTTGTTTGTTTCCTGACCTCGCTTTGCCCTCTCCCTTGGTACCTACACTATCTCTTGGATTTGACCTCGGCTCGTTCTCGGATTTTATCTCCTGCCTCATCCCTTGTATTGACGTGACCTCCCAGACCAACCTCGGCTAGTTGACCCGCCATTGCCTTTCCCATCACTGGGTACTGTTGTCTTATCTACCTCCCTGTCTATCCGTTTGCCTTAGTCTTGTGTACCGCCTTCTGCCTTGGCTCTCTGTTCCTCTCTTTCTCTGTTCGCTCTGCTCTACACTTACGTAGGTCAAGGATTGTCGCCCAGTTGCGCCCCGTCACCTAGGGCGGGTGGTGCAAGTAGGCAGGGACAGGGTTGAGGGTGGAAGTTTAGGGGGTGTAATTCCTCTCTACCTTCCTTACCCGTGACAGAATTTTTTAGCTTTCAGGGAGAGCTGCAGACTTTATTTCCAACTACGACCTCACTCCTCGGGCCCTGACTAGAGATGTTGCGAACATAAAATCTTTTGTTCGCGGACGGCGAACGCGAGTTTCCGCAAATGTTCACGAACGGGCGAACTGGGCGAACCACCATAGACTTCAATAGGCAGGCGAATTTTAAAACCCACAGGGACTCTTTCTGGCCACATTAGTGATGGAAAAGTTGTTTCAAGGGGACTAACACCTGGACTGTGGCATGCCGGAGGGGGATCCATGGCAAAACTCCCATGGAAAATTACGTAGTTGACGCAGAGTCGGGTTTTAATCCATAAAGGGCATAAACCACCTAACATTCCTAAATTGTTTGGAATAACGTGCTTTAAAACATCAGGTATGATGTTGTATCGATCAAGTAGTGTAAGGGTTATGCCTGCTTCACAGTGACAGACCAAACTCCCCGTTTAATGCACCGCAAACAACCGCAAACAGTCCATTTGCACAACCGCAAACTCCCCATTTGCACAAGGTTGGATACCAAGCTAGCCATGTCCCGTTCCTTGTCCTCACTGACGTCATTGAAGGTCTCTTCCTCCACCCAGCCACGTACAACACCAAGGGTACCCGAAAGGTGACAACAAGCCCCCTGGGACGCCTGCTGTGGTTGGTCTTCCACCTCCTCAAATCCACCTTCCTCCTCTGACTCCTCGTCTTCAGAATGCTCTCTCTGCGTTGCCGCAGGTCCAGCAATCGACGACGAGAAGGCTGCTTCTGGTGGTGATTGTGACCACAACTCTTCCTCTTAATGCTCATCTACGGCCTGATCCAGCACTCTTCGCAGGGCACGCTCCAGAAAAAACGCATATGGGATGAGGTCGATGATGTTGCCTTGGGGTTGACTGACCAGGTTTGTCACCTCCGCAAATGGACGCATAAGCCTACAGCCATTGTTTATGAGCGTTCAGTAACGCGGCAAAAAAATACCCAGCTCCGCAGAGGCTGTCTTCTTTTTTTTTTATTAAAAAAATCTGTTCTTACCAGTTCAATCTCTGTTTTGTCCCCTATAAGGGGCCGATGTATGGAATAGATTTTAGGAACCGGGAGATGGAAAAAGATGCTTGGTCGGTCCTCTTACTTCCAATTTGGGGCACTGCGCGTGCGCCGTGCAAGTACTGTGCTACCCTATATGAGTGGTATGTTAAGTAGTACTATTCCTATCAGTTTAATCCCTGTTACATCCCCTATCAAGGGCCGGTGTATGGAAAAGATTTTAGGAAACGGGAGATGGAAAAAGATGGTTGGTCGGTCCTCTTACTTCCAATTTGGGGCACTGCGCATGCGCCGTGCAATGTACTGTGCCACCCTATATGAGTGGTGTGTTAAGTAGTACTATTCATATCAGTTTAATCCCTGTTACGTCCCCTATCAGGGGCCGGTGTGGTGTATGGAATAGATTTTATAACCCGGGAGATGGAAAAAGATGCTTGGTCGGTCCTCTTACTTCCAATTTGGGGCACTGCGCGTGCGTCGTGCAATGTACTGTGCTACCCTATATGAGTGGTATGTTAAGTAGTACTATTCCTATCAGTTTAATCCCTGTTACGTCCCCTATCAAGGGCCGGTGTATGGAATAGATTTTAGGAACCGGGAGATGGAAAAAGATGCTTGGTCGGTCCTCTAACCTCCAATTTGGGGCACTGCGCGTGCGCCGTGCAATGTATTGTGCTACCCTATATGAGTGGTATGTTAAGTAGTACTATTCCTATCAGTTTAATCCCTGTTACGTCGGTGTATGGAATAGATTTTAGGAACCAGGAGATGGAAAAAGATGCCTGGTCGGTCCTCTTATTTCCAATTTGGGGCAATGCGCGTGCACCGTGCAATGTACTGTGCTACCCTATATGAGTGGTATGTTAAGTATTAATATTCCTATCAGTTTAATACCTGTTACGTCCCCTATCAGGGGCCGGTGTATGAAATCGATTTTAGGAACCGGGAGATGTAAAAAGATGCTTGGTTGGTCCTCTTACCTCCAATTTGGGGCACTGCGCGTGCGCCGTGCAATGTACTGTACCACCCTATATGAGTGGTGTGTTAAGTAGTACTATTCTTATCAGTTTAATCCCTGTTACGTCCTCTATCAGAGGACGTGTATCGAATAGATTTTAGACAACCGCAAAGAGTTGTCAATAGTTGACACACTCATGACATACATTTTATTCCTCTATGCGTCAATCTTGGTGTAGTGATGACTGTGCTCGTGCGCACGTTCGGGAGATTGCAGGCGATGGCGGTTTTTCAAAGCCTATGGTCGTGCTGAGGTAGTTCAGTGACAGTTAAGTGACCCAGAAAACAATGATTCTGCAGTGTGGGCCCATTGTTGGCCTAGTAGGCTTTAATGATCACCTTAGATGATCACAAAGAAAATTAATGTTTTTTCTATGCAAAATTATCCAGCCGATCGCTTTTGGTCTGTTCACAATGAAGCAACGACCTTATCATCTGGGGAGTGCCAACATTGCCATTGCCAACACACTCATAGAGGTAATCGCTTCATTGTGATAAGCAAGCCCCTTCACCACAACAAGGTAATGATCACGAAGGGGAATTGACAATTGACACATGTATGTGCTTTTTTTTTGTTTTGTTTTTGCAGCCACAGTGCAGCACCAGAGGCCAGAAAAATTAGGCATGTACACATGCCTGAAAAACCAGGTATTGTTGCAGCCGCTGCTGTAGCAGCGGCCGGAAAAATTGATGTTTTCCAGGCAGAAAGTGCACTAAAACATTGCGGCTTGAACCCTAGTTGGTGGCGGAAAAGTCACGCAAGTCATCCGGCATGCAGAGATTAAATACAGTAGCATGTGGACCATTTTTAGCCCAAGGCATCTCATCAGGCCTTTTTAAGTCAAATGCATCCCCCACTGTCAGTCCCTTCATGATCCATGCCTCATTCATCTTTATAAAGGTGAGGTAATCTAGACTTTTTTGACCTAGACGACTTCTCTTCTCAGTGACAATACCTCCTGCTGCGCTGAAGGTCCTTTCTGACACTTGAAGCGGGGCAGGCCAGAAGTTCTATCGCAAATTGGGATAGCTCAGGTCACAGGTCAAGCCTGCACACCCAGTAGTCAAGGGGTTCATCGCTCCTCAGAGTGTCGATATCTGCAGTTAAGGCGAGGTAGTCTGCTACCTGTCGGTCGAGTCGTTCTCTGAGGGTGGACCGCGAAGGGCTGTGGCGATGCGTAGGACTTAAAAAGCTCTGCATGTCCTCCATCAACAACACGTCTGTAAAGCGTCCTGTCCTTGCCGGCGTGGTTGTGGTAGGAGGAGGATTACTTTCACCTCTTACCCTGTTAGATTCCCGTTGTGCTATGACATCACCCTTATACCCTGTGTAAAGCATACTTTTTAACTTGTTTTCGAACAGCTGCATCCTTTCCGACTTCCGGTAATTCGGTAACATTTCAACCACTTTCTGCTTATAACGGGGGTCTAGTAGCGTGAACACCCAGTACAGGTCGTTCTCCTTCAGCCTTTTTATATGAGGGTCCTCCAACAGGCATGAAAGACCCCATTTGCACAAGGTTGGATGCCGAGCTACTTATGTTCTGTTCCTCGTCCTCACTGATCTCATTGAAGGTCTGTTCTTCCCCCCAGCCACGTACAACACCACGGGTACCAGATAGGTGACAACGAGCACCCTGGGATGCCTGCTGTGGTTGGTCTTCCTCCTCCTCAAAGCCACATTCCTCCTCTGACTCCTCTTCCTCAGACTCCTCTTCCAGCGTTGCCGCAGGTCCAGCAAGCGATGATGATAAGGCTGTTTCTGGTGGTGATGGTGACCACAAGTCTTCCTCTTCACGCTCATCTATGGCCTGATCCAGCACTCATCGCAGGGCACGCTCCAGGAATAAAACAAATGGGATGATGTCGCAGATGGTGCCTTCGGTGCGACTGACTAGGGTTGTCACCTCCTCAAAAGGACGCATGAGCCTACAGGCATTGCTCATGAGCGTCCAGTAACGTGGCAAAAAAATACCCAGCTCCGCAGAGGCTGTCCTAGCACCTCGGTCATACAAATTCTCGTTGACGGCTTTTTCTTGTTGGAGCAGGCGGTCGAACATTGGGAGTGTTGAATTCCAACGTGTCGGGCTGTCGCAAATCAAGCGCCTCACTGGCATATTGTTTCGCCACTGAATATCGGAAAAGTGCGCCATGGCCGTGTAGGAACACCTGAAATGGCCACACACCTTCCTGGCCTGCTTGAGGACGTCCTGTAAGCCTGGGTACTTATGCACAAATCGTTGTACGATCAGATTCAACACATGTGCCATGCAGGGCAAGTCAACCCCAAGACAGTGTGACACTGTCGTATCCGGGATGTGGAATAGCCCCTTGGGAGCTGGGGGGGTGCAGTTGATGTGGAGCAAGACGCAGCAGCAGAAGAGGACTCAGCCGATGAGGTTAGCGAAGAGGATGGAGTAGAAAGAGTAGAGGAGGTGGCAGCAGGCCTGCCTGCAAGTCGTGGCGGTGTCACCAACTCCTCAGCAGAGCCACACATTCCATGCTTGGCAGCCGTCAGCAGGTTTACCCAATGCGCAGTGTACATGATATACCTGCCCTGACCGTGCTTTGCAGACCAGGTATCAGTGGTCAGATGGACCCTTGCCCAAACACTGTGTGCCAGACATGCCATGACTTCCTTTTCCACAATAGAGTACAGGTTGGGGATTGCCTTTTGTGAAAAAAAAATTCGGCCGGGTACCTTCCTCCGCGGTGTCCCAATAGCTACAAATTTTTTGAAGGCCTCAGAATCCACCAGCTTGTATGGTAAAAGCTGGCGAGCTAAGAGTTCCGACAAGCCAGCTGTCAGACGCCGGGCAAGGGGGTGACTCTGTGACATTGGCTTCTTACACTCAAACATTTCCTTGACAGACACCAGACTGTGGGCAGATGAGAAGGAACTGCTGAAGGTGAGAGGCGAAGTGGCGGGTGGTTGAGAGGGGGCAAGGAGGACAGCAGTGGTTGACGTAGCTGAAGATGCTGGACCAGGAGGAGGATGGTGGCTTTGAGTTTCTGTGCTGCTTGTACTCATCATGTGTTGATCCCATAGGCGTTTGTGATGTGAGATCATGTGCCTTCGCAAAGCAGTTGTACCTAGGTGGGTGTTGGACTTCCCACGACAGTTTCTTTTGGCACAGGTTGCAAATGGCATCGCTGTTATCAGAGGCAGACACACAAAAATGCCACACTGCTGAGCTTTGCAATGACGGCATTCTGGTGGTGGCAACAGCATGCGTTGATTGGCGTGCTGTCTGGCTGACCCCGGGTGCCGATACATGCTGTCTGTCTGTGCCACTAGCTCCTTGCGACAACCTCCACCTGCTTCCAACTCGTCTCCTCCTCATCTCTGTCTCCCCATCTGAACTTTCCCTCTGTTCTTCTTCTCTTCGAGCTGGCACCCACGTGACATCCACGGACACATCGTCATCATCAACTGCTTCACTTGTATCTGACAATTCAGCAAAGGAAGCAGCAGCGGGAACAACATCATCATCATCACACTGTACATCCATGTGTGTAATGCTGCCTGACTGAGACATGTCCCTGTTATCTACATCCTCTGGCAATAATGGTTGCGCATCACTCATTTCTTCCAACTGATGAGTAAATAACTCCTCTGACAGATCAAGTGAAGCGGCTGTGGTGCTAGTGTTGGTGGTGGCGGCAGGCGGGGGAGTGGTAACTTGAGAGGTGCCCGAAGCTGAGCTGGAGGAGGATGGTGCATCAAGGTACCGAGCGGAAGCTGTAGAAGATTGGGTGTCCTGTGTTAGCCAGTCAACTATGTCCTCAGAACTTTTCGAGTTCAGGGTACGTGGCCTCTGAACACTGGGCATTATTCTAGGGCCAAAGGAAATCACAGCACCACGACCACGACGGCCCCTGCGGGGTGGCCTGCCTCTGCCTGTAATTTTTTTTTTGATTAGTGGTACTATGCGTGCAAGGTACTGTGCCACCCGATATGAGTGGTGGGCAGTGGGCACAGTACAGTCTGTGGGCCTGACACACACTGGCAGGCAACTGCAATTATATTACAGAGAAAAAATGTTATTACTTTTTTATCTGCAAGCTACTGTGCAACCAGATATGAGTGGTGGGCACTGGCAGTGGGCACAGTACACTCTGTGGGCCTGACACACACTGGCAGGCAACTGCAATTATATTACAGAGAAAAAATTGTATTACTTTTTTATCTGCAAGCTACTGTGCCGCCACCAGATATGAGTGGTGAGCACTGGCAGTGGGCAGAGTACACTCTGTGGGCCTGACACACACTGGCAGGCAACTGCAATTATATTACAGAGAAAAAATGGTATTACTTTTTTATCTGCAAGCTACTGTGCCACCAGATATGAGTGGTGGGCACTGTCAGTGGGCACAGTACACTCTGTGGGCCTGACACACACTGGCAGGCGACTGCAATTATATTGCAGAGAAAATATTGTAAAACATTTTTATCTGCAAGCTACTGTGCCACCAGATATGAGTGGTGGGCACTGACAGTGGGCACAGTACACTCTGTGGGCCTGACACACACTGGCAGGCAACTGCAATTATATTACGGAGAAAAAATTGTATTACTTTTTTATCTGCAAGATACTGTGCCACCAGATATGAATGGTGGGCACTGGCAGGGGGCACAGTACACTCTGTGGGCCTGACACACACTGGCAGGCAACTGCAATTATATTACAGAGAAAAAAATGGATTACTTTTTTATCTGCAAGCTACTGTGCCACCAGATATGAGTGGTGGGCACTGTCAGTGGGCACAGTACACTCTGTGGGCCTGACACACACTGGCAGGCAACTGCAATTATATTACAGGGAAAAATTTTTATTACTTTTTTATCTGCAAGCTACTGTGCCAAAAGATATGAGTGGTAGGCACTGGCAGTGGGCACAGTACACTCTGTGGGCCTGACAAACACTGGCAGGCAACTGCAATTATATTACAGAGAAAAAATTGTATTACTTTTTTATCTGCAAGCTACTGTGCCACCAGATATGAGTGGTGAGCACTGGCAGTGGGCAGAGTACACTCTGTGGGCCTGACACACACTGGCAGGCAACTGCAATTATATTACAGAGAAAAAATGGTATTACTTTTTTATCTGCAAGCTACTGTGCCACCAGATATGAGTGGTGGGCACTGTCAGTGGGCACAGTACACTCTGTGGGCCTGACACACACTGGCATGCGACTGCAATTATATTGCAGAGAAAATATTGTAAAACTTTTTTATCTGCAAGCTACTGTGCCACCAGATATGAGTGGTGGGCACTGACAGTGGGCACAGTACACTCTGTGGGCCTGACACACACTGGCAGGCAACTGCAATTATATTACGGAGAAAAAATTGTATTACTTTTTTATCTGCAAGATACTGTGCCACCAGATATGAATGGTGGGCACTGGCAGGGGGCACAGTACACTCTGTGGGCCTGACACACACTGGCAGGCAACTGCAATTATATTACAGAGAAAAAAATGTATTACTTTTTTATCTGCAAGCTACTGTGCCACCAGATATGAGTGGTGGGCACTGTCAGTGGGCACAGTACACTCTGTGGGCCTGACACACACTGGCAGGCAACTGCAATTATATTACAGGGAAAAATTTTTATTACTTTTTTATCTGCAAGCTACTGTGCCAAAAGATATGAGTGGTGGGCACTGTACACTCTGTGGGCCTGACAAACACTGGCAGGCAACTGCAATTATATTACAGAGAAAAAATTGTATTACTTTTTTATCTGCAAGCTACTGTGCCACCAGATATGAGTGGTGGGCACTGGCAGTTACACTCTGTGGGCCTGACACACACTGTCAGGCAACTGCAATTATATTACAGAGAAAAAATTGTATTACTTTTTTATCTGCAAGCTACTGTGCCACCAGATATGAGTGGTGGGCACTGGCAGTGGGCACAGTACACTCTGTGGGCCTGACACACACTGGCAAGCAACTTCAATTATATTACAGAGAAAAAATTGTATTACTTTTTTATCTGCAAGCTACTGTGCCACCAGATATGAGTGGTGGGCACTACAGTGGGCACAGTACACTCTGTGGGCCTGACACACACTGACAGGCAACTGCAATTATATTACAGAGAAAAAATTGTATTACTTTTTTATCTGCAAGCTACTGTGCCGCCATATATGAGTGGTGGGCACTGGCAGTGGGTACAGTACACTCTGGGGCCTGACACACACTGGCAGGCAACTGCAATTATATTACAGAGAAAAAATGGTATAACTTTTTTATCTGCAAGCTACTGTGCCACCAGATATGAGTGGTGGGCACTGGCAGTGGGCACAGTACAGTCTGTGGACCTGACACACACTGGCAGGCAATTGCAATTATATTACAGAGAAAAAATTGTATTTCTTTTTTATCTGCAAGCTACTGTGCCACCAGATATGAGTGGTGGGCACTGGCAGTGGGCACAGTACACTCTGTGGGCCTGACACACACTGGCAAGCAACTGCAATTATATTACAGAGAAAAAATGGTATAACTTTTTTATCTGCAAGCTACTGTGCCACCAGATATGAGTGGTGGGCACTGGCAGTGGGCACAGTACAGTCTGTGGACCTGACACACACTGGCAGGCAATTGCAATTATATTACAGAGAAAAAAATGTATTTCTTTTTTATCTGCAAGCTACTGTGCCACCAGATATGAGTGGTGGGCACTGGCAGTGGGCACAGTACACTCTGTGGGCCTGACACACACAGGCAGGCAACTGCAATATATATATATATATATATATATATATATAAAATAAATTAAAAAAAGCAGACTGATGTACTAGCCCTAAAAAGGGCTTTTTGGGGTGCTGTCAGGACGCTGCCCTTACAGCAGATCTGATGAGTCTTTGAGGACTGCAGTGGACACAGAACATTGGCCTAGCTAACGATTTTCCTATTAATTCAGCAGCAGCAGCACTCTCCCTGCTCTCACTAACACTGCAGCTTCAGAATGAATCTAAGATGGATGCTGTTCTTGCTTTTTGATAGGAGGTCGGAGGGTCTGGGAGGGAGGTAATGCTGATTGGCTGGAATGTGTCTGCTGACTGTGAGGTACAGGGTTAAAGTTTGCTCAATGATGACGTATAGGGGGCAGACCGATGTTCGCCAGGAACTGTTCGCCGGCGAATAGTTCGGGACATCTCTACTCAGCATACAACTTATTCTCTCTTAGGATCTGTAACACCTGTATCATATGATCCTGATGAGTCTCCATGTCTGAAGAATAGATTAGTATTTCATCCAGATATACAACAACAAATCTCCCCACCAAATGATGAAAGATGTCATTAACAAAGTGTTGAAAAACTGCTGGAGCATTAGAGAACACCTTGGCACCAACAATCTGATTAAACAAATCCCTAATTAAAGGAAGGGGGTAAGGATCATGGACGGTAATACGGTTAAGCTCATGGAAGTCCAGACTTGGCCTAAGAGTACCACCCTTTCTTTTTTTTTTACAAAGAAAAACCTAGCAGCCACTGGGGATTTGAATGGTCTGATACGTCCCTTCGGCAAACTCTCGGTGATGTGCTCTCGCTTGGCCATTCTTTCGGGTTTCGAAAGATTATACAACTGAGATTTGGGCAGTTTAGCTCCAGCAGACTGATGTACTAGCCCTAAAAATGGCTTTTGGGGGTGCTGTCAGGACGCTGCCCTTACAGCAGATCTGATGAGTCTTTGAGGACTGCAGTGGACACAGAACATTGGCCTAGCTAACGATTTTCCTATTAATTCAGCAGCAGCAGCACTCTCCCTGCTCTCACTAACACTGCAGCTTCAGAATGAATCTTAAATGGATGCTGTTCTTGCTTTTTGATAGGAGGTCGGAGGGTCTGGGAGGGAGGTAATGCTGATTGGCTGGAATGTGTCTGCTGACTGTGAGGTACAGGGTTAAAGTTTGCTCAATGATGACGTATAGGGGGCAGACCGATGTTCGCCAGGAACTGTTCGCCGGCGAATAGTTCGGGACATCTCTACTCAGCATACAACTTATTCTCTCTTAGGATCTGTAACACCTGTATCATATGATCCTGATGAGTCTCCATGTCTGAAGAATAGATTAGTATTTCATCCAGATATACAACAACAAATCTCCCCACCAAATGATGAAAGATTTCATTAACAAAGTGTTGAAAAACTGCTGGAGCATTAGAGAACACCTTGGCACCGACAATCTAATTAAACAAATCCCTAATTAAAGGAAGGGGGTAAGGATCATGGACGGTAATACGGTTAAGCTCATGGAAGTCCAGACTTGGCCTAAGAGTACCACCCTTTTTTTTTTTTTTACAAAGAAAAACCTAGCAGCCACTGGGGATTTGAATGGTCTGATATGTCCCTTCGGCAAACTCTCGATGATGTGCTCTCGCTTGGCCATTTTTTCGGGTTTCGAAAGATTATACAACTGAGATTTGGGCAGTTTAGCTCCGGGAATAAGATTGATGGGACAATCATATTCCTGACACGGAGGTAACTACTGGTTACCACTCTCAGAAAATACATCCAAAAATTCTGAAATAAACGTGGGTACAGTTTTAGTGGTAACCACACAGGACAATGTATTAAGACAGTTGTCTATGCAAAATTCACTCCAATCGAGAATCTGTCTCGCTTGCCAGTCGATGGTTGGGTTATGTTTGCTTAACCATGGTAAGCCCAAAACCAACGGAGCAGGCAGACCCTCCAGCACAAAACATGAAATGGCTTCCTGATGAAAATCACCCACTCTTAAATGGATTTCATTCACCACCTGCAACAAGCATTTTTGGGTAAGAGGTGCTGAATCAATTGCAAAGACAGAAATACATTTCTCTAATGCACTAGTAGTCAACCCATGAATACGAACAAACTGTCCATCAACCAGGTTAACCCTTGCCCCACTGTCGATAAATACCTCAATTTCCATAGTTTTGGACTCTAGCACCACCTCAGCAGACATGAGAAATCGGGTACTACCAGTAAAGGACAAAAGTAAGTTTTCTTGCTCCCCACTCACACCCCCAATAGTAATTTGGGGATTAAGCTTTTTTTTTTTTGGTTTACACCTTGACGCTGAATCAACAAATATTCACAAAATGTCCCTTTTTTCCACAAAAAGAACAGTCTCCCTTCATATAACCAGAGCTCTCACCAGCAGTCCCAGGAGTAGCTCCCTCCCCAACTGCATAGGCTCTTCACAAGGCATAACCACAGGTATCTTTTTACCATAAGTGTCAAAGGAAGCCGCCACCTTATTTGAAAGTATGTCCTGAGGGTGAGGACCCTTAGATCTCCCCCTCAGGTGTCTATCCAGACTTATAGCAAGGGACATACAGTAGCTGCTTCCAATGACTCCAGTTTTTCATGAAAGGCCAATGCGTCCTGCAGCCTCTCAGATAAACCCTGAAAGAACTGGCTACGGAGAGCAGGATCATTCCACTCTGTATCCGTAGCCCATCTCCTAAATTCAGAGCAATAGATTTACACAAAGCACTCTCCCTGGCGTAAACCACGTAACTTGGTCTTAGCCTGAGAGATCTGATCCGGTTCATCATAAATAAGACCCAAGGCTCTAAAAAATTTATCTACCGACTTGAGGGACAGTGATCCGGTCGGCAGAGAAAAAGCCCGAGACTGTGCATCATCTTTAGGCAAAGAAATGATCATACCCACACGTTGACACTCATCCCCAGAAGAGTATGGACGCAGCTTAAAGTACAACTTACATGATTCCCTGAACCAAAGGAAATTGTCACTAACCCCAGCAAATATGTCTGGGAGAGCCACCTTAGGTTCAGGGCAGGTCTGGTACCCACCATCGGAACCAGCCGCTTGTGGTCTCTGAATCAATGACAGTCCCTGCTGCTATTCGACAAGTGCAGACATAGGATCCATAGCTGCACTGACCTGAATGAAATGGCATTTTTTTAGGCAGTAGATAATGTCACAGATGAGGTATAGGAGGAAACACTAAACTGACAACCATGAGGGAAAGGGAAAGCCACTAGGCTTCAATGCTAGGGAAAGGAAAAGGTCACCTCCTAGTGACCCTACTCCTGGCCCTGACTCCTTACCGTGTGGGCACCCCTTGAAGGTAGAAATACCCATACTCTGGGACCCTGGAGACCCTAGAGAGCCCTAGGAATATTGTCAGGGCTGAGGCAACCCGTTCTTCCCCCGATGAAGGAACAGGCGTCTCCCTGAGGCCTAGTAACAACAAGTAAGGAAGGGAAAACAAAACACAAAAAAACGCAACACTTAACTTCTGTAGTGATGGACGAGCAGGAACTCCAGAGATGACCTCACACCAGCTCTGCCAAACCCAAATGAAGCTATCTATCGCACAGTCAGAAGGGTGGGGCAACACTAAATAGGGTAGAATAATGAGTACTAAGCTACACATGAAACGGGGATGAGGTTACAAACAAACACTGAATGAAGAGTAATCAATGAGGCTGTTACATTCCTCCACGCTCCGCCAGTCTCCTTGATCTCCCGACCTCTGTCATAGAAGGGACAGTGACACATTGTCACGGCCATGGCTATGACCGTGACTCCTGAACCGCATGCGGTTGTCAGCGGTTTTCTTTGGGTGTCAATCACAGGTGAGGGCTGAGGTATTTGCTTCACCTGTGGTTGCCGCTGGCAACAGTATGTATGTGGCAGCGTAGCAGTCTGAGCTGTGCCATTGCAGCTTGCTATGTTGTGCATGCGGTTTTGTGTGATGTGTGTATGTGTGCACTTGCTTTTTATGTTATTGTGTGCACGTCCCTTTTTAGTGGTGTTTTCCCTTCCCTGGTGTTGGAAGGGTTAATCTCCTTCCTAGTGTGTGTGTGCACTGGGTGTGTCCGACTGTGGGGTGTGGCTTCTTGGCCTATAAAGCCTCACTGCTTTTGCAGGCCTGCAGGTTGCTTCAGCCATGCTTAGCTGAGAGCAGCCTCCTGTCTTTACTACCTGCCAGTAAGAGCCACCCCTGTGGTCATAACCATAATGTCTCATTAAGTTTATTTCTAGTGATGTGTGATGTCCGTTTGATGTTTTACATGTGTTTTTGTGCAGCTATGGATCTGGGTCCCTGTGTGGGGATGCATTTGTGATCTGCACCCTGCTTACACATGGATCCAGTCAGCAAGGCTGTGGCAGGTAGGTGGAACTCTTTGTTCACCTGCCATATCCATAGAGCTGTTTATGTCTCCCCTTTTCCAGCAGCTTGGCCGTTGAGACTCCTGCTCCTCCGTGTCTTGGAGGAGTGGGTTGTCTTACTCAGCTCCTAGTTTAGGGCCATCTTGAGGGCTAGCAGGGACTTCTAGGTTCCGGAGCATGAGCCCTCCTACCATCAAGGTTGGCTCATGTAGCTAGGAGCCAGGGTCAGGTTAGGGATGCGTTTAGGAGGTGACCTGCTCCCTAATCCTGTCTTCTTGGTCAAGCAGTCATAACATCACCGGGCTCCACACGGCTGAGGATTTCCCCCATCCTCAGCCGTGACACACATGTATGTATGGACAGCAGAACCTATCAGCTACACTATATCACGCTCTAACCCACACTGACTATCTCCCACTAACTATCTGTATTACATATACACTGCTCAAAAAAATAAAGGGAACACTTAAACAACACAATGTAACTCCAAGTCAATCACACTTCTGTGAAATCAAACTGTCCACTTAGGAAGCAACACTGAGTGACAATCAATTTCACATGCTGTTGTGCAAATGGGATAGACAACAGGTGGAAATTATAGGCAATTAGAAAGACACCCCCAATAAAGGAGTGGTTCTGCAGGTGGTGACCTGACCACTTCTCAGTTCCTATGCTTCCTGGCTGATGTTTTGGTCACTTTTGAATGCTGCCGGTGCTTTCACTCTAGTGGTAGCATGAGACGGAGTCTACAACCCACAAAAGTGGCTCAGGTAGTGCAGCTTATCCAGGATGGCACATCAATGCGAGCTGTGGCAAGAAGGTTTGCTGTGTCTGTCAGCGTAGTGTCCAGAGCATGGAGGCGCTACCAGGAGACAGGCCAGTACATCAGGAGACGTGGAGGAGGCCGTAGGAGGGCAACAACCCAGCATCAGGACCGCTACCTCCGCCTTTGTGCAAGGAGGAACAGGAGGAGCACTGCCAGAGCCCTGCAAAATGACCTCCAGCAGGCCACAAATGTGCATGTGTCTGCTCAAGCGGTCAGAAACAGACTCCATGAGGGTGATATGAGGGCCCGACGTCCAGAGGTGGGGGTTGTGCTTACAGCCCAACACCGTGCAGGACGTTTGGCATTTGCCAGAAAAAAACAAGATTGGCAAATTCGCCACTGGCGCCCTGTGCTCTTCACAGATGAAAGCAGGTTCACACTGAGCACATGTGACAGACGTGACAGAGTCTGGAGACGCCGTGGAGAATGTTCTGCTGCCTGCAACATCCTCAAGCATGACCGGTTTGGCATTGGGTCAATAATGGTGTGGGGTGGCATTTCTTTGGAGGGCCGCACAGCCCTCCATGTGCTCTCCAGAGGTAGCCTGACTGCCATTAGGTACCGAGATGAGATCCTCAGACCCCTTGTGAGACCATATGCTGGTGCGGTTGGCCCTGGGTTCCTCCTAATGCAAGACAATGCTAGACCTCATGTGGCTGGAGTGTGTTAGCAGTTCCTGCAAGACGAAGGCATTGATGCTATGGACTGGCCTGCCCGTTCCCCAGACCTGAATCCAATTGAGCACATCTGGGACATCACGTCTCGCTCTATCCACCAACGTCACGTTGCACCACAGACTGTCCAGGAGTTGGCAAATGCTTTAGTCCAGGTCTGGGAGGAGATCCCTCAGGAGACCGTCCGCCACCTCATCAGGAGCATGCACAGGCGTTGTAGGGAGGTCATACAGGCACGTGGAAGCCACACACACTACTGAGCCTCATTTTGACTTGTTTTAAGGACATTACATCAAAGTTGGATCAGCCTGTAGTGTGTTTTTCCACTTTAATTTTGAGGGTGACTCCAAATCCAGACCTCCATGGGTTAAAAAATTTGATTTCCATATAATTTTTTTTGTGTGATTTTGTTGTCAGCACATTCAACTATGTAAAGAACAAAGTATTTCAGAAGAATATTTAATTAATTCAGATCTAGGATGTGTTATTTTTGTGTTCCCTTTATTTTTTTGAGCAGTGTATAAGCTAACTAACTATCTAATGTATTGAGACAGCAAAGCACAGAGCACAGCAATGACGCTGCTGTCTCTCTCAGAACTGCAAAAACTGCAGAAAATGGCTGCTGGGGAGGTTCTTATATAGTAAGGGGTAGGCAGCTTTCCTATTGGTTGCTAGGGATGTTGCTAAGCTCAGACAAAGATATTGCAGCCTTCTCATTGGCCCACAAGCAAGAAGGGAGGTTGCTGATGAAAAAAAATCTAGAATATTCAAGAATATGAATATATAGCACTATATTCTAAATCTTCTCAAATTCTCGAAGCGGCAATATTCGTGATTAAAATTCGCAATTCGAATATTCGCGCCCAACACTAGTCACGGAAAGCTTGTTATGACAATAAATATTCAATACAGATTAAACTGGATTCTAACATTACAGGAGGGCACACTGAAAACAGACATATACAACAAATGATGCTGTTAAGAAAGTATCCTTAGCACAGTACAACACAAATGAAGATATTAAGCAAAATGCTTCTGTTTTGTAAATCTATTTAGCTCTCTTTGTATAAATTCCCCATGAACACAAATTTGCTACTTTTTTTTTTACAGAACTCACAAGAAGTTCTCCAGAAAACAACATAAAGGAAGACAACTAATCATGCCAAAAATACCCCAGCTGCTTCTCATATAGGTAATAGGCAACAATTTACAGAATAGCATTCATTTAAATGGAAAATAAGAACGGAACCCAAGAGAGAGCAAGATGAGACATTATATTGGGGCACTATGTTCTCTTGGAAAAGGACAGGGTGCTTTCTTTTAAGCTATAAATCCTAATAAATGCAATTATTGTGTGCTTTCTTGAAGTTTCATTAGCATACTAACCAAAACCATGCTAGGAGATTGCTGCTGTTTCATATCAGATATAAGGAACAATATTGGTATATTTGAATAAATGCATTTTTCACCTTGAATAAACCATGAAAAATCATTCACATTTCCTTGTTATTTATCCTCCTCAGTTACCATCTTCATATCACCTCATATAAATGCATACCATAGTTTCATTTTAGGAATCCACAATACAAAATCATTCAGTTATTGGTGTTGAAGACTCTCTTGGCCTGACCAGAATATCTTATTATAAGATTTTCATGAGCATGCAACTTTCCCCTCATGGAAGATAAGTATTACAATATTGACATCCAAAGTAATTTAGACACGGTTATAAATTATGAAAATTTATAACTTGATTATGAATATTTTATTTCCATTATATTATTTGGAATATGATTGTTTCCTGCCAATTCATTTCATACTCATTCAACTTTAGAAAGCATTTAAGCTTATTCTAAGCATATGTTATACTGTTATATTCACGTCGTAAATAAAAAAAAAAAACTATGGCTCTCAGAATATGGAGACACTAAAACAGAATAGAAGGGCACAAATAGTCCCACAACATGGACAGTGACATACTAGAGGGGAATCAATGAAACAAATTCCCACAAAAAATATGTATTTTGATCATGGGCCATTTTTATGCGTCTTAAATTGTGCCCTGCTGGAGCCTAGGAAATTTTTATTTTAGGCCACGGGAGTACGGGCCCCAAAAATTCGACATTCATCTGACAGAAAAGAACAAGTGATTATGTGGCTGGAGGTATATTAGACGGTCAGTGGAGTACATGCCCCAAACATTAGGCATTCACTGGACAGAAAAGAACAAGTGATTATGTGAATAGAGGTATATTAGGCGGTCAGTGGATAACAATTTTACTGTAGGGCAGTGGAGTACAGGCCCCAAAAAATTATGCATTCACCTGACAGAAAAGAACAAGTGACTATGTGGCTGGAGTTATATTAGGCGGTCAGTGGATAACAATTTTACTGTCGGGCAGTGGAGTACAGGCCCCAAAAAATTATGCATTCACTGGACAGAAAAGAACAAGTGATTATGTGAATAGAGGTATATTAGGCGGTCAGTGGATAACAATTTTACTGTCGGGCAGTGGAGTACAGGCCCCAAAAAATTATGCATTCACTGGACAGAAAAGAACAAGTGATAATGTGAATAGAGGCATATTAGGCGGTCAGTGGATAACAATTTTACTGTAGGGCAGTGGAGTACAGGCCCCAAAAAATTATGCATTCACCTGACAGAAAAGAACAAGTGATTATGTGGCTGGAGTTATATTAGGCGATCAGTGGATAACAATTTTACTCTAGGCCAGTGGGGTACAGGCCCCAAAAAAAAATATGCATTCACTGGACAGAAAATAACAAAGTGATTATGTGGCTGGAGGTATATTAGGTGGTCAGTGGATAACAATTTTACTGTAGGCCAGTGGAGTATAGGCCCCAAACATTAGGCATTCACCAGACAGAAAAGAACAAGTGATTACACCGCATTACAATGATTTTTGCTACTGAAAAAAAAACATGTGATTTATACTAAAATAAGTGCGCTGATTCCAAATATGAACACAGAATTTGCCTGACACGTCTAGATTAAGGACATTGGGATTTTCCATTTTTGCGTTTTCACTCCCCGCCTTCCCATAGAACTTTTTTTTTTTCATTCACATAGCCTTATGAGGGATTATTTTTTGCGGGACAAGTTGTACTTTCTAATGGCACCATTTACGGTTGCATATCATGTAGTAGGAAGCGGTAATCAAATTCCAAATGGGGTAGAATTGGCAAAAAAATCTATTCTGATAAGGGTTTTTATTCTTTTTTTTACACAGTACACTATGCAGTAAAATTGACGTGTTATCTTAAATCTCCAGGTCATTACGGTTACAACAATACCACACTTGTATAATTATTCTTGCGTTTTAATACAGAATTTTTTTTTAAACCTTTGAGGAAAAAAATTATAATTATAACCATATTCTGACCCCTATAACTTTTTGTAGTTATGTGTATGGGGCTGTGTGAGGGCTAATGTTTTGCTGGACGATCTGTTCTTTTCAGTGATACCAATTTGAAGTGTGTGCGACCTTTTGATCACTTTTTACAAAAAAAATTATTGTATAGTTTAAGTGACAAAAAATGGCAAATTGGCTGTTTTTATTTTTTTCCCGTTGTGCCATTTGTTATTAATATTGTTATATTTTAATAGCATGGGCATTTTCACACACGGCGATGCCCATGATGTTTATTTTTTTTATTGTTTAAGTATTTTTTTTTTATCAGATAGTCACAAGTATCCATATAAAAAGTATACTTACAATCAAGACCAAGAAAATCATAGATACAAGTGGAAGTGGTGTACATATATCTCGACCGGTAAAGACCGGGGAGAATAGGTATTGCATCTCATACAATCAGTAACATAACTATAACAACAATAGTTAGACATGGAAAAATAGTGGTAAGTTATATCAAATAATATAGTACTTAAAGTATATCCTAAATCTTGTGGTACAGGCGAGGCAAAATGATTTAGAGAAGAGGATCATGAGAAATCTCTATAGCTTCTCCAGGGCGACCATATTTGGAGGAAAGTAGATCTAGATCTTAGTTCCCAGTGGGAAATTTCTTCAAATCTATAGATCTGGTCAACTTTTTTGATTCAGTGTTCCACTTTTGGGATTTCAGAGGAAAGCCAATGTGAAGGTAGGAGAATTCTGGCCGCAGCTAATAGTAAGGAGAAAAGGGAGGCTTTATGTGTATTGATACCTCCTATCCCTAAAGTGAGCAAAGCTAATTCAGGGGTGCAGGGGAAAGAAGTCTTGCATATCTGGTTGCTGATTTTAATTATCTCCGACCACCAGGCCTTGATTAGGTCGCAAGACCACCAGATGTGGAAGTAAGTACCTCTTTCTTTCTGACATCTCCAACAGATATCTGGGGATCCAGGCTTGTAGAGAATAGTTTTGTCTGGGGTTCTATACCAGCATAGTAATATTTTATAGCTATTTTCCTGAATGTGAATGCATCTGGAAATCTTATGTGGGGTAATCAAGATCTTTGCGGTTTCGGAGGTCGACAGGGAACGCTTCAAATCTCTCTCCCAAAGACCAATTGCAGCAGGTTTAGTGCTAGAGAGAGAAGTCTTAAGAGACTTATAAATTTTAGATATTACTTTGGGAGGAAGAAGCAAATTGCCTATCAGCCTCTCAAACCAGTTAGTCTCTCTCAGAGGGGGGATGTTTTTTCTGAGGAGAAGTGTTTCTGACTTAATAAAATGCAGGAGCATGTAGTTTCGAGTGGGTAGACCCAACTTCCTGGGAAGTTCAGAATCAGGGGGTATACATCCGTCTTGGTCCAAAATATCAGAGATGGGAAGTGTGGAAGATCTTAAGGAGATGGGGCATCTATCCCTAAGTTCTCTAGGGGCTAGGGCTAAGATATCTTTTAAAAGTAAGAGGGAAGATGGTAGCGTCAAAGCCCCACCACTGGCCAAGAACCACCTCCAAACCTTTATTGTGCTGCGATTCATGGGATTGGGAATAGAGCTGGGTATCGGAGGTGGTCTGTCGGCCAACAGGAGGGCCCGGGCTGGGGTGGGTAGGAAAGCATTCTCTAGGGAAATCCAAGCTTTATGAGTTGGGCTCCTTATCCAATCTACTGCCCTGGAAAGCTGGATGGCCTTCATGTATATTTCAGGATCAGGTAGCCCAATACCACCCTGGGCTCTAGGTTTAGTGAGCGTGTTAAAAGAGATACGTGGACTTTTCCCCTGTCATATGAATCTGCGGATCAGCTTATTTAGGGAAATAAAATACGATTTGGGGATCTCAATAGGAAGTACCTGCATCAAGTAAGTTAATCTTGGGATTACTAGCGACATAAGGATGCTCTTTCTCCCAAACCAGGATAGGTATGGAAAGTGTAACATCCCAGAGTATGTCACTAAACTCTTTCTCCCTGCTGCATCATGTCAGGTGTATATGTACATTGTCATCTTGTGTAATCTAGCAATGCATTTTCCGTTATATGTATTTTCCAAGCCTGTTATATACATATTTGCTGTAATTTCCATGTGCACCAGCAGGTGGCAGCAATGTGTTTAGTTCAGTTTAGTATAGCTAGACTGGAATAGTTCATTCCAGTCTAGCTCCCCCCTCTTTGGGGAGGTGTGGAATGTTTCCACATCCTGCCTCATGGGGAGGAAGGAAATTTCTAGTTAGTGTACCAGCCCCCCTGCTTGGGGTAGGCTGCGTTAGTAGGAGCTCCCAGACATAGGGATCCCAACCTAGGATCCAGCCTCGGCTGAGGCCAAAGATCCCTCTTCCCAGACTGAGCCTTCAGCCTCAGTGCTGGTGGACAAGCAAGCAGCACCTCCAGAACTACAGATCTCCAGGAAGAAACATTCCCTGCGAGCAGAACTGTGAGTAACTTATCCAGAGACCAGGAGAAGCCAAATTCCTCCTCAGCTAGTCAGGCCCACACCAAGCAGACAGACAGAGCAGAAGATAGATAACTGTCAGATTCTCCAGGCATACAGTACAGGCCAAAAGTTTGGACACACCTTCTCATTCAAAGAGTTATCTTTATTTTCATGACTATGAAGGCATCAAAACTATGAATTAACACATGTGGAATTATATACATAACAAACAAGTGTGAAAAACTGAAAATATGTCATATTCTAGGTTCTTCAAAGTAGCCACCTTTTGCTTTGATTACTGCTTTGCACACTCTTGGCATTCTCTTGATGAGCTTCAAGAGGTAGTCCCCTGAAATGGTCTTCCAACAGTCTTGAAGGAGTTCCCAGAGATGCTTAGCACTTGTTGGCCCTTTTGCCTTCACTCTGCGGTCCAGCTCACCCCAAACCATCTTGATTGTGTTCAGGTCCGGTGACTATGGAGGCCAGGTCATCTGGCGCAGCACCCCATCACTCTCCTTCATGGTCAAATAGCCCTTACTTTCAAAGTTTTCCCAATTTTTCGTCTGACTGACTGACCTTCATTTCTTAAAGTAATGATGGCCACCCGTTTTTCTTTACTTAGCTGCTTTTTTCTTGCCATAATACAAATTCTAACAGTCTATTCAGTAGGACTATCAGCTGTGTATCCACCTGACTTCTCCTCAACGCCACTGATGGTCCCAACCCCATTTATAAGGCAAGAAATCCCACTTATTAAACGTGACAGGGCACACCTGTGAAGTGAAAACCATTTCAGGGGACTACCTCTTGAAGCTCATCAAGAGAATGCCAAGAGTGTGAAAAGCAGTAATCAAAGCAAAAGGTGGCTACTTTGAAGAACCTAGAATATGACATATATTCAGTTGTTTCACACTTGTTTGTTATGTATATAATTCCACATGTGTTAATTCATAGTTTTGATGCCTTCAGTGTGAATTTACAATTTTCATAGTCATGAAAATAAAGAAAACTCTTTGAATGAGAAGGTGTGTCCAAACTTTTGGTCTGTACTGTATGTTAAGAAGCAGAATAGATATATTGATTCCTGCCACATATTGCCAATACCTGCTGGGATCCAAGACTAATGCTGTACTTGTATGGATTCAAGCTGCATTAAGTAAAGACAAGTTGAACTTTATTCCAAGTCTGGATTTCCATCATTCCTCAGTTACTCCTACTAACAACACTCAATTTATTGCATGTGAGCCAGGATCCAGGAGTCCAGCCGTACCAAGGTAGGAAAAAACCGTTGACATTACACAGAGACATTATCCCTACTCTGGCATTCCTCTCCTGGTACGTGAGTTATATCATCTTAAAGGGCCCTGAGACTATAACCTGCGCACGTTGCAATTGGCGTCACAAACAAAAACTATTAATATTGTGCCAGTGTGCATCAGTTCCCAATCTGGCTTACTGCAAAAGTCCAATGAGTACAGCTGGGTGGTTATTGAGAGTAATAGGGGTTTATAGTTTAGCTTGAATAACTTTGATAGGTATGGGGTAAGTTTTACTCCAAGATAAGTCAGTTGCTGGGTGTGCCAGTTGAAAGGGGATTCCCTCTGAAGGGAGGAAAGGGCTACGGGAGAGAGGCCAACATGAAGCACCTGGGACTTGGAAGGCTTAACTTTAAAATTAGACAGGGAGCCAAAGTGACTAAGTATCGAGAGGATGATACTCATAGATTTACGGGGATTAGTTGTAAGGATTAGTAAATCGTCTGCAAAGGCAGCAAGTTTGAATTCAGAGCCATCCACAAAAAGGCCTCTGATTTCATTCTCCTCTCTGAGAGCTTGTAGTAAAGTTTCCATGACTAGGACAAGGGGGCAGCCCTGCCTCGTACCGTTCCTAATTGGAAAGGGGGGGATAGGATTCCATTGACTGACACGGATGCCGAAGAGCAGGAATACATAGAGAATACCGCATTGATGTAGGGTTCGGGGATCCCAAACTTATACATAGTCAACCTGATATAAGTCCAATCTACCCTGTCAAAAGCTTTTTCGGCATCCGTGCCAATCAGAACTAAGGGAATGGATTTATGTGAAGCATAGAATAGGGCATTCAAAACCTTTGTGGTATTATCCTTTCCCTCACGCCCCTTGACAAATCCCACCTGATCAGGGTTGACTATATTAGGTAGAAAACCCTGTAATCTGGTGGCCAGCATCGTGGCTATTAATTTGAAGTCAACATTTAGTAACGAGATCGGGCGGTAGCTGGAGCATGACGAGGGGTCTTTACCCTCTTTGGGGATGACAGTAATAGTGGCTTTGGTCATATCGGCTGAAATGGAATGGTTGAGCATTGAGAGGTTGCATATGGGAAGTAGGAAGAGGAAAAGGGAGTTTTGGAAAGTTGAATAGTAAGATATGGGGAGGACATCAGGACCTGGGCATTTACCCTTAGGGGTGGAGTTAACGGCCCCCGTCAACTCGGAAATAGTGAAAGGCTTTACCAGGGAGTTACGTTGGGTTGTGGTCAGGATCGGAAGGTGGAGAGAATCTAGGAATGCGTTGATATTGGCCTCTCTCCCCAGGGAGGAGTCTGGGAGCTTAGAGGCAGGCAGATTGTACAATGATTCATAGAAGAGTTTAAATTGCTCAGCGATCTCTTCTGCTTTGAATACTAGGTCCCCCCTCGGGGATTTGATGCTCTGGACATGTCGGGAGTCTCTTCTTTGTTTAATTCTATGCATCATAAATTTAGATGCCTTGTTACCATGTGCAAAGAATTTCTGTTGAGCAGACAGAAAATATTTGGCTGAACGCTCATTCAGAAGGTTCTTTAGTTCAGTTCTGAGAGAAGAGAATTCCGCCAGCTGTTGGGCGAGTAAGGATTGCTTATGAGCTTTTTCGAGTATATGAATCCTTGACAAAAAGGATATGTATTTTTTCTCTGATTCCTTTTTTAGGTAGGAACAGAGTCCAATCAATCTGCCTCAAATATATGCCTTATGGGCATCCCACAGGACCTGAGGGGATATGTCTGGGGTGTTGTTAATAGAAAAATAATCGTCCAGGTAGGAAGCAATCTGAGATTTATAGGAAGGGTTGCCCAGCAAGGACTCATTGAACCTACAATTAATGTTCTTACCCGTCCTGATGGAAGGATGGACATCACAAAATACTGGGGAGTGATCCGAGAGTGTCATATCTCCAATCTTGGCTATGGAGCAGAGCTGTAGATGTTCTCTCGAGATGAAGATGTAGTCTATTCTACTATATGAATTGTTTGCTGAAGAATAAAAAGAGTAATCATGTGAGTTAGGATTAATACAACGCCAAGTGTCTAATACCCCTAAATTGAAAAGTTTAGTCTGGAGCAATTTGAGGGCCTTTGAGGGGATAGCGGATTTTTTAGAGGAGGTATCTATGAGAGGGTTAAGGGCCAAATTGAAGTCACCTGCTATAATTAGAATCCCCTCTCTGTGTGTTTCAACTAGCAAAAGAAGTGAGGAAAGCCAGGAAATTTGGTTCATGTTTGGTGCGTATACATTCACAAATGTGAAAAGGGTTTGTCCCACCAGGCCCTTAAGAATAAGATATCTACCATCGGGGTCTTGGATATGGGACTTGTACTGGAAAGCTAGCCCTTTGTGAAAACCAATGCTAACTCCCCTCGAGGCAGCACCTCCGGCTCCACAATGATACCAGTTAGGAAATTTGGAAAAGGAGAGGTTTGGATAATTGCCATGTTTGAAGTGAGTTTCCTGCAGGAAGACTATAGAACATCTCTCCCTATTCAAATGAGAAAGAATTTGGCATCTGCATCTTTTGGAAGGAGATCTCATTCCTTTAACATTATAAGATACTATTCTAAGGTCATTCATGATGGGTTGTGAAAGCAGGAAGGGGAGGGGCAAAAGATGTTCTAACCTCATAGATATAATCAGCTGGTGCAAGGGGAGGGGGAGTGCCACCTCGAGAGAAAGAAGTCCCCATCAACCCTCCCGGAGAGTGGTATATTTGCCTGTTACCGGACCATCCATGTCTAAGAACCAAAGCAAAGTTAAAAGGAACATTACAACATAACAATATAGGCGAAAACCTATGCGGGTAAAAAGATAGTAGATAGCATAACTCCTTGGGGAGTTTGTTTGAGAGGATAGGAGATATACAAGACATTTCTGTGATGTATTTTTGAAGGGAGTTAAAGAGAGAAGCCAGGAAGTAAGAAGAGGAGAGAAAGAGAGGAAGGGGGGGAAGGTTACTTAGTAACATACTGTATCGCTCTCAGTAGAGACTGGGATCCAATATAGCAACAGATAAGGAGTATCAGAGGAATCTGAAGGGAGGAAGCTTGACAGGAGAGAGGCTGTCTGGAGACAGCAATTAGATTAGAGGTGGTGTGACCCATAAGGATGGGACCATATTCAGCAATCTGGATAAGTTCATCTCATTCTCCCATTGTAAGTCTTCTGGGTGTTGACTTGGAGTTTCCTCTTCTGCCCCTTTGTGGTTTAGGGGTTTGCTGCTTTTCCCAGAGCTCAAGAGGTGGGAGGATCGGTAAGTCTGTTAAATTCTGAACAGGGTCCCAATTCTGTATGTCCAGAGGTTTAATCCCAAGATTGACGTATATTTGATTCAGATCTTGGTATGAGGAGATGTTTATTCTGCGTCCATCATAAGTAAAAGAGAGACCAAAGGGGAAGGACCATCTGTATGGTGTATTCTTTGATCTGAGCCATTCTGTTAAAGGCTTTAAGGACCTTCTTTTCTTCAGGGTTGATTGAGCTAGGTCTTGAAATATAAGAATGTCCTGATCATCCCATTTGACCATTTTTGTTTCCCTAGCCTTAGCGATGACAGCCTCTTTTACCTGGAAGTGAAGGAACTTGCAGATTATGTCCCTGGGAGGGGCTGTGGGTGCTGGTTTAGGCTTCAGGGCCCTATGGGCTCTTTCCAAGAGCACTTTGTGCGCTGAGTCTGGGCCCAGGAGAGAAAGGCATATTTGGACAATGGTATTGGGTATATTTCCTGGGGCAACCGATTCTGGAATACCCCTGAAACGCAGGTTATTACTCCTCCCTCTGTTTTCCTGATCCTCTATGGCATTATATAAAGAGTTAATGTTGTCTTGAATCAATTGGAGGTTGTGCTTTACAGCATTTTGGTGCTGTATCATAGCTGCTTGTGATACCTCCAGCGACTCTACTCTGCGTCCTATATGTCGGACGTCTTGCTTTATTGCCAGGAGGTCAGAGCTCAGGGGCTCCAGAGCCGCTGCCAGAGAAGAAGTGAGGGCTTCTCTAAGTTATGTACGGGAGATGGGCAGGGAGTCTGCATCGTTCTCACCTCCATGTGATGTGTCCTGTGGAGAGCGGCGAGGTCGGCGCCATCTTGGATTCCCTTGCGGCGTAAGCAAAGGCCGCTTTTTTAATAAATTTATCCATCTCTCCTTCGTTGGTCGATGGTCTGTAATGGTTGGAGGAATCGCCAGCTTTAGAGCCGCCTATCTTTATCATCTTGGATCCAACAAGCTGAAAAATCAAGCTGTATAGGCAATGTGACCGACGGAGCTACTGCTGTATGTTCAGGTGCTAGCTCCGCCCCCCATTGTTTAAGTAATTTTATTTTAAGGAAATGGGGGTGATTTAAACTTATATATTTTTTTTTATATATTTGCAAAAACTTTTTTTTCCTTTTTGTAGGTCACCTTGGGTGACAATAACTGGCCATCATTAGTTTGCCTCTTGTGTACATTGATGTCTATATAGACACCATTGAACACTTCATTTGCACTATACTAATACAATGGTGCCACCTAGAGCACTGTATTTGTATAGTCCTCTAATAGGCACCGAAGCCTGCGTGAGGCTTCAGCCTATTAGATCAATGTAACAGGTTCCCCGATCTCAGCCGGGGAACGCTGTTACCGGAGCGGAAGTGTGCGACTTCTGCTTCCGGACTGCGCAGATGCTTTGATCACATTTGACCACGGCATCTGAAAGGGAAAATATATGTTTACTATGCAAACGTTGATGTAGATCAGACAATTGTTGGAGTAAAACACATTCTGTTCAAAATTATTCAATGCTTTCCAAGTGCTTAATTCATTTAGGCATACTTATGCATAGCAAAATTTTGTGACGTGTTGCAATTCTGACTTCGGATTTGTAATCCGCACACTTGATTTAGCATAGGACAAATGGTTTTTGCCCAGTAGCAGACAAATAGTTTTTTTTTTCTTGCATGGTGTTATGTGGCTGGAGGTATATTAGGCGGTCAGTGGATAACAATTTTACTGCAGGCCAGTGGAGTATAGGCCCCAAACATTATTCATTCACCGGACACAAAAGAACAAGTGATTATGTGGCTCGAGGTATATTAGGCGGTCAACGGATAACAATTTTTCTGCAGGCCAGTGGAGTACTGGCCCCAAACATTAGGCATTCACCGGACAGAACAGAACAAGTGATTATGTGGCTGGAGGTATATAAGACAGTCAGTGGATAACAATTTTACTGTAGGCCAGTGGAGTACAGGCCCCCAAAATTAGGCATTCACTGGACAGAAAAGAACAAGTGATTATGTGGCTGGAGGTACGTTAGGTGATCACTGGATAAAATTTTTACTGTAGGCCACTGGAGTAGAGGCCCCAAAAATTAGGCATTCGCCTGACAGAAAAGGCCTTTTATGCTGCTGTATATACATAAGACTGGGACCATTCTTTGTTCTGGGTGGCGGCAGATATGTGTGGGCTGGCATGAGGAAATTCAATTACACGTGGTCATACCAGGTGTTGAATTCATCCGAGATCCATACCTCATTAATTTTTTGAAATGCGAGGTAGTCCACACTGTCGTGAGCTAGGCGAGTGCGCTTATCGGTCATGATCCCCCCTGCTGCGCTGAACGTCCTTTTGGATGGGACACTCCACGAGGGGAAAGCCAAGTGTTCCATGGCAAATTGTGCCAGCTCTGGCCATAGGTCAAGCCTGCACACCCAGTAGACCAGGGGTTGCTCGCTTCTCATAGCGTCCACATAGGCCGTTAATCCAATTTAGTCGGACACCTGTTGGTCTAGGCATTCCCTGAGGCTGGATATGGAGGGTGGCTCTCGATGGGTTGGCTGCAAGAACGATCTTATATCTGAAGTGACCAACACATCTTTAAACCGCCCTCTCCTTGCAGGCGCGGTAGGATTGGGTGTGGGTGGAAATTCCTCTGCCAGCACCCGCAACAGTGGAATGCAGCATCTCTCGCAGCAAGGCCTGGAAATGCTGCATTCTGCCAGCCCTCTGTGATGCTGGTAACATGTCCGCCATTTTGTGTTTGTACCGGGGGTCTAAGTACGTTGCAACCCAGTACTGGTCCTTGACCTTTATGCTTTTTATACGGGGGTCCCTCTTCAAACACTGGAGCATGAAGGCCCCCATTTGCGCAAAATTAGAAGTGGTGGAGCGACCTGGCTCCTGCTCATTGCCCAGGAGAATGTCATCCTAGGTCTCCTCCCCCCAGCCACGGACAAAACCAGTGATCCCCGAAAAGTTTAAAGTCCCCTTCAAAGCCTGCTCTTCTTGCTCCTTCTACTCCCCCCAGCCACCATCCTCCTCTGACACCTCTTCAGACTCCTGCTGACTTGTCTCAGATGGAGTCGCCCCCCTGGGAATTCATTGTGACTTCCTCATCTTCCAGCTCCCTCTCCTCGACGGCTTGATCAATGACACGACGCAATGCATGCTCCAAAATTAAGGCGTAAGGTATGATGTCACTGATTGTGCCTTGGCTGAGACTTACCAGTTTGGTGATCTCAATAAGTGGCTGCAGAAGTCTGCATGCATCGCACATGAGCAGCCACTCGTGCAGTGAAAATAAACTAAGCTCCTCAGAACCTGTCCTGCTGTAGAGTTTGAACAGGTAGTTGTTAACGGCACATTGCTGCTGTAGCAGACTATCAAGCATATACAAGTTGGAGTTCCAGATTTTTGGGCTGTCTCAAATAAGACGTCTGATGGGCAGTTGGTGTCGCCGCTGAATGTCAGCAAGGCGAGCCATGGCCATGTACGATCTTCTAAAAAAGGCCAGAGATTTTCCTGGCCTGCCGCAAGACGTCCTGGAACCCGGGGTATTTGGGAACGAATCGCTGCACGACTAAGTTCAGGACGTTTGCCATGCGTGTCGTTTTGTCCTGTTTCAGCGCGCTCAGCAGATTGGCACCGTTGTCTCACACCACTTTACCAACTGTCAAATTGAGCGGTGTTAGCCACTGATCGGACTGTGACCGCAGAGCTGAAAGCAGTGCAGGACCGGTGTGGCTCTTGGCTTCCAGGCACAACAGCCGCAGCACAGCATGGCAACGTCTCACCTGGCATGTCGATTATGTTCTGGGGAGTTTGGGGGAGTCAGCCGAGGAAGAGATGGAGGATGGGGTAGGAGAAGGAGAAGAGGCAGGCCTGCATGCAATCCGTGGAGGTAACACCAAATCCACAGGGGTGCCATGGGTTACATGCTTGATGGCCGTCAGAAGGTTCACAGTAAAAGTTATTTACCTTCATTGCCCATGTTCGCTAGACCACGTGTTTGTGGCCAGAGCTTGGCAACGACACTGTGTGCCAGAGATATATTCATTTGCCGCTGAACATGGCCATATAGCTCTGTGATGCCCATCTGGGAGAAATATTTCCTTCCGGGGACCTTCCATTGCGGTGTGCCAATGGCCACAAATTTTCTAAATGCCTCCGAGTCCACCAGTAGTGATGAGCGGGAGGTACCATATTCGATTTCGCGATATTTCTCGAATATTCGATTGAATATTCGCCTTATATTTGTCGAAATCAAATATTCGGCATTATTCTATTTATCTCGAATAATATGTGATTTAATTTTTCGCGTATTGCGATTTTCTTTAAACCGTATAAGGCAATTTTCATATTGGTTGGCTAATATGTGTATTTTATGAATATTCGCTGTATTGCTATAACTTCGGTTTTTAGAATATTCTGAATATTCTAAAATACGAAGTTATAGCAATATATTGAATATTCGTAAAATACACATAATTTAGCTAATATAGTGCTATAATCTTTTTTTTTATAGTCTAATTTTTTTTGTCTCTTCTGAACTAAATTTTTGGAAAAAATTGACACTATTAAACAAAATTATACAGAACTATATTAGCTAAATTGCAGTCTATATGTGTATATTACGAATATTCGCTATATTGCTATAACTTAGATTTTTAGAATATTACAAATATTCGAAAAAACTAAGTTGTAGCAATATAGCGAATATTCTTAATATACACATATAGACTGCAATTTAGCTAATTATAGTGCTGTAGTATTTTTTTTTTATAAATTTTTCCAAAAATGAAGTTCAGAAGAGACAAAAAAATTTGACTATAAAAAAAAAGATTATAGCACTATATTAGCTAATTTGCAGTCTATATGTGTATTTTATGAATATTCGCTATATTGCAATAACTTAGTTTTTTTAAATATTCGTAATATACACATATAGACTGCATTTTAGCTAATATAGTGCTGTACATAAAGAGGAAAATTATTAATCAGTAATGAGAATCTTTACTGATTTAGAATTTTCCTCTTTATGTAAGATAGTTTATGTTATGCAATAAATCGGCAATTAAATATGCAAGTGAATCGGGTCGCATAAGGGCTGTATGCTATTGGGTTGGCTTGGTCGAATAGACGAAGATAGAGAATATAGCGCTATATTCAACAATTCTACCAAGCCAACCCATTAGTGATAGTAGTAATTTTTACTATCACAAAATTTGTGATACTAAATTACTAGCAGTAATTTAGTGATATTAAAGTAAACTACTAATATGACTAATGGGTTCAGATGGAAAAAAAATGAATATTCGTTATAACGAATATATTTTAAAATATTCAAAATATTCGCGAATTTACGAAGTTATAATATTCGTACGAATATTTCGCTATTCGAATATTCGCGCTCATCCCTATCCACCAGTTTATATGGCAGTAGTTGGCGGGCTAGCAGTTCCGACAAACCAGCGGTCAGCCATTGGCCAAGAGGGTTATCCGGCGTCATAAACTTTTTACGCTCGAACATTTGGGCCACGGAAGCCTGCCTTCTGCCAGATGAACGCAACGACGGCACGGTGGAAGGTGGAGTGGAGGACGAATGGGAGGAGAAGGAAAAGAGGCAGGACGAGGAGTGCCTGGAGTGTAGCTTTGTGGGTTCTGACGGCATTGCTCCCACTGAGCTCAGTGATGGGAGGCCAGGTGCCTTCTTAAGGCGGTCTTCCCTAGGTGATTGCTGGGATTACCGCAACTTATGCGTTGAAAGCACAGGCTCCAGATGGCAACACTATTGTTAGCAGCGGAAACGTAAAAAAAAACACACTGCGGAGCCATGTGCCGGCGTCCCGGGAGCGCAAGACCGTGCATGGTGGATGGCTCGCTCCAGATAAATTTGCATCCTGCAAAATCCTGTGCACTGTGATTTCTGCCAGCTTCTCCTCCTTCTCCTCCCTATCTGCTGCTCTGTCTCTCCCTATGAACTACCCTCCTCTTCCTCTCTTGTGGGTACCCACATGACATCCATCGACACATCATCATTGTCCCCTTCACCACCACTGACAGAGATCTCGGAGTAGGCAGCAACAGTGTGGACCACCCTCCTTGGGCTGATCTGGGCACTTTCGTCAGACCGCTGGGTGGCGGCAGTTGCTACCTCCTCTTCCTCATCCAATGCCAAGAATGGCTACACATCGGTAAGGTCTGGGAATGGATGGGGAAATAATTCCTCTGACTCGAGTGGAGGGGCTATGGTGGTGGTGGTGTCTTTAGGGGTGCACACAGCAGAGAGTAAGGAGGGCGTAGATACAGAGGATGAGAATGGTGCAGAAGCAGAAGGCTGAGGGAGCCACTCAGGCAACTCTGGTGCGTCCTTTGACATAATCGCAGGCACCTTCTTCAACTTCCCACTTAGGCTCCAGCCTGGTGCACCTGCCCTACCCCTACCACACCTGCGGAACGGCCTGCCTCTTCCTCTGCCTGTTATTTTTGAAATGACCCTGTGCCAAAGTCCCTAGAGAAGAGCAGTATTTGGTGGAAGCTGGTATATCGCATCCCTCAATCAGTATTTTGTGGAAGCATGTATAAAGAACCCCTTTCACTTTAATGGCAGGCGAACCTGAAAAACATTAAGGTCAGATTTGCAGTCACCAAATACTTAGTAGAAGTGCACAATAGTCCCACAACAAAGACGACTAAGGTGAGATCTAATTAATATGTATAAATATATCAGGGGTCAGTACAGAGATCTATCCCATCATCTATTTATTCCCAGGACTGTGACGAGGGCACATCCTCTGCGTCTGGAGGAAAGAAGGTTTGTACACAAACATAGAAGAGGATTCTTTACGGTAAGAGCAGTGAGACTATGGAACTCTCTGCCTGAGGAGGTGGTGATGATGAGTACTATAAAGGAATTCAAGAGGGGCCTGGATGTATTTCTGGAGCGTAATAATATTACAGGCTAAAGCTACTAGAGAGGGGTCGTTGATCCAGGGAGTTATTCTGATTGCCTGATTGGAGTCGGGAAGGTATTTTTTATTCCCCTAAAGTGGGGAAAATTGGCTTCTACCTCACAGTTTTTTTTTTTTTTGCCTTCCTCTGGATCAACTTGCAGGATGACAGGCCGAACTGGATGGACAAATAATATATTTTTTTCCCCACTTATACACGCCAAAAAGGGCTTTAGAACGTATAACTGCACCGCTGAACGACAAATAGACCCTTATTTTTTTCCACTTATACACGCCAAAAGGGGCTTTAGTACATATAACTGCACTGCTGAACGCCAAATAATATATATTTTTTTGCCACTAATACACACCAAAAAGGGCTTTAGAACATATAACTGCACCGCTGAGCGGTAAATAAATATTTTTTTGCCACTAATACACACCAAAAAGAGTTTTAGAACATATAACTGCACCACTGAACGGCAAATAGGCCCTTATTTTTTTCCACTTATACAATACAGACCAAAAGTTTGGACACACCTTCTCATTCAAAGAGTTTTCTTTATTTTTATGACTATGAAAATTGTAGATTCACACTGAAGGCATCAAAACTATGAATTAACACATGTGGAATTATATACATAACAAACAAGTGTGAAACAAATGAAAATATGTCATATTCTAGGTTCTTCAAAGTAGCCACCTTTTGCTTTGATTACTGCTTTGCACATTCTTGTCATTCTCTTGATGAGCTTCAAGAGGTAGTCCCCTGAAATGGTTTTCACTTCACAGGTGTGCCCTGTCAGGTTTAATAAGTGGGATTTCTTGCCTTATAAATGGGGTTGGGACCATCAGTGGCGTTGAGGAGAAGTCAGGTGGATACACAGTGCTAAGCATCTCTGGGAACTCCTTCAAGACTGTTGGAAGACCATTTCAGGGGACTACCTCTTGAAGCTCATCAAGAGAATGCCAAGAGTGTGCAAAGCAGTAATCAAAGCAAAAGGTGGCTACTTTGAAGAACCTAGAATATGACATATTTTCAGTTGTTTCACACTTGCTTGTTATGTATATAATTCCACATGTGTTAATTCATAGTTTTGATGCCTTCATAGTCATGAAAATAAAGAAAACTCTTTGAATGAGAAGGAAACTTTTGGTCTGTACTGTACATGCCACAAAAGGCTTTAGAACATATAACTGCACCGCTGAACGTCAAATAGTATATATTTTTTTGCCACTAATACACGCAAAAAAGGGCTTTAGAACATATAACTGCACCGCTGAATGGCAAATATATATTTTTTTGCCACTAATACAAGCCAAAAAGGGCTGAAATTTTCTCACTTAACCACACATTGGCTAATAAGCCCTTTTTTCTCCCACTAATACAAGCCAAAAAATGCTTTAGAACATATAACTCCACCGCAAAAGGGAAAATAAGGCGTATAAATATTTCCTTGTAATAAACCCTGTTAATGGCACTTTTACCCCAATAACAAGAATGGTTTTCTGGAATTAAAGAGCTGTATAATGGCAATTTGGATCCGCAGTCAATGCAGCAAGGTGTAATAGGATTTTGCCTATTACCCAGGCTGTAAACTCCCCTACTGAACCCTGTTCTGCTTTAATACTGTGGAATGATTCCTCCATACCCTTTCCCTGAACTTCTATACAGCAAAATAAAAGTTTTAAAGTCTTTTCTACCACTGTCATCAATGCCTGCTGATGTCTCTCTCTGCACTAAGTACACTGGAAAATGGCTGAGGCCATTTATAAGGCTGTGATATCACAGGGCTGGCTGTCTGCTGATTGGCTGCATGCATGGCATTGTGGGTGATCCCTCATTCCCAGAGTTCTTTGCTCCATGTCCTAACATGTGCAGCAGCCATTTTAGAAAAAAATGTGATTCGTTACCACGAAGCGCCATGAAATTCAGATTCGGTGCAAAACGAATTTGTCCTGAAATTCGGATCGAATTCCACTTCGTCAACTTCGATTCGCTCATCTCTAGTCATTGGGACACAGCTGCTACAGGATCACACAGTGGTTATTTTTGTTTTGTTTTGCTTTACTGAAGGCTGTTGTATGCTTATCTTCTTTTAACTAGGGATTAGCTAAGACTGTTGGTGGCCTGCATGATGATACACATATCCATATATGTGACCTGCCTGTCATTATAATGCACAATAACTTTTTCACTACCAGAAAGGACTAGCTATGCATGTTGCTGCAATGCAGCGTGATGCACACCGAGATAAATTCTCCTTAAAGTTTAACTGCAGGAAGGAAAGATCCGATTTAATGCGTTTTGTGATGAATTAATTCATAAGAAAGCAAATTTTTTTGAAAACTTTGCTCATCTCTACCCCTACTAAATATCAGAGTACATTTTCTTTAATGTATTCCAAACATCTGCAGTGATATTATTTATTCATATCTAAAATCGTTAATCGCAGGCTGAGGAAGAAATATGTTTATATGTTGACTTGCTCCACGGTAGGATGGTCTAGAAACAGCCAGGTCATAGAATGACGTCTCCTTTGCATGCAAGTTATCAATTAAATCCTCAAGGAGATAGAACACATTTTTTTCTGTATGCATTAAGAACCAGCTAATGGACAGAAGGTACCTGCTCCAAAACATTAATTCCCTTCCCTGTCAGCCTGCATAACTATAGACTGTGCATGATAGGCTGCTATGTCCCATCACACTGGAGCACCTGCTGTGCATCCATCTGCCAACTGCAATGCACTCTGTGATTTGCCATTTTTTAGCAAGAATGTTTGATTCTTTATCCATTTTACCTTTCATACTATTGTTGCTTCCTTATTAGTCTTTTCCTCAGTCATTGAACACACAGGCACACAGTAGACACTGATTAATCAATAATATAGCTTCCGAACCTGGGCCAAAGTTCCACATTCTTGAAAAATTTACTTGCCTTGTTGAGTCTGCTGTAGTTGTCATGGTGATGCATCTCTTGCGAATAAAAAGGGCCATGTGCCTGGCTGATTAAAGAAAATAGCTTGGATGGTAAACAAAGTGGTAAATATTGAACCCTTGGGCCATAGCATTGGCTCTAGTCTCCTTTTGTGCTTTCTGTTGACATGTTTTGCTTGATTAGTTATACAATTCAAATGTTGCATTTTGTATTCTTGTATTTACATATATATATAAAAAAAAAAGCCTCCCTTGAATTTGGGTTGGCTGCATTCCTCATACTGGCCTTTTCATTTCTAAAATAGAAATGTGGCTGGAAAAGCAACAGCTCATTATTACATATTGAACATCTGTCAAAAATAGAAAAGAGGACAATTAACAATAATAAACTTTCTATTTGCATTTTCATAATGGAATTGTACGTGAAGAGAAACGTTAAAAGCGCAGCACAAAAGCATCCTCCAAAATAAGACGCCAAAATAGCTCACATTTACAAAATGAGACATTCTGAAATGTAGTCATTAGTATTGGCAGTGTCACCCTGCAAATGAATCCACACTGACGAATGTCAATCACAAGAATTTCTACCTTTTGTTAAAGCGCCAGTATTGACTTTTATTGTACATGTACATGTTTGTCATAGTTTCCGAATAGCCTTGAAGCTTTAGCGCCTCTTATTTTGAAATCATTAAACATTCAGAACGTATTAAAGCAGAGTGGTTATATTCACACTAATCTGAATCTCATTGTGCATTTTGAAAGCATTTTAATCTTTTGTATTAAAGTGTATTAATTTATGTTAATTAAGTGACATGTTTATATGCTTTCAAACTCTAAAGCAACAACGTCATTAGGCTAGGGAACAAAGTGTTTCACTTAGTTGCCGGAAATAGGCATGAAGAACTGGAAAAGCACTTGTAGAAAAGCTACCGTAATTAGTAATATTTTTTTTTTAACTCTACTAAGCAACTAAACTTTGCACATCTTTAAAGCATTTCAATTTTGGACCAATAATTATTCATACAGGAAGCTTCATCTGTTGGTTTATGCTGTTAAATTTGTATTAAGTTGATTAAGTTAAATTAATTAATTTCAAAAACATAAACCCCATAGTTCCCCTGGTGGAGCGAGGTAAAAAAAATAATAATACCCTGCAACCATCTACCATAAAGACCATAATTTGGACCAAGCTTCTGGCTTATTTTGGGAGGTATATCTAATCTTTTCATAGGCCTTCACTTTATTAACCAAGCTGAGCCAGTTTTTACTATTAGGGGCGGCTCTTGCAATCCACCCAAGTGCTATAATCACTGTAGCCAACATGAACACCATGGAAATGAGTTTGAACTTATAAACTGATCCGTGATCTTTCTCTATATCCCCAAATATAGCCACTTGAACATTAAAAGGCGGCTGTACCTCAATCCTATTTTTGACAATTTCATATACACCCTGCCAAAATACCTGAACATATCTGCAATGCCAACACAGAGGCATGAAGTCAGCGAACTCGTGGTCCCCCCTAGGCCAGCCCGAGTTGGGCCCCCCCATACATCCTTGCTATTCGAGCAGGGGATAAATATAACCAGTACACAAAATGAAACTGTAGTACAGTATAATTAGTGTTCACTAAGCATCTGCTCATATTTCTATAAATCCTATCCCAATCTGTCTGTGCTAGTCCAGGAACCTCACATCTCCATCTCACCCAGCTAGGAAATGACACCCTACCTGCCAAGCCATGGATCAATCCCCTATATATATATATATATGTGATAATATAATCTTCCCCTCCTGTGCCCTAGCCTGAGTTTTTTTTAATCTATTATACTCTACTGTAAATAATGGAGATTTACCTGTTAAATTATAAGCAGAATATAATTGTCTATATCTAAACCAATTAATCTTACTAATACCTTCTAAATGGGAAATCTCATCTAGTGTAAAAATAGCCCTATCCCTAAAAAGCTGGGAAATATAATTAATACCCGAATTCATCCAAAACTTATCTTGTGACATATTCAAAAATTCACCCAAGTGAACGTTTCCCCAGAGTGGCGTAAAATTTAGTATCTTTAGTAAGAAGGTTCACCCCGGCACCCATGTAGGTCCCCTCCTTTGCTTCAATTGTCCAGTTTCCAACAGCACATATATACTTTTATATCCTGAGTTGTAAACCAAATCTTTTAACACGGGGTCAAGCTGCCATTCCCTTATCTTTTTTAGCTGAGCTGCCAGGTAGTAACCCCTAAGAAAAGGTACATCCAATCCTCCTGAACTAACATGATATTACAGATATTTTATTTTCCTTCTCTCCCCCAGATCAGCTCATTTAATAGCTTATCAATAAGTGAAAACGTGCTGTTGTCAATCCAGACTGGTGCAGCCATAAACTGATACAAAAATTGAGGGAGAATAATCATTTTGATAAGTGAGATTCTGTCAGCCATTGATAGTGGCAATTTAGACCAAATTGCAATCTTGGCTTTTGTTTTATTAATTAGCAGGTTAATATTAAGTGGAACAAAACCATCTATAGAGGAATAGACTCTTATCCCCAGGTACTCAAAGGATTCCTGTCGCCCCAATATTCTCACCCCCCTGTGTTATGCAACATCATATCATCCAGAGGCAGCAGGATAGTCTTGTTCAAGTGAATCTCCAATCCCGACATACGCCCGAACTCCTCCACACTGTGAATAATATTCGGTAAGGTATTCGGGGTATCACCCAAACAAACTAGAATGTCATCAGCATATAAAGACCCTTTTCCTACACTCCCATCTTCTCCAAAGCCTCTTATCGAGTCATCTTGCCTGATCTTTAAGGCCAAGGGCTCTAGAAAAAGATTAAATAAAAGAGGAGATCGGGGGCATCCCTGACGCATACTTCTCTATAGTAAAACGAATGGAGTAAATACACCATTAACACTCACTCGAGCCGTCGGGTTCGTATATAACATTTGTGTCAAATTAATAAATTAATCCACTATTCCAAAATACTTCATTTTTGTCCAGAGTAAGCCCCACCATCCTGTCAAATGCCTTAGTGGCATCCAGTGACAAGATGGAGCAGAGGCACCCCCCATCACTTGCATACTAGAAAAGAGACAACTTATGATATAGTGAGTACTTTTCCCCGGAATAAAGCCATATTGATCATTGATCAGGATGTATAATTGACTTTATAAGTTTCCTAAGTCTAATAGACAATACCTTAGCAATGATTTTAATATCTGTATTAAGCAAAGATATTGGTCTGTATGCATCGACCTCCAACAGGTCTTTTCCCCTTTTTCCTATTAACACAATAATAGCCTCCATCATAGATCTTGGTAATTCCCCCTCCCAGACTGAGTCATGAATGACCTCCTCCAGGCATGGGAGCAATATTCAATATGATTCAAGTATTCTTCTATCTTCTTGTTCAGTTGCCTTACTTTCAGTTCTATACAAGCCTACAAAATAACAATGAAAGGCGTCCCTAATTTCTTCGTGACTGTGGAGGATATTGCCTTGTAATGGCCTTATTGCAAGTTCTTAACAATAGCGGTTAGTAGCTTACCAGTCTTCCCTGACTCTCTGAAGGCATTATAACCAGAAAAGAAAATCTTTTGTTGTGCTTTTTTATACATGAAATCTCCATACTTTCATTGTGCATTTATCATATCCTCTCTCTTAGCATCTGTCTGATTTTCATAATATACTTGCTCTTTTCTATTTACCTCTTCTTTAAGCTCTTTTTCTCTTGACGCAAAATCCCTTCTCATGGATGCTATCCTTCTCATTAGGGTTACCCTAATAAAAGCTTTCATAGCATCCCAAACATAGTACATTTTCGTAGAGCCCTTGTTGATATTCCAAATAGCAGAGATCTCCTCCTGAATAGGTCGATGCGCCACAATAAGGCTCAACCAATGCAAATTAACGCTCCAACAGACTCCGCCACCCTTTCTACTCCAGCCAAGATCAATCTTCAACAACATGGGAGAGTGATCGGAGACCAACCTTTGCTTGTAACACATTTTAACCACACTACCCGCATATCCATGGTTTATTAACGCCATGTCAATACGGGACATGGAGCCACCTGTTCGACTACAACAAGAATAAGCCTTAGTACCGCCATTTCTATACCTCCAAATATCAACAAAACCAGTTTCTTTGCAGAATTTTGCCAGTGGAGAAGTATATCTATAAGGATCGCTTCCCCCCTAATGCTACTAAACCTATCCAGTTCTATATCCATTACACAATTGAATTTGCCAATAATAATAGTTGCGCAACTTTCCCTCTATTCCATAAATGCTAACAATTGACCCAGTATATACGGATAATATGGCGGGGGAATATACACAAATGCGAGGATACATTTTGTTCCATTTAATATCCCAAGAAGAAAAATATATCTCCCTTCCCCATCACTAAATGTGAAAATACGCTTGAAATTCACCCTTCTAGGTATCAATACGGAAACACCCCTAGAATAGCTAGTATAGACTGAATGATAACAAGAACTCATCCAGTTATTTTTGATGCAGTGAATAGTATCCTTAATCAGATGCGTTTCCATTACACCAATTATTCCTGGAAGATGTTTATTAAATAAATGTAAAATTGCACATCTCTTAACTTTGTCCCCCATACCCCGTATATTCCACGCTAATATCTTAACCGACATACTGGGTCAAAAAAATAAAAAAACTTGCTCCACCAGTTCCAATCTTACAACCATTGTAACACAGATCCGATTTCTCCCTTGCTCTCTTCAGGATCCTGTCCCTATCTTTAGAATTTTGGATTTTGGCTAACAATACAGACGGATAGGATCCATACACTTTTTTTCCAGCTTGCAAACGGTGTATACGTTCCACCCCAAAAATGAAGAAAAATTGTCCTTCCCCAAGTTCTCTAGTAACCATGTTGCAAAAATGCTTCAGGATTCTTGCCTTCAGCTCCCTCTGGGAGCCCTATGATCCTAATATTGCATCGTCTTGACCTATCCTCTAGATCTGTGAGTTTAGCTTTTAAACCCCCCTTTTCCTCCTTTAGGAGCAGAATGTTTTGTTTCATATTATCGACCTCTGACCTCAAGTCCGAGGTAACAGCGTCTAATTCTTGGAGTTTATATCAAACTTTATTTAGGTCGTGTCTAATAAGTGATACTGTATTTTTCGCCCCATAAGACGCACCCCCCCCCCCCCAAAAGTGGTGGAAAAATGCCCCTGCGTCTTAAGGGGCGAATGCTGCCATTTTACATCGCAGTCTGTGATGCTGCAGCATCGCAGACTGTGATGTATCAGCTGGAGGGGGAGGGAGGAGGGGCCGGTGTCATGCAAATGCGGCGGGGCCAGTGTGGTCACTGTACTCCGGCCCCGCCGCTCACTCACTTACTTAATACCTTAACCTTTTATAATAATAAATTTAATTGAAGTTCCGATGCCCAGCCCCATCTGTACTACTTACTAAATGTCCTGTAGCAGTCAGAGCAGGGCGAGCGGCCAGCCGTAACTCACTGACGTCACGTGCCTGCGCCGCCTACTTCATTCATAAAGTAGTCGGCGCAGGCACATGACGTCAGTAAGTTATGGCCGGCCGGCCGCCCGTCCCGCTCTGCCTGCTACAGGACATTTAGTAAGTAGTACAGATGGGGCTGGGGATCAGAACTTCAATTAAAGTTATTATTATAAAAGGTTTAGGCAGTAAAGCAGTGAGTGAGCGGTGGGGCCAGAGTACAGTGACCGCACCGGCCCCGCCGCATTTGCATTACACCGGCCCCTCCCACAGGTTTAGCTCCGGTATATTAGGGCATCTGTGGATGCCACTATTATGGGGTGGGGGATATGTGGATAGCACTGTTATAGGGAGGAGATCTGTGGATGGCACTGTTATGGGGGGTGATCTGTGTATGGCACTGTTATGGGGGTGTGATCTGTGGATGGCACTGTTATGGGGGGTGATCTGTGGATGGCACTGTTATGGGGGTGTGATCTGTGGATGGCACTGTTATGGGGGGGTGATCTGTGGATGGCACTGTTATGGTGGGGTATGTCAGATTTTACTGATCCTATTTGTGTTGTTAAATCCTCTAAAGCGTCATTAGATCTCTTGACATGTACAAGGATTTCACCCAAAATATGCGCATCTTGATTATTTGTTTCTGACAGATTAGTGTAGGTGGATATCCCCAACTGCCCCAATTCCAGGGCTTCACCTTCAGGAAGCTGGTCGTGATTATTTTCTTTAATACTGTCTCCCTGTACATTCTTGGAGACCATCCTTGTTTTGGCCACTGGAGATTTCAGATATTTATCATTCTTAGATAGTCCTCCTTCTGGTCTGCACCCTGAGCGGCATTTTGAAGAGGACAGTTCACCAGATTTTCTACTACTTTTTGGGGCCATGATCTATTGACGAGCTTATAAATGTGACTTGGAGAGGTTATTAATGTCTAAGATTTTCCAGATATTAAGTCCTCGAGTCTCTATATGCACCACTCAAAAGTGCAAGACTGCACAGGTCAAAGAAACCCCCCACCCACGTAGGGTTGGAGGTCCAGGCTAAATAAAAATAGCTTTGAAAGTAGTGACTCTTTTCCCACTTTAAACCAAACGCTCCAAGCCTCCATTCATCACTGCCCATTCTGAATGTTTCCTCTCCTCCTTTCCTATAATTATGCTCCCCTCGCCTCTTTTACCAACCCAGCAGCATTGGTGGCACAGGCAACACCACTTGGATCACAGCTGAAATCGACACAAAAGCTGTGAGGAAGCAATAGTTCAAACCAGGGGAAGGAGGCAGCATAGATCTCTATCCTGCAGTGGCACGATCTGAATCGATCCACGGTCCACTCTTCACGCTACTGATCGCCAGAACCAGGGGGCACCTCCAGTCTTCAAAAGGAGCCTGGAGCGAGAGGCAGCACCAGACACAGCAGGTGGAAGAATAGATAAGCCGCAGTCCTGAATATTATGCGCGGTGCTCTCACAAGCAAGCGGGTGAGGTGGGCGGGTAGGGTGGAGACCGTGGCATGCACAAGTTATGTCATGCCACCACGTTCATAACTCGTAGTCCATAATTTTTTATTTTTGTTAATATGTTTGCAGGGAGCAACACCATTCTAATTAACAAAGATGTCTGCAAAAATCCCCTTTTGAGCAAATACATTTCATTATAGGGTGTAGACCACAATTTCTATTATCAAGAAAACCTCAGAAACATCATCAGCATCATATGTAATCCACTGGTTAACCAGCTTGGTTTCCTAAAAATAACTACCATGACTTGTAGACAAAACATAGCCAAAACAGATGTATTTAATATCATGGTGACATGTTTATTCCAAAAGTACATGTACCAACGCATCCGTCAATAAAAGCAATAGAGAAAAAGAAATACCAATAAAGAGAAGGGAAAAAGTCAGCATGAAACTGGTGTTATGAGTTTCTCACTAAATTTCTTAGCAGTTGTCTTAAACTTGAATCTGGTTTTGTTATCAATTTTCTTAGCCTGGTGTTTACTTGGAGAAGCTTTTTGATTTGATTTTGTCAAGTGTTTAGATATCTTCACTTTTTGTGCCCCTTTGCCAGGGATACTTAAGGCTGTGTACAGTTATATCCAGCATCAATCATTCAAGTCCATTGGCTTGGTTTGAGTGCTTCCTTGGGTTTGTGGTTTCATAGTCTTATTGTTGTCTGTATTGTAGCTATTGTTTATTGTGGTTTAGCTTTCTGTTTGTGCTTTGGGTTGTCTTGTTCTCTAGTTGGATTTAGCAGTTCAGGCTCCGTTTGGGTTTTATTCTACTTACCTATATCCATTGCTCCTCACCTGTACTTCATTTTTGTACATATTTGTTCTCTTCTTTTATTTATTTTTTGTTTCCTTTGATATGTTTTTATTTTGTTTGGAAGAAGTCAAGCTCATCTTCGCCAGATGAAACAGATAGAAAATTATTCCAGTCAGAGAACTTAAGAGTTGTCATGAAAGTCATTTGATTTTACTGTGCTACATTCACTTAGAGGGTTTGCTTAGCACCTGTGTAAACCTATAACCATATATATAGTCACTGTATGTATGTATGTATGTATGTACAGGGAGTGCAGAATTATTAGGCAAATGAGTATTTTGACCACATCATCCTCTTTATGCATGTTGTCTTACTCCAAGCTGTATAGGCTCGAAAGCCTACTACCAATTAAGCATATTAGGTGATGTGCATCTCTGTAATGAGAAGGGGTGTGGTCTAATGACATCAACACCCTATATTAGGTGTGCATAATTATTAGGCAACTTCCTTTCCTTTGGCAAAATGGGTCAAAAGAAGGACTTGACAGGCTCAGAAAAGTCAAAAATAGTGAGATATCTTGCAGAGGGATGCAGCACTCTTAAAATTGCAAAGCTTCTGAAGCGTGATCATCGAACAATCAAGCGTTTCATTCAAAATAGTCAACAGGGTCGCAAGAAGCGTGTGGAAAAACCAAGGCGCAAAATAACTGCCCATGAACTGAGAAAAGTCAAGCGTGCAGCTGCCAAGATGCCACTTGCCACCAGTTTGGCCATATTTCAGAGCTGCAACATCACTGGAGTGCCCAAAAGCACAAGGTGTGCAATACTCACAGACATGGCCAAGGTAAGAAAGGCTGAAAGACGACCACCACTGAACAAGACACACAAGCTGAAACGTCAAGACTGGGCCAAGAAATATCTCAAGACTGATTTTTCTAAGGTTTTATGGACTGATGAAATGAGAGTGAGTATTGATGGGCCAGATGGATGGGCCCGTGGCTGGATTGGTAAAGGGCAGAGAGCTCCAGTCCGACTCAGACGCCAGCAAGGTGGAGGTGGAGTACTGGTTTGGGCTGGTATCATCAAAGATGAGCTTGTGGGGCCTTTTCAGGTTGAGGATGGAGTCAAGCTCAACTCCCAGTCCTACTGCCAGTTTCTGGAAGACAACTTCTTCAAGCAGTGGTACAGGAAGAAGTCTGCATCCTTCAAGAAAAACATGATTTTCATGCAGGACAATGCTCCATCACACGCGTCCAAGTACTCCACAGCGTGGCTGGCAAGAAAGGGTAAAAAAGAAGAAAATCTAATGACATGGCCTCCTTGTTCACCTGATCTGAACCCCATTGAGAACCTGTGGTCCATCATCAAATGTGAGATTTACAAGGAGGGAAAACAGTACACCTCTCTGAACAGTGTCTGGGAGGCTGTGGTTGCTGCTACACGCAATGTTGATGGTGAACAGATCAAAACACTGACAGAATCCATGGATGGCAGGCTTTTGAGTGTCCTTGCAAAGAAAGGTGGCTATATTGGTCACTGATTTGTTTTTGTTTTGTTTTTGAATGTCAGAAATGTATATTTGTGAATGTTGAGATGTTATATTGGTTTCACTGGTAAAAATAAATAATTGAAATGGGTATATATTTGTTTTTTGTTAAGTTGCCTAATAATTATGCACAGTAATAGTCACCTGCACACACAGATATCCCCCTAAAATAGCTAAAACTAAAAACAAACTAAAAACTACTTCCAAAAATATTCAGCTTTGATATTAATGAGTTTTTTGGGTTCATTGAGAACATGGTTGTTGTTCAATAATAAAATTAATAATCAAAAATACAACTTGCCTAATAATTCTGCACTCCCTGTATATGTATAGTCACTGTGCGAGTGCCGGTCTTTTCTGCAAATGTCATTGGGACAGCATCCCATAGACTCGTGCACCGCAACTTCATACAGCAGTGCCGACCTGTGATTATTAAGCTTGCTGCTTTTCCAAGACTGCTTACCAAGAGCTGATCTACAAGAGCATTGGAGATATTCAGGAGACCAACTTAGTCTAACTCAGAGTTTTTCCACTGTAGCAGAACTTCAGTGGTGTTTCTGGTGAATACTCAGACACTGTGTTTCAAGAGAGGTAAGGAATTTGCTAGACACAGTATCTCTATTGTCTGATTGCAAATGAGCATAGGCAAGTAAGGTGTTAATTTGCTGTTGGGGGAGGAGCCTTTGTGGGAGGGTGTGTATATATACCCACACAGTCTTAGCTTGCTAATTATAGCTTGCTGCTTTTACAAGACTGCTTACCAAGAGCTGATCTACAAGAGCATTGGAGATATTCAGGAGATACTCAGGAGGTAATCTGGAGGTGGATACAATCTAAACAAGTAAGATTTGTTTGTTTAAAATCTTTCCCCTCTTTACAATGGCAGACCTGGTTCTGTGCAGGAATTGTTGTGCTTTTATTTCAGGTTCCACTCTTCAGAGGTTTGGATACTGTCTGATCTGTAGACAGCTCTCCAAAATGCAGCAGGAAAATACCTTTTTGAAATATGAGATTTTTAAATTAACCACTAAACAAACTCAGACTGAGAACATTGCAATGCCACTGCCACAGAGGCCCCCTAGAATTGGAAGATGGGTTACTGTAGGTTCTGGTAGACTGAGAGTTGTGGATAGAAGGCATGTCCCACAGTCTGTGGCTCTCCATAATTCATTTGCAGCACTTTCAGAGTGCAAGAGCAACATGGAGGATGGCTCAAGCACAGTGGGTGAGAAACAATCATCTCCCATGCCTAAAGTATGTAAGACTGCAGCCAAAGACAAAAAGGAGAAGGTGAGGATTAATAGTAAGCAGCTGTTGGTGGGCGATTCCATCATAAGAGGTGTGAAGTTTGAGGAGAATGGTGTTGTGAGATGTCTCCCTGGTGCTACCGCTAGCAGGGATAGACGACGGATCCTTAATATTGTTAGGCAAGCAAAGCAGGAAAGGGAGGTGGATGTTATTGTCCATCTTGGGACAAACGATCTGGCTTGCAATGAGGTTTCAAAGGTGAAAGAAGCTTTTCACACACTTGGAAAGGATATACGGGAGGTTGCATCAACTGTTTCATTCTCTGCAGTTTTGCCTGTGCATAACCTTCAGCATGACAGGAAGATGCGCATTAAGGAATTCAATGTATGGCTTGGTGAAGGGTGTCTGAACCAAGGGTTTGGCTTTGTGTCTCATGTTAGCTCTTGTTGGAATGGAAAAGAACTGTACAAGAAAGATGGTTTGCATCTTTCTCTCAAAGGAACGAATGTCCTCGGTGAACAGTTCCAGGTATTTGCTAAGAAGCATTTAAACTAGGAAAGGGGGGCAAAAGAGTGATAATACAGCAGTCCAACTGCCCCCTGGAACAATGCCAGAAGAGGCCAGTAGCACAAAGGTTAAGAAATGACAAGCTCAGAGTCTTGTCTACAAATGCTCGAAGTCTAGGGAATAAGATCAATGAACTTGAGGCTATAATGGCATCTGAGAATATAGACGTAGTGGCTGTTACTGAGACGTGGTTCAAGGGGAGTAATGACTGGGATATATCAATACCAGGGTTCTCTCTATACAGGAAAGACAGAGAAGGCAAGAAGGGGGAGGGGTAGCCCTGTATGTGAAAGATAACATAAAATCTAATTTGATACAAGTTAGCGAGAACAATTTAAAGTCAGTTTGGGTTACCGTGCAGCTTGATAATCATAAGGTAACTCGTGTAGGTGTGATATATAGACCACCTAGCCAAGTCAAAGAATTAGATGATCTACTAGTTGAGAAAATAGCTAAAATGACATTGAAGGGGGAAGTTATCATTATGGGAGACTTCAATCTTCCAGATGTAAACTGGAAAACCAAAATAGCTAGTTCTGCCAGGAGTACAGATATTCTAAATTCCCTACTGGGATTATCTCTACAGCAAGTAGTGGAGGAGCCAACCCGGAAGGAGGCCATTTTAGATTTAGTATTCACAAATGGGAATTTGGTATCTGATATTACTGTAGGGGAAAGCTTGGGATCTAGTGATCACCAGTCAATGTGGTTTACTATAAGTACAGTGACTGAGTCACACCACACAAAAACAAAAGTTTTAGATTTTAGAAAAACAGACTTTTCTAAAATTAGATTAGTGGTATACAAGTCCCTATCAGACTGGAACAGTTTCATTGGAGTCCAGGAGAAATGGGACTACTTAAAAGTGGCACTATTGAAGGCAACAGAAAATTGCATTAGGCTTGTCAGTAAAAGCAAAAAAAGGAAGAGACCACTGTGGTACTCAGCAGAAGTGGCCAAAATCATTAAAAACAAAAAGATAGCATTTAGGAATTATAAAAATAAAAAAAAACGAGGATGACAGACAAATTTATAAGATTAGGCAGAGAGAGGCCAAACAAGTTATATAAGCTTCCAAAGCACAGGCAGAAGAGAAATTAGCTCAGTCAGGGAAAAAAGGCGAGAAGGCATTCTTCAGATACATAAATGAAAAAAGGAAACTAAAACAAGGAATTACCAAATTAAAAACAAAAGAAGGAAGGTATATAAAAAAGAAGATAAAGAACTAGCTGACTGCCTCAATGAATATTTCTGTTCAGTTTTTGCAAAGGAAAATGAAGGAGAAGGACCTCAGTTAGGAAAGAAGACTAATGAATCTTTTGATGCATGTGTCTTTACAGAGGAAGAGGTTCTAAGTCAGCTGTCTAAAATTAATACAAATAAGTCACAGGGGCCTGATGGGATACACCCAAAGCTATTAAAAGAGCTCAGCGGTGAACTAGCAAAACCATTAACAGACTTATTTAACCAATCATTGGCAACAGGAGTCGTCCCAGAAGATTGGAAATTAGCAAATGTTGTGCCCATTCACAAGAAAGGTAGTAGGGAGGAATCGGGCAACTATAGGCCAGTAAGCCTGACATCAATAGTGGGGAAATTAATGGAAACTATACTTAAGGAGAGGATTGTGGAGCATCTAAAATCCCATGGATTGAAAGATGAAAAACAGCATGGGTTTACTTCAGGGAGATCATGTCAAACTAATCTTATTGATATTTTTGATTGGGTGACTAAAATAATAGATGAAGGAGGTGCAGTAGACATCGCTTATCTAGACTTTAGTAAGGCTTTTGATACTGTCCCACATAGAAAGCTTATCAATAAAGTGCAGTCTTTGGGCTTGGACTCCCATATTGTTGAATAATTTAGGCAGTGGCTGAGGGACAGGCAACAGAGGGTTGTAGTCAATGGAGTATATTCAGACCAAGGTCTTGTTACCAGTGGGGTACCTCAGGGATCTGTTCTGGGACCCATATTGTTTAATATCTTTATCAGCGAAATTGCAGAAGGCCTCGATGGCAAGGTGTGTCTTTTTGCTGATGACACAAAGATTTGTAACAGGGTTGATGTTCCTGGAGGGATACACCAAATGGAAAAGGACTTAGGAAAACTAGAGGAATGGTCAAAAATATGGCAACTAAAATTTAATGTTGATAAGTGCAAGATAATGCACCTGGGGCGTAAAAACCCAAGAGCAGAATATAAAATCAGTGATACAGTCCTAACCTCAGTATCTGAGGAAAGGGATTTAGGGGTCATTATTTCAGAAGACTTAAAGGTAGGCAAACAATGTCATAGAGCAGCAGGAAATGCTAGCAGAATGCTTGGGTGTATAGGGAGAGGAATTACCAGTAGAAAGAGGGAGGTGCTCATGCCGCTCTACAGAGCACTAGTGAGACCTCATTTGGAGTACTGTGCTCAGTACTGGAGACCATATCTCCAGAAGCATATTGATACTTTGGAGAGAGTTCAGAGAAGAGCTACTAAACTGGTACATGGATTGCAGGATAAAACTTACCTGGAAAGATTAAAGGATCTTAACATGTATAGCTTGGAAGAAAGACGAGACAGAGGGGATATGATAGAAACTTTTAAATACATAAAGGGAATCAACAAGGTAAAAGAGGAGAGAATATTTAAAAGAAGAAAAACTGCTACAAGAGGACATAGTTTTAAATTAGAGGGGCAAAGGTTTAAAAGCAATATCAGGAAGTATTACCTGAGAGAGTAGTGGATGCATGGAATAGCCTTCCTGCAGAAGTGGTAGCTTCAAATACAGTGGAGGAGTTTAAGCATGCATGGGATAGGCATAAGGCCATCCTTCATATAAGATAGGGCCAGGGGCTATCCATAGTATTTAGTATATTGGGCAGACTAGAGGGCCAAATGGTTCTTATCTGCCGACACATTCTATGTTTCTATGTTTCTATGTATGGTAGTAACATGAAGAACCACTAGCTAAGCCTCTGCATGCGAACAAATGACTAATAGAATATGGAAAATGGAAGCTTGACAACAGCAGACAAGAGCTAGCAACAATTCACAAAAAAAGTGTCCTTACTCCAGAAAATAAATTCTGAATTGCTGTTGGCTTATGTGTGCTGTCACCATCTATTTTTCCTTGACTGGATGCTGGAGTGGGTGGAACAGAAAAACAAATCCCCCAGGCGACAATCACCAAATGAATATACCTTAGAGGGATGTTTAACAAAACAATTGGTATATAAATTATGTTTCATTTAAGTCTTCCTTCCCTTCTGATCGGTCTTCTACAGGCATACAGAGAGTAACATATTGCTAATGCAATATCAATCTGGATCCTCACTTCTGTTACCAGAATATATCCATGGGGTATAATTTATGAAGCTGAAATATGCCTATACTAGGTGTATTTCAGGGGCAGATTGTGGTGTAATGGTTAGTTGTGCCGCAATCTGGGACTTTTCCTTGTTTACGGCAGGTCTAAAAAAGTGGGCTTGGCATGGGCAGGAAAGGGAACTGGCCGGTAGGCCTGTATCATTAACAATTTTCTTCACCTGTTTGAGTTGTAGAATAAAACAGCTCGCAAGCTGTCTTACTTTTTGAAGCAGCGGTGGATCTGCCGAAGTTATGAAGAAATCTTTGTGTGGCTTATTACCAAAACTTAAAACAGAATTTGTCAAATGATCAAGACACAAACACCAGTCTTCATAAGGGTGTGGATGCACTTAGTCTAGATCAGGCATCCTCAAACTGCGGCCCTACAGCTGTTGCAAAACTACAACTCCCAGCATGCCTGAACAGTCTACAGGTATCAGCCTACAGCAGGGCATTGTGGGAGTTGCAGTTTTACAACAGCTGGAGGGCCGCAGTTTGAGGATGCCTGGTCTAGATGATATCCTGAGGAACTGAAAAAGGTTTCTAGTACTTTTTACATACAGTACTTTAACTTGAGTTCACTACATTAGTTTCCATGAAATCTAGGGCAAATTGTTTTTGAATTTATAGTTTATGGATATTAAATATGCTGACCCTGTCAAAATATATATATATATATATATATATATATATATATATCAGGCAAAATCTGATTGTCATTTGCCAATATATCAATATGTGATTGAGGATTGAGGAAGATGTAATCTCTTGCTAAATAGTTTATAGCAGACTGGAGCCTATTTTCTTCTCTTATGGCCTATATACATGTACCTCTGATTATCTGACAAATGAGGGGAATGCTTGCCTGTTTATGTGGACCATAAAATCACCATTTGTCGGTAGCACCAACAAACAATGAATCTGTATGGGGCGGTACCGATCGCTCGTCACCAGAGATGATACTGCATGTAAATGAAGTTAACATGTGTGTGCATGTTACCAAATCATTGCCCTGTGTATTGGCCCTTAGTCTGTAAAATTACCAGGGTCACTGTGGTTGATTCCCATTGATTATAATGTTAGGGTGTATCATGCTATATTAATATTGTCTTTTCTAATACTTTGTAGTGGATTTTTCAGTTCTACAGATAAAGTCACAGCAACGTGTTTGCTACATTTTGTTGAAAGAAAATACATTTCTTATCTTGCTATGAATCTGGCAATTTAATTTAATATTAATTTGGTGAGAAGAAGACATAAGGAGAATATGTTTACTGTCTTACATATATTTTTTCTCTGTTATTTTATTTCCCCCTTTAGTATCCTCTTAGTATCCACCTATCTACTAATAGGTCCTTGTTGTTTTGTGATTTTTAGAAAAGCTGCCTTACAAATTAGTTTTTAGCTCCACAGTCTAACATTGAATTGCAAACTGGGTAACTTAACATATGCATTGTTTGTTATCCACATTTCACATTCATGACATATGGTTTATCTCTAATTCTACTGTTCTCAACTTAATTTCCTTACTTGCATACTGAACATATTGTATGCCTTTAGGCTTCTTCTTCTCTGATTTGATAATTTCACAAAGAATAAATATGTTAAAAGAAAACACATTGTTGAACTATTCTTTGCAGTAAATGTATGGTGGCATGGCAATTATTATGTTGCTGCATCATACTGTACATTTGCTGCATAGTGCCTGAACCGCCTCCATCAGTAGCAGGTTTACACTTTAATATACATATGACACCCTGCTGCCCAGATTAGTGCTGGCATTGATCCATGTCATTTAACCCCTTAGATGCTGCAGTCTGTAGCAACCGTGACATCTAAGAGGTTTACAGAGGGAGGGGTCTCACTCTCCCTCATCTAGCCTCCTGTGAAGTGATTGCAGCGGGCGCCATAACCACCAGGTTTATGCTGTTTTAATGTCTGCAATTGGCAATAAAGCTGAATGCAGACATTTTAGACTTCTTTCACATCTGTGTTTTTAATTCAGGTTTTGAGATCCGGCAGAGGATCTGTTCCATTTATACATCCTGATAGCTCAGTTTTGTCCAGATTGGGTTGTATTAAATCAAATTTGAACAAACTCGATCAGGTATGAAAATCATTGTAAGTCAATAAAAATAAATAAAAAACAGATTAGGCACCATTGACTTAGGGTACTTTGACACTTGTGGTAGCCTTTTACGGCAGGCTGTTCTGGTGGGGGAACAGCCTGCTGGATCCGGGCTACCACAAGTCCATCATGTCATCGGAAGTCCATTCCAGCCCCATTCACTATAATGCAGCAGCACGGCAAACATGCAGAGATGCGGCCAGACAAAAACCGCAGCGTGCTGTACTTTTATTCCAGCCGCCTCTTGGCATGTTTGCCGTGCTGCGACCAGACCTCCGGCCCGCCCCCATTATAGTGACTGGGGCTGGAGCGCACTTTCAGCGGCGCAGTGGAAGACGCCGTGATACGGCGAAACATGTCGGGGGGCAGCGTGAAGCTCTAAGTTTTATGACAGTTAATCACTGAGACCTAGTGTTATTAGGGAAATGAATTGCACAGTGCATATTGAATACACAGGCAGCGCGCGACCTGGTGGCATAAGTGTGCATTAACCCTCTTTACCTAGTCAGGTGATAGTCCTGACAAGGTGGTCTACCAGACATATAAAGGCCAGTGATCACTGAAATTTTTAACCTAAAATTGTTATTCACACCAGTAATATTAACTTAAATAAAAGTTAAGTCTTAGTTAAGTAGGTAGGTGCAGGAAAATTGGTGGTATTCAGTCCAAATGGACATTAGTAGTAGTGTATGTTGGTTAACACACCATATCCCTGCTCTTAAAGGGGAAGTACAGAAATTGTAGTGGACTTGTGGTAGCACGGATCTGGCAGGTTTTCCCCCACTGGAACAACCTGCCGAAAAAGACTACCGCAAGTGTGAAAGTAGCCTTAGGGTCGACGGAACTGCCTGCTGGATCTGGCAATCTGTATGCAAACGGACAGCATTTGTAGACAAATCCGGATGCGGATCTGTCTCACAAATTCATTGCAATACCGGATCCGTCTTTCCGGTTCTCATCTGGAAAAACTGATCTAGTTATTTTTTTCTCATTTTTAAAGGTCTACGCATGTGCAGATTGGGAAACCAGATCCGGTTTTCTGGAACACTTAGTACTGGATCCGGCATTAATACATTTCAATGGAAATTAATGCCGAATCCGGCATTCTGGCAAGTGTTCAGGATTTTGGGCCGGAGAGAAAACTGCAGCATTCTGATGCATACTGAACGGAATGCTCTCCATTCAGAATGCATTAGGATAAAACTGATCAGTTTTTTCCCGGTATTGAGCTCCTGTGACGGAACTCAATACCGGAAAAGAAAAACGCTAGTGTGAAAGTACCCTTACATTGATTTTCATGCCTGATCAGGTTTGTTCAGTTTTCCAAACCAGAAACTGAACTGAAATGATGCATCGTGATCAGTTTTGTCCCCATTGACAATGAATGGGAAAAAAAACAGATCTGTTTATTCAGATTCTGAGATTCTCTGCTGGATCTCAAAACCTGAATTAAAAATGCAGATGGGAAAGTAGCCTAACCTCTCAGATGCCATTGTCAAATGAGACCATGGCATCCAAAACCGCTAAAACCTGAACCTGCTCGCTTCCTGGCCCAGGACACCTTCCCTTGGCTAAGATTGGGGAAGATGTTCAAAAATAGTAATAGACCTGAGCCTATACAAGGCTTCAAGGCTGATTACTAGTACATTCCAATGCTAGCTTGCAGGTGGCTGCATTGCAATGGAATATATAAATGCTTACTCTTGTATTCTGTGGTGGCAATCTAATGACTGTATAGTCAGCCAGGTTGACTTAAAATGTAAAAACAAGTGAAAAAATATATAAAAAATAAAATCACCCCCTTTTCTCTAGAATAAAAAAATAACAACAAAAAAATCTAAAATATCATAGGCATTGCCGCATTTGAAAAAAACCTATTTCTATTAAATATAAAAATATTATCCTACACAGTAAACGGCGTAAAAAAAAATATATCTAAATGTCAGATTCACCATTTCTTTGTCACTTCACCTCCCTCCAAAAATTTATTAAAAAGTGATGGAAAATGGTATCAATAAAAACTACAGATTATTAGACCTCACACAGCTCAGTAAACATAACTAAAAAAGTTATGGGGGTCTGAATATAACGATGAAAAGAAGAAAAAAAAACAATTTCCAAAGTTTTTATTTTTTTCAGTATTAAAACACAAGAAAAACTTTATAAATGTGGCATCTCTCTAATCGTACTGACCCAGAGAATGAAGGGCACAGATCAGCTGTGAAAACAAAACTTCTAAAACTGTGGTGGAATTGTTCTTTTTCAATTCCACCCCATTTGGATTTTCTTTCCAGCTTCCCACAACATTGTATGCATTAGTAAATGGTGCCATTAAAAATAACAACTACCTAATACATCTACGTGAACTAAAAAATAAAAAAAGTTATAGCTCCAGGAAGGCAAAACATTAAAAAAAAATGGAAAATTGCAAGATCCTATGGAATAAAGGATGCCACCTACTTTGTCCTTCCATAAACAACATTTTCTATAGGCCGAATGCACATGTAGTGTCCCACTAGATTGGCGTGGGCACTACACAAGGGTCAATTGGTGTGCGCGTTCCTCCTACTCACAAGGGACAGAAATGCCATATGTAATTGTGCAATCAATGTATTTTCTAATGTGTTTTTTATATGCAATGTTCCCCTGTATGATGCAATAGCAGGCCTGGTTGGGTGTAGTTAGACATCCCAGACACTAGAGGGAGTTAGGGAACCCCTAGTATAAATGTCCAGGCCCAGACAGGGAGAGTGAGTTCAGAGTCAGGAGTCTGCTGAGACATAAGTTAGAAGGCACCAGCCAGGGACAAGCTGAGGGCCTCCTCCTGACATGCAGCTAGACAGCCCAGGCTTCTAGTTGTTACCAGGAGGCTAGTAGAGGGATCCTAGCCTACCTGCGGATCAAGAGAGCCTTAGTTAGCTCTGAAGACACCCCAGTTGCAGGACAGCACCTCCTGGGAGAAACCTGCAGTTACCCTCAAGCCGAGTAAGGACAATACCAGGTCAGATAAGTACCCTGATGGGCAGAGGTTCTATAAAGTACAGCAAGCGCCAATACTGGAGAGAGGATTTATATACCAAGGATGAAAGCCAGCATTTAGGCATCCGGGCCTTGGGATCCAGCCAGCTAGAATAGCTGAAGGGGATAGAGCAGCATTGCACTGCAAAGCATTAGCCGTTGTGCCCTCCAAGTATCTTGCATGATTAATACCTGCCATTATTCAAAGTCTACCTGCTTGTGAAGTATTGTTCGAGGGACTGCATTATCATCACAATCACCTGTAACTGTATGTACCAAGTTGGACTGTGTTCACCAAGTAAAGCAACGTTTGGTTTATCCACTGAGTACTCAGTTATTCCTCCTATAAATCGGTGTGCCACCGTTACAGGCACTGGCGTCACGAATCCAACAGGGACCTTGCCCCAGGCACTAGAAATACCAGTAACATCCAGGGCACCTCATCCACCATCAGGCCTGGTCCCTACATACCGAGTGTGCCCCAGAGGAACTGTGTCTACCTCTCATTCACTGCTGCATGCCTGCCCAGGGTTCTCTAATATAGTGAGCAACCCTCGATTGCCTATAACCGTGACCTCGCTTCGCTATACCCTGCAGGTCTGGCGTGCTGCACACACGGCCGTGTTCCGCGGCCGTGAGCGGTCCATGGTATGCCGTCCTGGATTCCTGCTGACAGCAGGAGCGCACGGCGTCATTGGTTGCTATGACGCCGTGCGCTTCATGCTGCCGCTGCACTACAATAATACACTCGTATAGATTTATAAATATAAGGTGTTAAATGGCTTCTGTGCTCCTCTGCTGGTCCTTTTCGTCGGTTGGTCCCAGCAGAGGAGCACACATCACAGTGAGTAGCCACTAAACACCACACTTAGCCCCAGATCACCCCCCATCACCCCAATTAACCCCTTGATCACCCCTTGATTGCCCCTGTCAATCACCTAGTGAAAGGGAAAAAAGTGATCAGTGTAAACTGTCACTTTTTTTTTTCACTGGTATTGACTGATAGGTTTTAGGATAGTTTAGGCCCCTTGGTTAGGTATTTAGCGTCGGTTAGCGCCCAGCCCACTGCACCGCAGTCACTGATTCGCTGATTAGCGTATCGCTAATCAGCATTTGTACTTTTATAGTATCTGTAAGTGATCAAAACTGATCACAGTCAGATCTATAATAGTATTAGTGTCACCTTAGCTCGCCCTCCACCCAAAATGCAGTGTTTGCCCGATCAGGCCTGATCGGTCGCCCACACGTGCGTTCACCCACGCCCGCCCCGCCGCAGTGACAAAATTTTTTATTTTTTTTGATCACTGCACAATCACTTTACAAGCGCTGCGGCGATAAAAAAAATAAATTTTGATATTTTTTATCAATCGCAGCGGCCTCTGGTACTTCGCTAGCCTCCCCTTTGTAAGACAGGTTTGCTTTTTTTCTTGGGTAGTCTCAGGGAATACCCCTAAATTTAGTAGTCCAAATGTCAAACAGGGGGTATTCTTCTGAAGAGGCCTACATGATTCTGACCCAGTCGGATGAGGAATGGGAACCCTCATCTGATGAATCTAGCGGGTCAGAATATGAACTTGTAGAAAGCAGTGGCAGTCTGACCCAAAGTTCGGACGAGGAGGTCGAGGTCCCTGATAGCACCAGGCGTACCCAGCCCTGTGTCGCTAGACCACAGGTTGCGCAGGATCCACTTCAAGGGCAGCAGAGTGGGGCTGGCGCTGTCGGATTACGTGGTGAGGCATACACCAGCAGCGCATCCTGGACCTAGTACCAGCACTGCCGTACAACATGGTGAAGTGGCGAGCACCAGAAGGGCAGTTGAAGCTGGTACTGTGGCATGTGCAATAGTTACCCCATCGCAGCCACCGCACAGACAGGCCCATAGAGCCCCTAGAGTCCCTTAGGTGCTGGCAAACCCTGATTGGCAGTCCCCAACTTCAGCCACACCTGTAGTTCAGCCTTTCACCGCCCAGTCTGGAGTTCGGGTTGAGACAGCTCAGATCGGTTCGGCACTGGGATTTTTTGAGCTGTTCTTGACTGCGGAGCTCTTGGACATAGTCGTGGCAGAAACAAATCGGTATGCCACTCAATTTATAGCCGCCAACCCGGGAAGCTTTTATGCCCAGCCTTTCCGGTGGAAACCAGTACAAGTTTCCGAAATTAACATTTTTCTGGGCCTTCTCCTCAACATGGGTCTAACCAAAAAGCATGAATTGCGGTCATATTGGTCCACGAACCCAATTCATCACATGCCCATGTTCTCTGCTGCTATGTCCAGGACACGATTTGAGACCATCCTGCGTTTCCTGCACTTTAGCGACAACACCACCTCCCGTCCCAGAGGCCACCCAGCTTTTGACCGGCTCCACAGAATTCGGCCCCTCATAGACCACTTCAACAACAAATTTTCAGATTTGTATACCCCTGAGCAAAACATCTGCGTAGACGAGTCCCTTATACATTTTAGCGCCTTGGCTTCAAACAATACATCCCAAGCAAGCGCGCCCGGTATGGTGTCAAATTGTATAAGCTCTGTGAAAGGTACACAGGCTATACCCACAAATTTTGGATCTATGAGGGAAAAGATCAGACCCTGGAGCCGGTCGGTTGCCCTGACTACCTGGGGAGCAGTGGGAAGATAGTCTGGGACTTGGTGTCACCCTTATTTGGCAAGGGGTACCATCTTTATGTGGAATAATTTTTACACAAGTGTGCCCATCTTCAGGCATTTGTTCCTAGTACAGATTGGCTGCTGTGGCACCGTGGGACCTAGTCGCCGGGGCTTCCCCCAACGGCTCGTTACCACCCATCTTGCAAGGGGAGAGAGGGCTGCCTTGTGTAACCAAGAACTGCTCGCGGTGAAATGGAGAGACAAGCGTGACGTTTACATGCTCTCCTCCATTCACGCAGACACGACAATACAAATTGAACGGGCAACCAGTTTCATTGAAAAGCCCCTCTCAGTCTACGACTATAACCTTCACATGGGAGGGGTGGACTTCAATGACCAGATGTTGGCTCCCTATTTAGTTTCCCGACGCACCAGACGCTGGTATAAGAAGGTGTCTGTATATTTGGTTCAATTGGCTGCATATAATAGTTTTGTTCTCTACAGTAAGGCTGGGAGAACAGGATCCTTCCTCAAATTTCAGGAAGAGATCATCGAGAACCTCCTGTATCCAGGAGGTTCCGTGGCCCCATCCACCAGTGTAGTGAGCTGTCTACACGAGCGACATTTCCCCAATGTCGTTGCTGGTACCTCAACCCAACCGTCACCCCGAAAAACATGTTGTGTCTGTAGCAGGAGTGGAATAAGGGGTGACCCCCGCTATTTCTGTCCTGACTGCCCTGACCACCCTGCCCTATGCTTAGGGGAGTGTTTCCGGAAGTACCACACACAGGTACACTTAGCATAGGGATTGCATCTCACAGGACAGGCACACAGGGCTATTAGGGCCCTTACACTCACAGCTGCTGCAAACCTCTCCTTTCACCTGGGACAAAGTGCATAATGTACTTCGCCACATCTTTGGGCGATTTGAGCTTTGCACATTGTCCCATTGGGATGGAGAGGTTTGTCATATAAAGGTAAAAAAACAAAAAAAAACTAAAAATCACCGGTAAGCAAAAAATTGAATGTTCTGTTCAAAAAGTTAAATAAAGTTTATATGTTCCGTTCAAATTTTATTATAAAGTTAATAAATTTATTGCGTTGCGGCCTGGTTTTTTCTTTTTTGTTTTGTTTTTTTTACCTTCCAGGTGGACCAACCGATCGACTAGCTGCAGCACTGATGTGCATTCTGACAGAAGCATTGCGCTTCTGTCAGATTACACAAAAGTCGGTGTATGCGGCGCTGCAAGACGAGATTTCTCCTCTGCAGTAAAAGATACGTTTGCCGAGGCATATGAGCTGAGGAGACGGCGGTATTCATATACTTTGGCAAACACTTTGTATATATAAAAAATAAAAATCCCGGCAATGATTTATTCATTCACATCGATTGATGTGAATGGAGAAATATGGTTTGCTAGGGCATACGGGCTAAGTGGGTATGGATGTTGGGCGGAGCTCCTATGTCCTGGCAGACGCCTTTCCCCTCCTTTTTTTTTTTGGGCAGAGATTTTTTCATCCACATTGATCGATGCGAATGAAGAAATCTGTGCCGTTCATTTTTTCTTTCAGCCCAGAGGCTGAACAAAAAAAAAAAAATCTCATTACCCGTATGCTCAATATAAGGAGAATAGCAGAAACTGCTAATGCTGGCCATACATGTAATGATTGCGGAGACCCTCAAATGCCAGGGCAGTACAAACACCCCACAAATTACCCCATTTTGGAAAGAAGACACCCCAAGGTATTCACTGAGGGGCATATTGAGTCCATGAAAGATTGAAATTTTTGTCCCAAGTTAGCGGAAAGGGAGACTTTGTGAGAAAAAACAAAAAAATAAAAATTTCCGCTAACTTGTGCCAAAAAAAAAAAATTTCTATGAACTTGCCATGCCCCTAATTGAATACCTTGGGGTGTCTTCTTTCCAAAATGGGGTCACATGTGCGGTATTTATACTGCCCTGGCATTTTAGGGGCCCTAAAGCGTGAAAAGAAGTCTGGGATCCAAATGTCTAAAAATGCCCTCCTAAAAGGAATGTGGGCCCCTTTGCGCATCTAGGCTGCAAAAAAGTGTCACACATCTGGTATCGCCGTACTCAGGAGAAGTTGGGGAATGTGTTTTGGAGTGTCATTTTACATATACCCATGCTGGGTGAGATAAATATCTTGATCAAATGCCAACTTTGTATAAGAAAATGGGAAAAGTTGTCTTTTGCCAAGATATTTCTCTTACCCAGCATGGGTATATGTAAAAAGACACCCCAAAACACACTGCCCTACTTCTTCTGAGTACGACGATACCAGATGTGTGACACTTTTTTGCAGCCTAGGTGGGCAAATGGGCCCACATTCCAAAGAGCACCTTTCGGATTTCACAGGGCATTTTTACAGATTTTGATTTCAAACTACTTCTCACACATTAGGGCCCCTAAAAGGCCAGGGCAGTATAACTACCCCACAAGTGACCCCATTTTGGAAAGAAGACACCCCAAGGTATTCCGTGAGGGGCATGGCGAGTTCATCTAATTTTTATTTTTTGTAACAAGTTAGCGGAAAATTATGAT